>NC_046318.1:65548673-65859128 GCF_009819535.1 Lacerta agilis
CAGGGATTCGAACCGCCAACCTTCTGATTGGCATGCCCTAGGCTCAGCGGTTTAGAGTTACAGTGGAACCCCGGGTTGCGCACGCGATCCGTTCCGGGTTGCCGTGTGTAACGCGTGCGTGCATATCCCGAACGCACGAAAAAACCCGAAAAATGGAAGTAGCACAATTTGAGCGCTTCTGCGCATGCGCGAAGTATGCATAAGCGTTCTGCGCATCTGGGGGTCGTGTGCAGGTTGCGTGCACTCCGAGAACGCTTCTGGGTTGCGGGTGTTCTTAACTCTAACGTCTGCAAACTGGGGTGTGCGTAACCTGGGGTTCCACTGTATTTTGCTGGAGATGTAGGAGATTAGGGGCTGGCTATCTTCGTATTTTCTGGAGTTGTGTAAAAAACAACAACAAACCACATCTGGAATGTGGGAATACACTCCGTGGGTGTCCTTGCACCCGCGATTGTTTATGTTTGTGTAATGTCAATTGTGTGCACTATTTAACGTATACTTCCGAGTAAAAGCGAAAGTGAAAGCAGGACTCAGTAGGCGTCTTGCCACTGAGATCCCTCCGCTTAGACTTTTTGGCTCTAAAGGTTTAAACTTGTTAATGGTCAGTTAATCTGCTTCCCGCCTTTTTCAAGGGCAGCAACAGTGTTCTGATTGGTAAAAGTATTGATCATGACGTTGCTTGTTCGTTGTCAATAAAAGGCTGCGGCTCCCCGTTTTGGGCAGATAGTCAGGATTGATCAGTCGTTCAGGTAGTCGGGGTTTTGGGAACGGGTTGGTTGGGTTGGAAGCGCGTGCAGGAGGTAGAGAGGTTAGCTTGCGGAAGAATTGGCGGTAAAGGTTTAGCTAGCTTTAGCTTTAGTATAGGTTAGTCTTGCGGAAGAATTGGCGGTACAGGATCAGCTAGCTTAGATAGTCTTAGAACAGTCGAGGCATAGAGAGAAGCAATAGCCCATGCGGGTTAGCCAAAGCCATCAAAAGAAACAGTGGTTGTCTGTCTTTATTTCATCTTAATTGAATTTTTTGTAGTTTATTAGTGCTCTTGCTTGGCCGTAGTTTTGGCCACCTTTTATTTGGGTACGCTACTTAAGGGAACAACTTAGGAGGTCGCAAGTGCCTGCAGGTACATCTACGAGGCACCTTTTCATCCGAACTACTCACGCACCCTTCAGATTAAGCCTGGCGGACAACGGCGCGGTGTGAGTTAAGCTCCGGAATTATCGGCCGTCCCGTTCGCAGGCTTGGCCGGCGCCCGTGCAAGGACGCACGTGAGACGCTGGCCGCAGATCCCCAGCAACTGGTATCCCGTGTGCAGTTGACCTCGTCCTGCACGGGGGAGGCTCCAGCAAAGAACCCCCGCACTGGAATATGGTTCTCAACACAGTACAGGAAATTAGAGGATATAATATGTCAAGAAGCTCTAAGAATACCTTTCTGTGTATATTAAAAACAGAAGTGAAAAATACCAACTTAAAATTGGTTGCTAGTGTATTACCAGGAGCAAGATTATGCATTGGTCAGCTTTGGAAAGACAAAAAACAGCTCAAACATTGAAAGAGTGGTTACAGAATATATAGACATATCTGAGAAGAATTCCAAATAATCAACAAGACAAATTCATAGAAAGATGGACATTTTAAATTAACTATTATAATAAAAAGCCAATCCTTGCAACTCTTTCCCATCCATATGATTTTGTATTCTTTCTTTTAACATATTCACAGTCTATTACTCATTACGTATCCAAACAAAGCAAGGAAGGGTGGTGCTGTGAGGCTGTAATGAAACACTTAATGATATCTAAAGCCACTCATGTGGAAAATTAGAAACTATTCTGAAGTTTTGGGGGTTTTTTTGTCCAATCTTTTGGGGAAGCAGATTTATGGCACAAGAGTTCCAAATCAGCTTTAATTGAGCAGCCTTAATTTACCAATGGGGTCACAAAGAGTCAGACATGACTAAACGACTAAACAACAACAATTTACCAGCATTTGATTGAATGCCTCCTGAAAATAGTGACGGTCTGGAAGTGCCCCCTGTGTTGGGTTTCTGTATCTGTGTAGATTCTTTGTTCTTTAATTTAAGCAAGTTTAAAGTGATACATATTCTGGAACTGTAGTGGCTGGTGCCCATTACAACTGGTAGGGTAGAAGGCAGAAGGGTTAACAGAATCAATTACTTGCCAACCAAATCTAGTTTTGCTTCAATCTTTCCTCAGACTGATATTGAGGAGTTGGCTAACAGGTGGTGCCACCCCCAGAACTGGCTGTAATTAAGAAGTCAGGCAGGAACATAGGAAGCTCAGCATTTATGCTGACGGGCAGTGACTTTCCATGGTTGCAGACAGGAAACATCCCCAGCCCTACCTGGAGATGCTGGGGATTGAACCTAGAAATTTCTACATGCAAAGGGTAACAAGTTTGCATTCTTTTAAGAAATGAAATTAATAGTTTATCCTCATTTTGGGTATGTTCCCCCAACACCCTTAATAGCAGTGTCTAATAATGTGTTAGGGGGACGTGGGTGGCGCTGTGGTCTAAACCACTGAGCCTAGGGCTTGCCGATCAGAAGGTTGGCGGTTCGAATCCCTGCAAAGGGGGGAGCTCCCATTGCTCGCCGCAGCTCCTGCCCACCTAGTAGTTCAAAAGCACATCAAAGTGCAAGTAGATAAATAGGTACTGCTCCTGCGGAAAGGTAAACGGCGTTTCCGTGCTCTGCTCTGGTTCGCCAGAAGCGGCTTAGTCATGCTGGCCAAATGACCCGGAAGCTGTCTGCGGACAAACGCCAGCTCCCTCGGCCTATAGAGCGAGATGAGCGCCACAACCCCAGAGTTGTCTGCGACTGGACCTAATGGTCAGGGGTACCTTTATCTTTACCTGTAATGTGTTACGGGAGCTGGTGGCGCTGTGATCTAAACCTTTGCTTATCAGAAGCTTGGCAGTTCGAATCTGTGTGATGCAGTGAGCTCCCATTGCTCTGTCCCAGCTGCTGCCAACCTAGCAGTTTGAAAGCACAGCAATGCAAGTAGATAAATAGGTATCACTGTGGTGGGAAGGTAAACGGCGTTTCCATGCTCTCTGGTTTCCGTCATGGTGTTCCGTTGTGCCAGAAGTGGTTTAGTCATGCTGGTCACATAGCATGGAAAGCTGTCTGTGGACAAATGCCGGCTCCCTCGGCCTGTAAGCGAGATGAGCGCCACAATCCTATAGTTGCCTTTGACTAGACTTAACTGTCCATGCGTCCTTCACCTTTTACCTATCATGTGTGAGGCTTTTGCTTGGCAGCTGCTAGAGTAGGAGTAGGGAACCTGTGGTCTTCAGATGTTATTTGACTACAACTTCTACCACCCCTGACCATGATTGCTGAAGATCATGTGAATTGTCCATCTGCACAGTTGGGTCTCTGTATAGAGTGTCTGATTCATACATGGTACTGTTTATGTGGTGGAGGTGATAAGATGCATCTTTCCCCACATAATGTAGACTTTCAGTGGCTTGGTAAATGCTTGAATTGTACTTGTGGTACAATTGTATCTGTGGTTGGGAGTTGCTGTTTCAATATATAGCAAGGGCAGACATTTATCCCCAATCTAAGTTTATTTTCCTATCTCCCTCACTATGTGAGAGCTTGGCTTTATCATGTTTTGCCCTCTGTTGTCAAATAATTCTCTCTGCGTATTGTTTGCTGCCAGTGACTCTGCCCTATTTTTTAAACTTTGTTTTAATTATAGAAACAATTCTAATCTGCTGCACTAAAATCATTGCATCACCAACTGTACAAGTGCAGGGCATAATTGGCTAAAGCAACATGTATTACTCCAGGCCTCCCCCCGCCCCACCCCCCTGGTCACACATACACAGTTCTGAACAGCGTAAGATTAGATGATGGAGTGGTAAACACTCCTGATCCCTGACTATGCTAGCACACCCAGCATTGTCTATGCTTATCTCCTATTCATTAAAAAGGAAAGCCATCAAGTAAGAACAATACTATTGCAGCAGTAAAAGGATACAAGTTATTTAATAATTGAACATTCTCATTAATGTTGTAAATGATGTGGAATGAACTCATTCTAATCCTGATACTGTAATGTCCAGGGGTGTTATATTTCTGAGTTAAGGTAGACTGATCTATTATTTGGCACTTGTTTATTTTTGTCACGTGAGATGAAGTCTTACAGACAGGTAATTCTGCATTTACTAGTGTGGGTAATATCTTCTCAGTAGTAACAGATTTTTTGGCTTCAAACAGATGGCTCTTATCTGCTGTATATAATATATTAGCTGAAATGACAGACTTTTCATAAATGTAGTAATGCTTAATTTTGTTATTTTTCCACCATCAGTTTTTAAATATTGTGACCCTCTTACCGTGGGTTAACCACTGTATAAATACACTAACAGTATAGCTTACTGAAAGCATGTTGTGTGTGTGTGTGAGGGGAGGGGTCAGGTAAAGTGGTACCTTGGGTTACAGACGCTTCAGGTGACAGACTCCGCTAACCCAGAAATAGTACCTCGGGTTAAGAACTTTGCTTCAGGATGAAAACAGAAATCGCGTGGTGGTGGCACGGCGGCAGCAGAAGGCCCCATTAGCTAAAGTGGTACCTCAGGTTAAGAACAGTTTCAGGTTAAGAACGGACCTCCAGAACGAATTAAGTTCTTAACCCGAGGTACCACTGTACAAAGTTGTGCATATGAAGTAAAATTTGTGCATGCTGAGTTTTTTAAAGCCTACCTTCTTAATTGGTTTTAAAAGAAATTGCTTATTAATGCTTTTTTAGATTCTATGAACAACTAAAGTTTCAAGTCAAATATAAGTCAAGATGTGATGAAATTCACTAAGTCAACTGGTTAAGATTTATAGCATGGCTAAGGTCGTAAATATCCATGAGAGATAGATACTAATTATAAAAGTAAACAGCATTAGATATGTAATGCAGGCAAGTATTATCAGCCGGACAAGATAAATTCTATTCTGAAATAGGTGAAGAATTCTCATGGTGTCTCTAGCTGAAAAAGTAAGCAATGAAACAACTTTACTGAAGAGATCAAAACAGATGTATGCATTCTGAGGAAGCTTACAGTAATGTGGAAATCATAGTTACACCATAAATATATAAAGAATAATATGTAACTTAGCATCAGTCTCACAATTTTAGTTCAGTCACCTTTTAATTGGCCATATGGTTCTCTTCTACACATTTGCTCTTGAGTCCCACACTAAGCATTGTACTTACAAAGCACTTGCTGGATGGCATATTGGCAGGGAGCCAGACTTGCAAGATTAGTAAACAAAGACAAACTTTATTCAGTACTGAACATTGTGAACAAAAAGGGCAAGCAGGCAAGTCTGCCAAAACAATTCATTTTCTTATTCCAGTTCCTCTTTCAGTTATTTGGTCTGATTTCATAATATGCAGTTGCCTTCAGAAGGCTGTTATTAGTTTAAAATTTGCTTATAATTTCCACATTAGTGAAATATTATTGTTTCAATGGATTTTATGCCTTTTTCCTTTATGTACATTTACCTAATATAGTTTTAAAAGCTCAAAATCTTAAATCCACCATTCCTTGTGCTTTTCTGTTGTGGGTTAGTAGTGAAGCAACAGGCACTGGCACATAATTGCAAACTCCATTCCCTTGCTCTTTTTAACGCTCAGGTTGCCACCTCCAAATTCAAAGTTATTTTTAAGGGCTACAGGATGGGTAGAAGTTCAGCAAACTGGAACCAATGCTGCAGCAGTTGGACTGTTCTGTTTTGCCACCCAGAGCAGATGAGAGTGGGACCATCAACAGTGTACCTACCTATGGGCAAGGGCTGTAGCTCAGTGATGATGATAATAATAATAATAATAATAATAATAATAATAATAATAATAATAATAAATATTTATTATTTGTACCCCACCCCCGTCTATTCTTTGTGCTGTGTCATGAAAAGGAGTTACCATTAGTCTTCTTCCTAAACTGCTTGCTAAACTCTTATATCTAAGTCTCATAGAGTTGCACAGATATATTTGGCTCAGAATGTTTTATCTAGTTCAATTAGACTACTATGAGGAAATAACATCCAACTAATCCTAATTAATAATGGCGTTTCCGTGCGCTGGTCTGGTTCACCAGAAGCGGCTTAGTCATGATGGCCACATGACCCAGAAGCTGTATGCCAGCTCCCTCGGCCAGTAAAGTGAGATGAGCGCCGCAACCCCAGAGTCTTTTGCGACTGGACCTAATGGTCAGGGGTCCCTTTACCTTTATCTTTAATCCTAATATGTTTATGCAGCGTGTGCTATGATAATGTGATTAGTTGGTTAATAAAATATTGAAATATTTAAAATGTAATCACTGACAGACCTATTTTCTTATTGCTGTCTTTGTATTATAAATCTTCTACTGTTTGCTTCTGCAGGAAATTGCATCAACAGTTTGAAATGTATAAAGAACAGGTGAAAAAGATGGGTGAAGAATCACAGCAACACCAGGAGCAGAAGGGTGATGCTCCAACCTGTGGTATCTGCCACAAAACGAAATTTGCCGATGGCTGTGGCCATAATTGTTCATATTGCCAAACTAAATTCTGTGCACGTTGTGGAGGAAGAGTGTCGTTACGCTCAAACAAGGTAAGAAAATATATTACAATGAGTATTCCTGATATTTTATTCTGGTATTATTTATTGCTATTACTTTGAGAATATACGGTATGCTATTTCAGATGTGTGAGGTCCACATCTGATTGTTTTGTCTTAATTTTTAAGTGATAATGTGGAAGAATTAGTGTCTGTAAAGACCTTTTCCACATCATAATTGCAGCCTTTGTTCAGAAACCATGGATTAAACTGGGAATCTTATACCAATTTACAAAGGACTAAGTCCATTTGAACTTAACAGGGTTGACTTCTAGGTAGAAATGCATATCAGATATTTTTAAAATAACCTGATAGTTGCAGACCAGCTATTTCGCTCATGGCTTTTAAGGGCAGGAGATTAAATTAAAGAACTCTCTTTCCTGGCACATGAGTGGGTAAGTAAACAAATAAGTTTTTGTGAGAGGCCTTTGGCTTTTGTGAATTTATTTGGAAGGTTGGATTAAGTATCTGAAAAGCAAGTGTACTAAGGCCATTTCTTCTCTTGGCCAAAGGTACAAGGTTAGGCATCTGGATCATGACATTACATGGCAGGAGGGAGGATTAACCATTTCTTCACCAGATGTTTTCTTACTGAAAATGATAAATGACCACCCAGCCTCTTCTTAAAAACCTCCAATGAAGGAGAGTGCACCACCTTCTGATGGAGTCCATTCCACTGTCAAACAGCTCTTACCCCCTACAATGCAGTAATATCAGCTAAAACATCCATGACATCAAATCACTGCTTAAAAACTTCCAAGGAAGGCGAGTCCACCACCTCGTGGGAGTCTGTTCCACTGTCAAACAGCTCTTACTGTCAGAAAATTCTTCCTGATGTTTAGTTGGAATATCCTTTTTTGTAACTTGAATCCAATGGTTTGGGTCCTACCCTCCAGAGTGGCAGAAAACAAGCTTGCTCCATTTTCTATGTGACAGCCCTTTTATTTGAAGATGGCTATCATATTGGTCTTCTCTTTACCAGGCTAAACATACACAATTCCCTCAACTGTTCCTCATAAGGCTTGGTTTCCAGCCTTTATCATCTTGGTCGCCCTCCTTCATCTTGCTCTGCTTCTCTAACCCTGAACTTTTGTCTTTAGTCAGAATCCCTGAACTGCTAAGGCCAATGTTTGGACAGAATAGCTACTCCATTGCCCCTTCTGCCTGGTTTTCTGTTTCCCCAGAACAGTCAAGCAGCATTTTGGGCCTTCTGAGCATGCTCAGTCCCCATTGTCTTCGTTTTGCCCTCCGTAAGGATTTTTGCTAAATATTTTTGTACTTTTGCAGACGTTGAGATCTTCCTGCTATGCATAGATGGTACCATTTTGGCTACACCACTTGGGAAATTCAGTTAAATCTTAGCATTAGCACTTTTGCAAAGTCAAAAATCTTTATCAGTTAGTCAACGGCCATTGATTCTCCAAAAAATAAATCAGAGCATGATAAAAACAAAACAGCACATCTGACCTTCTATACAGCAGTGCTAATAAACAATAGCACATTGTAAAAAAGGTGAAATGCTACATATATTTATAATATTTATTATTTATAACTCAATAGTTTAACCCAAAGTTAGCAGCCACCTATTACTTGCTCCCCTCCCTAACTTTTATTGTTCTGAATCATGCTGGCAGTCAGCCATATTTGATTCGGCCCATTCCTTTTTAATAGACAAAGCTGCAACAGGAAAGCTGGCTAGATCAAATATGCATCTGGCTTGCCAGCTGAAAGAGCAGAAAGTCCAATTCTTGAACCTTTTGCAGCTCTCACCCTCCTTTGTAACTTGAAGGTTGGTGAGTGCAAATCAAAGTGGCCTGTGGAAAAGGGTGGGTAGGGTGAAAAACTTTGCCACACATTCAAGGAGATGGGTGCGTGTCTGCTTACCATACCATAGCTTTTGAAAAGTATCATGCCATACTTGCAAACTGCGGTGTGAGACTCTTTTCACCAAAATTCGTAAGTCAGCAGCACTTTCTATACTGATCATGTGACCACATGATGTCTCTCTCTTTCAATAATGCTGTGTTTCTAAAATTCACAACAAATTTCTCACTTCTGACTGATTTTCAGTGTATAGGTCATACTCCCAATAGAGGTCATACTCCCAATAAAAATGGCAAAAGGATTTATGAATTTTCAACTGATGTGTACTGATTGACCTCAGGCTAGTGACGTAGTGGCATGTAGGAAGTGGGCAGCAAAGTGAAAGCACACAAGTTTAACACCCCAGTACATTTTCCACATTGTGGGTGGTGTAAAATATTTAATCATTTTAGAAAATGTTTCTTTAATGTACTTTCCCCAGGAGGAAATGAAGGCTGAGGCCCATATACATAACTGAGTAAGGATAGAGTTCTAGGAATTAAGGCCCATTTTCCAAAGGCTGGAAGGCAAGTGAACCCTATGAGGCCTGAAACATATTGACAAAAAAGAGTAGGGACAAGCATCTGCCCTATAGTAGGAAGCTGCAGCTGCAAACTGGATTTCCCAATCTTAACCTTGTGCTCTTTTAATAGTGAAAAACTCAGGATAGAGAAAAAATTGACCACTCTGCACCCTCCTAGAGATTAACAGAAAGAAGCATAGCCATAGGAGTTGTTTAAGGTATTCATAACACAATGTGTTTGAGCAAGGTACTTCTGCCTAGTAATGAAGGGTTAGCTCTTCAAATGGGAGAATTCAACAAAATCAAGACAGGTAGATAAAATCCACAAAACACTTCTAGATATGCCCTAGCTAGGAAAAAGTTGTGACAAACTGCATATCAGAAAAAGGAATGGAATATATGTACAAATACTGGCCTAGAATAGGCTTTACCAGTTCTGGTTTTCTTATGAAATTGAAGTTGACCAGACTTTAGCCTTCTTCAGCCATAATGCCATGAATGGACTTTGGGCTTGCATACTTCCCATACTGTATTTTGCAACAGAGGCCAAAACAGGCAAAATATGATGGGTGGAAAGCAAATTTCAAACCATGGTTTTCAGGTATGGTTTTATGGCAAATCATAGTTTGCCTGAATTAAACTCCACATAAATTAAAATTTGCTCAAACCAGCAAGGAAGGGAGAGATGCAGACGGTGGGAGCATAGAATCATAGAATTGTAGAGCAGGAGTATAGGACTGCAGTCTGAAATTGTATTCCATATTCTGGAATATACCTAAATTCTTCATTTGATATAAATTGTGAGAATCAAGCAATTTTGTATAATTTATAATACTTGTTTTGCTAGGCTTGTGGATGGCCAAGAAGCCTGTAGGTTACCAAAGACCCTCATTTATGAGATTTCAGCAGGTATTGACTGCAGACATTCAATGTACCTACATAGCTGTGATGTCTGGAATCTTTCTGTTTTTTGTCTATTTATATGAAAGGCAACTTTCATAGGTAGTTTGATTCTATGACCAGTACTGCATCCTAGAATTATGCCTAGATGGTTTTGACTCCTTGTAGTCTGCAGTTTCTGTGTAGTGTAGAATTTTCAGTGATACTGATGTTTCTGGAGGACTGAGATATTAGATATTACTGCTGGGAGCTATTGTATTCATTTCTATTAAGACACACACAGCTCTTGGCGATAATTATATTTCATATAGTTTTTATAATGATAGTTTCTTTGCAGTCTATATACTAACAGATATTACTGGTGGGGAGAGGTTTCAGAATAGAAGTAACTTTCTTTTTCTCTTTTCTCTTTTCTTGTTCTTTCTTACTTGCTTTCATGGATATGCTTTCCAGGAGGATAAAGTGGTTAGAACCTTTTTTTTGTCTCAGATAATTTGTGTTTTGCTATTTTATGTTCAACTGGGTTGCATTGCTGAGGTGCATTATGAGTGCAAGTCAAAGTTTGGCAGTACTGCTGAAACATGGGCGTTCTCCTATTGTTGCTTTGGTAAACTATATAAAGTCTAAAGAGGAGATGCACATGATGAGACACCGGGGACATTCAGAAGATTTTCACCATGGAGCCGCAATTGGCTGCGGTTACATGATGCACATCCACCACATGTTTGAAGATGCAGCTTCTCCCCTTCATACTTTATACTTTTATAGTGGTGAGGAAGATACACAGATACTATGTAATGTGACCTGGTTTTCACTAAAGTCAGTAGTAGTTGATCCTTTTCAATTAAAGGCAAACAATGGAAATTGAATTTCTAACAAAATTAATAAAAAAGAAACCAACCTTTTGGACACCTATGTGATACATGAAAATTCTCTCTTAAGCAAAGTATTAGCATTAAGTATATATTTGTTTTGAATTTTGCACATGATGTATGTTGAAAATTAATAATATCTTCCTCACTAATTGCTTTTCTCTTTAATATTGCAATATGGGATCATATTAGGAGGAAGGGTCTGTTGTATAGTAGCTATAATTATTATTTGTATCCTCTTTTACCCCATGTTTTAACTGGGCCTCAGCAAGTTCATCAGCATATTTACAGCTGTATCCAGAGAGCTCACAGTATAATCTTAATGGGTAAAAATGCAACCTTAAATTTATTAGTGAGCAAGCCCCATGAACACTAATACATTGGGTTGTATTCAGTGCTGCTGTTCTGCTTATGCAATATGTTCTCACATGATTAGTTGAACTTCCCTGACCTCTCCTCCCATTCTGGGGTAGATTTTTGGGGTGCACAGGGGGAGAAGAGGAGCTCTGCTTCTGCAGTGTTGGATAAAACCCATAATTCCAAGTTAGCATGCAAAAGCTTGCAAGACACATGCCATTACATAACAAAACCCTTATAGAAGCTGGTTAGATAATGTAAACCTGTAGACCTTATTGACCTTTAATCCGTAAACATTGATTAGTATCATTATCTCCCGCTGCACATATCATATGGTTTTTATTATTAATACAAAAGGAATGTTATAAATGCAAACCTAAATTATCTTTAAATGCTTATTTCATTTTAGTTGCTTGCTGTATCCATATTGCATGAGTTATATACCAATATACATAGGGCAGTGTCTGAGTAAGTTATACTCAGGGTAGACCCATTGAAATAATAAGTTAGTTATGCCTGACTTAAATCCTTTGATTTCAGTGGATCTACTCTGAGTGTGACTTAGTTTGCACTACTCAAAAGTAAATGGTGTTTTAAGAGCACTCTCTCAATCTTGTGTTCCCAGCTTAATAGCTGATAGAAAATAATAAAAAATACATAAGGTCAGAATAATATGTGTTGAATACAGGCTTAGCTATATTTAGAGTAGATCCACTGAGATCAGTGGGACAAGTTAATGATGACCAACAAGTCCCATTGATTTTCAGTGGGTCTACTCTAAGCATGGCTAAATTTGGATCCAAGCCAATGTTCTGGGAATGCTGCTGCAGTTTATTTTTGATGAAAAGAAAGAATGCTGCTTTTACAAATACTACAATTTTAAAATACTGGTAACACTTGCTGCTGTCTATCATCTTTTGTGTAACCTTTTGAAATGAAAATAATTTGCATAAGAGCACAGTTGTTCAGTAAAAGCCATTAGGGGGTTGTGCCTAAAGTCACTTATGCAGTTATTTAGAAGTCACTGGGGTAGTTAGAATGTAAATTTGAGGACTGAAACTCAGTGTGCTTAAGATCGAGCTCTAAAGCATTGTTTATTTTTTTTAAGGTGTATTAATTCATTCTTCTAGCTGTTTTTAATCAGCTAAGCAGCCTGGAGCACTGGACTTATATTGGAAGAGAGGGGTATAAATTCCCTCAAAAATAATTAATTTATAAGAAACTTTCCATGGATTAACAGTGTCGTTCTTGGTTTTCCCTTTGTACTGCAAACTATTGTTCTCCATTGCATACTGTTCTGTTCTTCTATAAGGGGGAATATTGCTGCTTCTTTTGAAAACAATAGTGTTCTTATTTATCTATAGCTTTGGCTTCCAAGTGGAATTTAAAATGATGTACCACTTGTTTGACACACTGTTTATATAATGTTGCCCTTACTGTGTTACTGGCTTCTCTTGGCCAGTGCTGTGACTGGCAGTAGCTCTTCAAGATCTTTGGAAGAGAGAGATCTTTTTCAGCCTTGCTGCCTGAAATTCTTTGAGTTACTGACCACCTCCCATCATTGCAGCAAGAAATGAGACATCTTCCTTTGACGCTGGGAGTCTAGGATTGCCCTTAAAATTAGCATTAATATAAATTATTCTGCTTCTGAGGTTTGGATTAGCCTGTAATTTGTATGTCATCACTTGTTCTTAGTACATTTGCTTTGATGATTAGAGAAATTTCATCTAGTTTCCCCCCCCCCAACCAGTTTCAAATTATATTTCTAATGTTTGTGGAAAGCTAAGATATAAATTCTAAAAATAAATATAATATAAATTCAAATTAGTTCTCCAAGGGATTCTCTATTCAGCTTTTTAAAACTTAAGAAAGAACTGTAAAATCCCCCTGAATGGCTGATAATGGCTCTAACATGATTTCAGTCAGATTTTTCAGCTCCATGGGGTACATTTTTGGAGCTTCCTTAAATAAGTGAATTTACACCAGGGAAATAATTACTAACTAGTCCTGATTATGGCTATTTTCCCAATTCTTCTGAATTTTTGGGAATGCATTCCTTTGAGACCCCAAAGTTTGCTGTTGAGCATGTGTGCAGATTCCACGTGTGAGCAGTGGAAAGTAGTACTAAAAGAACCAGGTAGGAGAGGTACTACCCCCATGGTAGACAATACATACCACTGAAGAAAGGCCTCTGTCGTCCCCACCAAATGCCTCTAAACACACTGAGCAAGTCTTGCACATGTGCATGTCAGGTCCAGCCCATGTCCAGAACCAGAACTGGGTGAAACCTTCTCAGAAAAGGAGATTCCAGTCTGGCACCAGTAATTTCTGGGAAGAGTCATATTTCATATTCCCAGAAGGAAACCACAACTAACTAAGAATACACCCCAGCTCCAACCCCCCCCCCAACCAAATCCTAGTTCTAGATCATTTGCCCTTGGCAATCTTAGCAACTCCACAAGTAATATATGATATGATAAGGTGCAACACTTGCTTGGAAGCACAGAGCACCCAGTGTTTGGATCTTACTCAGGAGATGATATCCTTTTAAAAATTGTCAGGATAAGTGTGCTAGAAGTGTGGGTCGCCCAGGCTGATTTTAAAATCCTTTTGTTGCTCTCAGGAAACTGGTGGAACCAAAATTCTATCCCATTTTCTGGTTTCAAACGCCAGTGTCCATCTGGACAGACTGTTCAGCACTAGATCTCTAAGGCTGTTGATGCTGCTGGACAGATCCTCTGTACTCCAGCCTCCAAGCTGCTTGTGTTTCCAGAATCTTGCTGGTCTGTGGGGAGGACAATTCTTTTGCCCTTCAGCACATGGGTCTTAAGCCCTGATTCTTGGTGAACCATTTGGCTCTGGTGGATTGCTTCCCTATCTAGAATGAAAGACCGGAAATGGGACAGTACTTTGCTTATACTGATGCTAGTCTTCACTTGTTAGGGCATAAAAGTGATTATGAAGGAAGGAATAACATTGATCTAAAGATGCATAGCCATTCCTCCTCATCCCACATTATGCTTTTGTTGAAAGGGGTATTGCTCTTTATCGCCCAAAGGATCTTGAGAAGAAAGTGAATTGTGCATGGAGCATATTTTTTTCTGGGAGTCTAATTCAGCCTCAACTATCTTGGCACCAAAGGGTGCGTCAGCTCAATCCCCTTTGCCAAAAAAGATCAAAAGGGGAGATGTCACTCATGCATTTTCATGAGGCTGGAATGCAAGAGGATTGAATAGAGATGCCCTCTCCCCAGCAGAGTGGCATGACAGCTAGCAGTGCTGAAATCCAACAACCTAATACTGAGTGGTGTGTCATTGAAATAACTCTTGATTAGATTGTTAAAGTTTTTATTTAAATACCAATCTACAAATGTATCAACCATCCTTTAAACACTTTTTGATATAAGTAATGAACATGAAGGAAATGCCATCTGCGGAATTAGATTAATAGTCCCTGTAGCCTAGTAGTGCCAGCCCTGATATACTCCAGCTCTCTAGGATTCATGGTGTGATCTTTTCAGCCCTGTTACATAAGTTCCTTAACTGGATGCCAGGGATTGAACATGGGACCTTATATATGCAAAGCACATGTTCCAGAGCTGAGGTAAAGCCCCTCCATCACGACATCAGTTGAGGCATACAGTAATCTAAAAGCTTTTCAGCTGCAGAGCCAGAATGTTAAATTGTGTTTGAGTGTTATATTATATTGACCAGCTGGTGAGGCATTCAGAAACCATATCAAGTGCTGTTAACTTTCAGACATAGGCCTTTATCAAACTTAGCTAAGCAAATCCCTTCTTTTAGCCACAGGTGTGTAACAGCACACCTAGGATTCTTTTGAGTACAGTTGGACATTATGGCACAGCAGAAGACAATGAATATTTAACCAGATAGATTTGGCTTCAGCTGCTGGAAACCAGTGCCGATATATATAAATAATGAAGACATTGCTATTAAGAGAGTAAAGTAGAAAGTATAACCAGACTTTCTTTTGTTCTTGGCTGCTTGCTCAGAGCTCTGTGTGGATTGTATCTACAGGTATAACGAGTAGATGATTGGAAACTTCAGGAGTTACATGGAATTGTCCTTGCTTACAGTGGGATTACACCCTCTTTTAAAACAGTAATTTAATACTTTATTTTCTTTTGAATGGTAAATTGTGGCATGTGTATGTTTTACCATTATGTACACTGGATGTGCCACAGCATAGGTTTAAGAGAAGCAACTCTGCGCTCAGATCCTGTATAGATAAGATTTTGGATACAATTAGTTTGCAGCACAGCATTATTTTTCCTTTTAAATGCATATCGTGTTTTAACAAGCTACAAAATATCAGGAATGGATCATTACAAATCCACTATTTTTAATAATAAAAGATGTCTACAGTTGTGATCCAGAGGATCAGCGGAGAAGAATGGATTTCAGGTAGCTAAATTCAGTTTTAATCTGTGTGGGTTAGTATTTGTGGTTTTTGTAGAAGATTGTTAGTATGATAATTTAGTAAGGTAATTTGCTCAGTACAAGTTGTTTAAAGGACTGTCTAAATATTGAAGCTTTGGAGATAAGGGTGATGACCAGAAAAACAATAAAATGAGGTAGCTGAAATTGTTTGTGACAGTATATCTTTAATAGCTGCATTTACTTACTGTATTCTTACAATTGCATTTCCCCAATGTTGTTAAACATATATTTGTGTAATTTTATCTTTCACAATTTTGACTCCATTTAACTTGAGCTGAAATAATAATAAACTAATTAAGGATTTTCTGGTGCTAATTTGCTGAATCATTTGATTAACAAAGATCTAGTTAGGTATCTGGTGAGCTTTTGGTTTCTTCTACATATTCTGCATAGATGTAGTATTTTCTATAATGTTGCAAAAATAATACTATATACTAGCATTTTGTAGATAAGTGATGTAAGTACTCCTTTTCCATAAAGATTATATTTCGTTTCTCTCTGCCGCAAAGGGGTAAAATAGTTTCAATCAATTCCTTTTCTTATACAATTCAGTTGTCAGAGACTTAGAATTTGCTGTGGGGTGTAAATCATGTAGTTGTTACATATTTTGTATGATTACTTATGGTAGAAGATCCAGAAATATATTTTTAACAAACAAAAAAGAAAGAAACAAATAGTCCAGTAGCACCTTAGAGACCAATTAAGTTTGTTCTTGGTATGAGCTTTTATGTGCTTGCACACTTCTTCAGATATATCTGAA
Organism: Lacerta agilis; assembly: GCF_009819535.1. Lineage (NCBI taxonomy): Eukaryota > Metazoa > Chordata > Lepidosauria > Squamata > Lacertidae > Lacerta > Lacerta agilis. The sequence goes on from NC_046318.1 coordinate 65,565,034, forward strand.
TGCACACGAAAGCTCATACCAAGAACAAACTTAGTTGGTCTCTAAGGTGCTACTGGATTGTGTGTGTGTGTGTGTGTGTGTGTGTGTGTGTATAATTTCTACTGCATCAGACCAACACAGCTACCTACCTGAATCCAGAAATATATTTGTTTGTGAAATAATTTAACCTGACAGTTTACTTTTTTATTTACAATGTAGTTATTACTGAATAACCATGTATATCTGTTTTGTCCTTTTACTGGTTTTTAAAGATGTTATACCTATATAGTGGACTACTACATCATTTTAAAAATTATAAAACAGATTATCTCAGCAAATAGCAGCAATGCGTAGGTATAGCAAAAGATTAAACATTAGGAAAGCTTGAAGAGATGCAGTCTAATAATCCAGGTCAGAATGCACATTCACTATCCTATTACAGAATGATAGTGTATATTTCTCAATTCTGGCATATCTGTGATTTGAAAAGAACCATTTTGTACTTGCAGAACCAGCTGAGCACTGGAGGATTGTAATTGCCCCATTAGTACTATTTAGCTGTTAATCCCCAAGCCCCATCTCTTTGCTGGGACCACTGCTCTGCACTAAGCTTTTGCTGGGAAATTAACAACACTGATTTGTTTACATGTTCAGGGGGCAAATTATAGGCTGAATATAATGAAAAGGAGAACCAACCATTCCTGGAAGAATCAGGGTATCTGCATTCATCTGGGGATAATGAATAATAGTCAATACTATCTCTGGTGTGGTGTCTGTAGTTCAGGGATGGTTGGTTCTCCTTTTCATTATAGTACCTTGGGCCCAAGGCCTGCATTCCCTCATGAGCAGCCTTCCAGGAACCACATGCCAGTAGTGGGTGGACCAGAGACAAAAGTGGGTGGAGTAGTGAATGTCTCTCTTTACTTTGGTGCAGTCAACTTTATTCCAGCATGCAAAAGCTGGATAGTACTACATACATGCATACAAATACAGCTGTCTATCCACGCAAAGAATAGACATCGTCACAGTTCAAGGACACAGTTTGGGGATAGGTTAAGCAAGGGTGGCTTTTTTGGGTGTTATTTGGATAGGAACTTAATCGGCTTGCCTTACCTTTTGTGATGTGAATGAATTCTAGCAATAATTTCTTGTAATCAGAATTGTGGAATTCTGTTATTTATCATAGTTACTTCAGTTCAATTGTGTTATCCATTGCTTGCCTCTGCCCTACTTGCTACACTGAGGCTGCCATTTTTAGGAGGAAGAGTTTAAATCTCACTGTGTGACACTGCAACTAAAGCAACCGCTGGATTTGTCTCTTCCATGAATAATACTTAAAATCAACCAATAAAAGTGTGTGGCACAACTTTACCTTTGTATTTTCTAAAATACAAAATACCCCAAAGCCCAAGCTCTTCTTTGTAACATGACTATAGGTTGATGCAGGTCTGACATGGGAGTTCAAGACATCCATGGCAGCCATGGGCCTGTCTCAAATGGCTAATGGCTCAACACACAGAACAAGACATACCATTGGTTTAGTCTTCACACCATGTGGGAAGGAGGGTGGTCTGGAGATAGGGTGGTGATGGATATCACTCCATTGTCATGGTCAGGACATGTTCTGGTGAGGTTTGGACTTGCAGAAATGATTCTCCCCTGCAAGGATGCAGGACCAGTTAGGATGGTTCACCCCAAGAGATGATAGATTTCTGACTGCTCTAATTTCCCCCCAGTAGGTAGTGGTTCTAGTTCCATTATGGTATGGTGATGCTTATGAGCCATTGACACGATCATTTCTGTAGGCCCTCTCCAGTGCTGTGCAGTCCATTTTGTTACTTGGTATATTAAGTAGTTGATGAAACAGACCAGGAGAGGGCTGGAGGGTAAGTGGTGTAAATCTTACCCAGGAGCTGACCAGGCTCATGTTGAGGCTCCTAACACATTCTACCACATGGCAGGGAGGGCAGCAAAGAGATCCTACTTCACTGCCTCCATTGCATCCTCTAGCAACTGTCCAGCAGAGTTGTTCTGTGTGTTCTGGAAGTTGGTTACTTATGACCAAGGGGGCAGACCTCTGGAGCACTTGGTGACTAAGTGTAACCAGATGCCTAAAGACATCAAGAATAAAGCTGCTTGGCTCTGTAGTGACTTAGATGCTGCTATTGTGACAGTGCCAGCTGAGAAGTCCAACACAATGTTGAGCACAGTGTTGTGGGATCTTGTCTAGTTAATGTGGTCTTATGCTGGGTATAGGATACTTGCAATGATGTGCCTGACCACCTGCTCATTAGTTCCTTGTATATCCTGGCTTATTTAAGATTGGTGGGGTGGGGTGACTGAGCAGATCAGAGGTGTGGTAAACTCATATTTGTGTGATGGAGTGGTACCTACTGCCCTTAAAAAGGCAGTGGCGTGTCCACATCTCAAATAGCCTGGTCTAGACCCAATGGAGTATAATAACTATGTACCCCTTTATTGGCTAATGTGGTGGTGTACACTTGGTAGTGGAGAAATTGCAAGTATTCCTGGATGAGACTGATTATCTAGATCAGGGTGGTCTATCATCTGGCCTGATGAATGCATGTGGCCCTCAAGTTTGTGGCCCATGGCAACATTTGACTCCCCCCCCCAGCCCTTGTGCTGCCTTCGCAAATCCTGGTAAGTGAGGTGCTGGCCTTTTGGGAAGGATGTGTGAGGGCTCTGACAGGGTCCTAGATTCCTCTGACCTCCTTCCCAAAGCCTGGTTAGCATTTTCACAGCTTTGCAAAGGAGGTTTTTATTGCATGGTTTTATGCACTGTATTGTTGTAGTCAGTCAGTCAAGTTTATTGCTTATAGCCAATGTATACAGTGTCATTCAATAAAATATATACTAGTTTGATACAAAAGCTTAAAATATTTACATTTTCAAAACATGACCTAATCTGCACAAAGCTATAGAAACTTCTTAATATACAAATTGAAACATTAGACAATAAAATTTATAAACTAAAATCACCGAGGGGCCACTAATATATTAAAATTAATATTAAATAATACAATAGACAATTATGTACAAAGTTTAGTGAGAAAGATAAAGCTTGGTGTAGATGGGGTCAAATAAATTCATCTCCTTTACAGTTGATAGCTATCTCGGCTATATATTTTTTTCTAATTTTCCTGGCGGCAGTTGCAAAAAGTGCTACACGCCAGGTCACATACTTATCTATGTCTGCGAAGAGATAAAGAATCATGTCAGAAGGATTCTGGCCAGGGGACCTTGTCATTATAGGTGTCAAAAACCGTTCTCTTGCTTCATTATATAAGGGGCAGCGTAAGATATACAGTAATGCGTAAGGTCCTCTAATTCTGGGCATCCCCTAATACAAACACGTTCATTTACTGGTATACCTCATGTCTCCCATCTCTATAAGCAGAGTTTATTGCATTTAATCATAACTCTGTAAAAGCTTTCCGGAGTTGTACAAAAGTCAATTCATTTAAGTAAAACGTGTGTTCATGGGCCTCTCTAAGTTTAAAATACAATGGGGCACATATGGATAGGTACAGGGAGTTTAAGTCGTTTTTATTAGCCACTGCCTTTATGGTCCGTTTAAAAATATTTTTCTGAGAATGTAGGGAAAGTTTTTTGAGCTCGGTCACTGAGAGGTCATATTTGTCCATCAGTTGGGCAGCATGATGTACCCAGTTTTTTAAGGGTAATCCATTCATGAGCTCAATCAGGCATTTTTTTGGTAACCTAGTGTTGTCCATCTGTTGAACTCTGAACCAGAAGCAGAGGATTCTTTTATCTATTTGGCTCTCTATGCTCAACATACAAGTTTCCAGCCTAACCATGGCGGATTGCACATCTTTGGGTAGGCCTAAAAGGGCTCTTAAAAATAATTCTGGGAGGGGGGTGTTCCAGACCAGAAACCTTTGAGGTACCGGTACTATTGTTGTAAACCACTCTGATATTCTTATGAATGCAGTATATAAATTTTTCCCTTAAAACAAACAAAATAACTTATAAGTAGTACCTAATTTCAGATTAACCCACCACATTGCTTTACTGCAAGGTTGGGGAACTTGCAGCCCAAGGACTGCATGTAGACCTTAGCCTGATTTCATGTGAGTTGCAAAGGGGGAGAACAATCTGGAGAAAGGGGTAGCAGAGGTTTTTCTTTTTAGTCTGGCCCAACCTATTTCTGGTTCTAGCCTCTCTCGCAACCATTATACAGTCCCCAAAAGATTCTCCCCATCACAATGTAATGCAATCATTGCCAGAAAAGAGGCTGCTCAACCCTAATTAAGCTCTGGCTATTTTATCAGTTTAAGAATTCAAGAAAGTAATTTTGTCTCAGTACATGTACTTGAGGCTCAAGGTAACACAGAATAAACTTTTAACAGCATCTTGGTGTTAGCTGTAGCATAGGGGTGGCTTGTCCGTTAGGCGAAGGGAAGTCATTTGCTTCAGGATCCAACCCCTCTGTTGTGCTGCTACCAGCCCTGCAGGGGATTAGCTTGCAACACCAACACAGTCCCATTGCCCTCACTGCCACTGCTGTGTTGTGGTGGCAGTGCAGGCAAAGCTGCAGGTGAGGGTACAGTTGCGATGCTGGTGCTGGCAGCAGTGGGGCAGGGAGAGGGTGAGGTGAGGACCCAGATCGGCTAGTTCCTAGAGGTTTAGTGGGATTATTCTGATGAAATCTGTCTGACTGGCTCTTGAGGAAAAGTGTTGTGTGAGAGGTAGCGAGTCATATAGCTTCCATCAGAATAATCCCACTAAACCTCTAGGAATTATCCAATTCACTTCCCTACTCCAGGTTCACAATGTCGCTCCATATTTATTGCCATCTAGGCTCCCCTACTCCACTGTTACGGTGAAATATTAGATATTAAAACTAATATTAGATATTGTTGATTGTGGGAAATTAACTGACACGATGAACAGGATGATGTGAAGGGAAGGCCACCTCGAGGCATTCTCGGGGGCTCCTTTTATTGAAAACTCACAGCTAGGTTAAACATTAACATACAGAGAGAACTCCAAAGGACCAAATAAGGAATGGTGTACCTTCTAATATCAAATATGGAAACCTGCTCCTTTGGTTACACCCACATGACATCGTCATTGTGTACATGCTCTCTCTCACTTACTCACCCCCTCCCGCTGAACACCTCATGATCCCCCAGTACTTTCCCACCTATTCCTTTGTTCTCCTGCTCTGCCTAAACATGTGTTTCCCAACTTGGTGCCCACAATGCCCACAGAGCCATATGGTGTGCCAATTGAGGCTCTGTAGGTTGATTAATTAGTGTGGCATGCCAACACTTATATATTAATTATTCTATCTTGATAGAAGGGCGTGGCATGCCAGCGCCTGGCTAAACTATAATTCCCACACTCCACGGCTCACTGCAAGGTGGCAGTCCTTATACTTTTCTTATACTTCCACTGTCCTCCCAGGTCTCCTCCTCCTTTCTGTGGCAGTTCTGCTCCCCCCACTTTCTCTCTCTCTTCGTGTTCTATAGCTTTTATGGTCTATTACTGCCATCTCTTTCTTCCTTTTCACTTCCTCTTCCCCTCAGCTGCTCCAGCCCCAATGATTAAGAGTGGGCCTGCCACATCTGGTGAGCTGAGCAATGCTGCAGACAACAAGCAGTACATAGGCTGCCAGTTCCCCACCCCAGCTACATAGACAGAGTAGGGTTGCATTACATCTGGGATTTCCCATACATATCCGGAATACTGCAGTCGACAGCAGTGTCCGGGCAGAAATCGGTGAAAATGCCCAGGAAAATACGGATGTATGGCAGTCCATGTTGGCAGTGCTGTTTTTGCCGATTTCCCATAAAAATAGTTTTTAAAAGGCATATTTTGCGTTTTTGTCAAAAAAGCTAATCAACTTTGCAAAAAAAAAAAAAAAAAAGAAGCTGTTAACCCTAAGACAGAGGGGAGAAATGGTCTAAAAGAAAGACAGAAAGTGTGAGCCCAGACTTTCTGTGATAGGTTATATATTCTGTGACAGGTTATATAGGCTTGCCATACATCAGGAAAATTCCTGACAAGTCCTGGTTTTCAGGTGTAAAAATGGCATCTGGGGGAATTTTGCTGAATCAGCAAAATGTCAGGGAAAACCCAGATGTATGGTTATGTGATGGAAAAAGCTGCGAAAACAACTCCAAAAGCTTAAAATCACTACTTTTGGGGGCTTCCTAAAAAAAGGAAACATGGCAAGTATTTTGCAGGGGTGTGTGTGTGTGTGCATGCCATAAGGTTAAAAAACTGCTCCTTTCTCTATAAAGGGATGTTTCCTTCCTTCCTTCCTTCCTTCCTTCCTTCCTTCCTTCCTTCCTTCCTTCCTTCCTTCCTTCCTTCCTCTATCATCTGTCTGTCTGTCTGTCTGTCTAAGGAAGGCAGTTACTTTCCCCCTAATGTGAATACAGACAATAGTAATACAGATATGATAACCCTTGAATCAATACACAACACTGTCTACCACTTGATCGCAAATAGAACCTCTAAGCTATAAAACAAATGCTATATAGCTATTACCGTACTTTTCCATGTATAAGACTAGGGTTTTTTTTTACTTTAAAAAGGCTAAAAATCTGGGGGCATCTTACACACGGATAGTGCATATGCCCATTTTTTAAATTTGGTGTCCCCAAAAGTAGGCGGCATCTTATACATGGAAAAATATGGTAAATGCCCAGGTTTGGGACTGGCAGGCCTCTAGCAATATACAGTGGTACCCCTTGTTTGCGAACGGGATCCGTTCCAGAGCCCTGTTCGCAACCTGAAAAGTCTTCAACCTGAAGCGCCACGTCTGCACATGTGCGCAACGCAATTCGGCGCCTCTGCACATGTACGTGATGTCATTTTGCGCATCTGCGCATGCGTGAATTGCTGAACCCAGAAGTAACCCATTCCGGTACTTCCGGGTTCAGCGCGTTCGTATCCCATGACGAACGCAAGCTGAAGCAATTGTAACCAGAGGTACGACTGTATAACACATCAGGGGAAGGCCTCAGTAAGGTGGGAAAGATGAAATATTCTGTTTCCCATTCCAATGAGTCCTGAGCACTACTACAAGGCTTCTAGGCTGGCTGAATCCTCAAAAAAATAAAAAATAAAAAATAAAAAAAAATTCTTCCCCATTGGGGGATACACTGCAAAATGTTGTTGTAAGGCCCACTTGATTGTATGCATTTTGAAGGGTCAGAAGGGCTTTAAGAAACAGCAGCATGATGACCTCATATTAAGTTCTATTGATAGGATTCAGCAGTGACAGTGTACCCACCTCACATTGTTGTAGTAGTTGGTGGTAGAACCGTTGTTTTTTTATAGCATTCCCTGTCCTTTACCTTGAAGCTGATCCTTCCTTCCATGTGACTACAGATGAGGCTGATAAGACTGATCTATAATTAAAAGAACTAACTATGACATAGTTCAAGAGCCTTAGGTTCAGTGTGAAAACAATTTTGAGCTTCTCGGCTTTTTGAATTTTATTTTAAGGTTTCCCCTTGTTTTGGGGCACAGAGGAATTGCTGAATGCATTAGTATGGATGTATGACAAATAATGAGCATAAAAGAACTGGCATTTGGCCAGCTTGGTATCCTCACTGCTATATGAAAGAAAGTACTACAGCACAGACTAGTGGCTTAGGGAAAGAATGGGAGAGGATAAATTTTCCTGTAAATTTGTGTGTAACATAAAAAATAAATGAATAAAGGCTTCTTTTCTGTTATCTCCATGGAGTAAATATAATAAGAAAGTGGTTATGTTGTGGTCTGAGTAATAATAATATTTATTATGGATTATCATTGCGGCAAAATGGTTGTCTTTGCAATAGTGTGTTGTGTGAGGAACATAGAATCATAAAATAACATGGGAGGAAAATAAGGGTACCATATTTAACCCACATCAGAGCAAGCAGCAATGGGGGGGAGTGGCACAATTTAGATCAAGAAACAGTAAGAATAGAAAGTGTTTAATTGCCCCCTGATCTTATTCTGATCAAATCTGGATTCCTTCCATGACTTCTTTTAAACAACAAAATAATAATAATCAGGAAATACACTCACAGATCTTGCAAGTAATATTAAGTTTTACCATTAAGGTGGTAATATCAGGAACCACAACAAGGTCCATGTGCTGAAATCTCTTCTACATTAAGGATGCAGGAGTCCTGTCCTCTATTTCACCTAGTCACCTTGACTTTCCTCTCAACAGCCAAATGCCATCTATACAGTAGGAGAGAGCTTTCCTTGTATTATGGCTTCTTAGAAAATTGCCCAGGAAATAGGAACCACTTCTGCATTATAAATTGCTTAATGAAAAAGGAAAGCGAAAAGGAGTCTCCTGACACATGGCTGAGCCCCTTGGAGAAGCACCACTGTGAGTTTTCCTCAGCTCCCCAAATTTCCTTTATATAGGAGAAGGTCTCAAGCCTTTCAGGTTGCAATCCTATTATATAATACTAATTTAAGACTAAGTCCTACTAAACTCAAATAACTTACTTCTCCGTAGACACCTGTATGATTGCACTGTTTTAAGCAGTCTATGCCTCTTATTTTGTTTTCCTCCTATCTTCACACAGAATTACACACTAAGATTTTTCTGTAAGCCTTCATTATATGAGGCATGTTTCAAATCCTGAATGTCTAGTCTTCAACGTCAGTAATTGCTTTAATATTTATCCGCACAGAAATTGCATGTCGATATCCCGACCCCTCCCGTGATAAATAAAACACAAGACACCGTAAATAAGGTTAAATGGGCAAGAAAAGGCCACAACTTTATTGGTTCCGGATGTTGAGCGGTATTGGCTTTAGGCATTGGATCTAACTGACTATATCCGACTCCAGTACGACGTGCTGGCAGTCCAGGAAGAGATAACCACCGCTGGGTGAGCCCCTGCTGCTGCACATCAGCTAGGGACTCACCCTGTGATCACCGATATTTATCCGCACATAAATTGTCTATCACTTGCATAGGTGATGCCCCATTATACCTAGCTGGAATATTGAATTTTGGATGTAATTCCTTTAACTTGGTGCCGAAGTATGATTTTCTTTTTTATTGTCTTTTATGACTTCACTGTGTGAATAACACAGAACCATTTGACATATATATATTTAAAGAATTGTTTGTGATATAGGATGTAATCCCAAGTACCTCCTCCTCCTTCAGTGGAAATTTGTGGAGTGACCAGCCCACTGCTTCATCTACAACTCTGCTGTAGGTGGCAGCCACAGCTGAAGATGAGGGAGGGTGGGATGTTTGAGTCTGATTGTGACCCAATTGCTGCACTACCTCCACTGCACTAGCTGGTTCAGTCATTGGTGCCACACCAGCCCTAATGATGCCATGTGACAGCAGCAAGACTGACTTGGCATCCAGCAGATCTCGTGCCAGCTCAGACCTGCCTCTCCCCTCTCTGTTTTGGAGCTTTCTGCTGGCTCCCACTATTTGCTAGCTCCCACTAATGAAGATAACATCAGCAGGCCTACTGCCTGTCTGCATGTTCAGCTGATGGAAGGGGGAGGTTGGCAGGAGGCTGGAAAAGGTGGGATAAAGACACCTTCACCTAATCCACCCCAGCCCAGTATAATAACAACTTCTTCTTCTTCTTCTTCTTCTTCTTCTTCTTCTTCTTCTTCTTCTTCTTCTTCTTCTTCTTCTTGCTAAGTATTGATAGCAATTTTTTTTTTAAAAAATAAAAAATATTTTATTTTATTTTATTTTATTTCACGACTTACAGATTAAAAATTAAATTTTTATTAGGGATTGCAATAGATAGAAAAAATGTACAGTTAATTGACCTGCTGTCTTTCACTCAATTTATTACATTTAAATACTTTGCTTTTCTGATTACAGGTAGGTAGCCGTGTTGGTCTGCCATAGTCAAAACAAAATAAAAAATAAAAAAATTCCTTCCAGTAGCACCTTAGAGACCAACTACGTTTGTTCTTGGTATGAGCTTTCGTGTATTTTGTTTTGCTTTTCTGAGATATTGCAGGGATTGTGACCATTTTAAAAACTAAAACCTGTCATTTATTATAAGGAGGAAAGTCCATCTCAATTTTTAAAAACACATTTCTTTGAAATATTTGATGCTTTTCTGCTAATAAAACCATCAAGAATAAAATCCAAATCTAATAGATCAAACCTAACATCCAATTTAAGATATGAACAGCAATAGGAGCAGTAAATCAGTCCAATTTAAGATATGAACAACAATAGGAGCAATAAACAAACCAGCCATTAAATACTTGGGAGAAGAGAACAGCCTTAATTTGGTGCCTCAAAGATTTGGCACCAAACGTGTTTCTGGATGCAGCCACATAAAAAACCCTATATAGTGGGCACAACCAGTATCTTAGGGACACTTGGAACAGACTTTCAGAAGATGGTGTTAAATGACTGAAAGGTTCAGATGAAAGAAGATACCGGTATTTATTTACATACCTCCTCGCTTCCAGACCACATAGAGCAAGGCAGCCATCACAAAAAGCATGACAGGTTTTCGGATTACACTTGATGGACATATAATGTCTGTGGGTTTTATGTACATAATACTGATCTTTTTTTCAGGATATGGACTCTAATGCTTGCTCTATGAACAAATGTACTTATTTTACATGCCTGGATATAGGTTTTTTGTTTTGTTTTTGTTTACTGTTTTATGTTTGCATTACTTGGTTCTGTTTGTTTTGTTGTTTTGTACTTACTGAAAATTGAAATAAAAATATTTACTAAAACATATATATTGTGCACCACCCTCACCATGGCATCAGGGAAATTAGGCTCAAGTGAGTGAGGTGAGCCTGGGACTACTTCTGAACCTGGAGTTAGAGAGAGATGAACCTTTCTCTGCCCCAGAGTTCTACTGAAGCCTGTAATTTGTTTTGGCCCTGCACCTCCTGGGTGAAATTACAGAGCCATAAAAAGCTGCCTCTTGCCATCTCCAGCTCAAAGCTAGAGGGAGAGCAGAGGTGTGTGAGCTTGCATCTGTGCCAAACTGATCATCTGCAGGGGCAGATCAAGCCCACATACCCCTGCTTCTCCTTTCCAGCTCTAATCAGGATAAGAAAGGTAAAGGCACATGTACTTAATCTGCTTCTGTGTCCTGTTGGGTGCAGATGCAGAATAAGCCTCTTCCTCCTTCCAAGTCTGAACTTTTGAGGGAGGGAGGTGCTTATTTTCTGCCACCTTAGAGCCAACTTTAGATCTGGAGAGAGGGGCAGGAGATTCTTCTCTGTTCATGCTGTGTTTTAGACACAGCATGTGGTCCAGGACAGTATACAACCTGTTGGAGAACTCCACTCACCCTTCCTGGTGGGTGCCATTGTGGGCTGTCATTTCCTCCACCCACGGAGATCTGACAGGGAAGCCCCAGGGATGGGACGGTTTCCTAGGCAGCAAAGGAATCTTCTGGCCTGAGCTTGCTGCCTGGGAAATGGATCCCACCCACTTGCTCAATTAGCAAATTGTGAGTGGGCATGGAGGCGGGCCACCAGGGGGTGGGCTCAGCCAGCCCCTCTAATATAGAGTGAAGGCCTGTGGCTTGAACTGCAGCCAGTTTCCAAATGATCTACAAGAGCAGTCCCGCATAAGCAATGCATTACAGTAATGCAACCTGGATGCTTTATCCTTGGAGGCTATCTGGGTATCCAAAGTCAAATCTAATAGTATCTTAATATGCACATTTGATCATTAAAAGGGAGTGTAGCCCCTCCATTACAAAAAAAAAAATCCTTCCAGTAGCACCTTAGAGACCAACTAAGTTTGTTATTGGTATGAGCTTTTGTGTGCATGCACACAAGAAGTGTGTCTCTAAGGTGCTACTGGAAGTAATTTTTTTAATTTTTAATTTTGTTTCGACTATGGCAGACCAACACGGCTATCTACCTGTAACCCCTCCATTACTTCACTGGATAGTTGAATCATTTACTATTTGAATAATCTGATTTAAACTTGCAACCTTTGGTTAATCGCTTTGATCATGGAAAGGTGAACAGAGAATTTTAAAGATTACATAATGTTTCTTTGAATCCTGTTATCATTTGCAAAGGTCATTATTGTTTTTTGAAACATTGCTGCCTGACATACAGTGTAGCCACCCCCATAACCCCTCACTTTGTTCTTTGAAGTAAAATAGTAATAGAGCATACACTGTAGTTATCACTGGACATTCTTCATAATAACCTAAAAATTGCCTTCCTGAATGAGATCAAAGGTCCATTAAATTCAACATTCTAACTACATTCAGACAACCACCCATGGCTGCATAAGCCTTCTCTCCTCCCATGTGCACTATTTTATCAGTGAAGATCCCTATTTGTGTTCAGGATTATTTCTACAGATAATTTTTAAAAAATCATGTATAGTCACAGCCAATTTTAGACCTCATCACCAATATACAGGGTGTAATTCAGTGTCACACTCTTCCAGTTTTTCCATTTCAGATTGTCAGATGGAACAATCCCCTTTCTTCCCCAGCACACTGTTCTGTGGGTTCTTCTGGCTACCCCAGAGCTATTGAAGGGTGGCTGCAGGGGGCACAGCAGGAAGAGAAATGGGCAAGTCTTGTATAAGCAGAAATCCTTCCTCAGAGCTTCTGCTGACAGTGCTCATTAGGAGAATCCTGCACATAATCTCCAACATATAATATTTGAATACAGTATATTGTACAATCTACTTGTTCCTTGATTTTAACTTCAGTCTCGCCTGCATCTTTACTGAGATCCTCCAAGTGAATTTAAAGTAGTGATGGAGCTTTGCTTCAATCTTGTGTCCACTGAAAAGAGAATTTGACAAGTGTATTTACAGAAAATTCTATATTAAAATTAATAAATGGGTGGCTTTTTAAATTAAAACAATAATGCCAGACATTGTTGGCATCTGTCTGTCTTGGGAGATAATGGAGGAGTGCGCCTTTGGGAGTGAGGTCAAGCTGTTGGAAGGTTGCAGCGTCTGCTGTGACTGTAGAGACCGATGTGGGAGAGGCATGTTTGACTGCAGCTGGGGTAGATTAAGGCATCCACTTGTGCTGTTGCAGATGCACCATGGCATTTATTCTCTCTGCGCTCCTCCCAGTGGTCATTTCTCCTCTGGTCACTGCTATGGATACACGACTTGACAGCCTGTCTCCAGGCACTGCGGTCATCTGCAAGGGATTCCCATGTGGCAAGGTTAATGTTGCCAGCCTTCATATTTGCAGACATCTTTGTAACACAGCGTTGGTCTACCAATTAGCCTGGTGCCAGAAGCCATAGAGCACATCCTTGGGGATCCTGCCATCTTATATGTGGACGTGACCAAGCCAGTGTAGACATCACTGAGACAGGAGTGCAAACATATTGGAATGTGGGCTTGGGAGAGCACATCTTTGTTTGGAATTCTGTCCTGCCATGTGATACCCAAATTCCTCCTGATGCAGTGCATGTGGTGTCGCTTCCTTGGGTTGTAATTTACAACTCACTTCCATAAAGCAGCGTGCTCAACATGCAAGTGTGGTAGACCTTCAAATTGGTATTGGTTGTTAGCATCACATTTTCCCATACCCTTTTTGAGAGGCAAGCTATTGTCCTAGCTGCCTTGACAATATGCTTACCCAGCTCAGTGTTGATGGAGAAATTGCTGGTTATGCTGGAACCCAGGTAGACAAAATTGTCTACCACCTCAAGTGTGTGGGGTATTTGCACCGTCCTGACCCAAGATGTTGGTCTTTGTCATACTGATAGTAAGGCCAAACTCCCTGCAGGCTTGGGCAAAATGGTCAGTGAGTCTCTGTAGAGCTTCCTCAGAGTACACTGTCAAGGGTGTGTCATCTGCAAACAACAGATATGGACTCATTGGACTTTTGTCTTGGCACAGTGATGTACCACTGTACCAGGTTGAACAGACTCCTGTTGCTCCTTGTATGGATGTCCACACATTTTTCAGTTAAGCTGAAAGCATATGAGAGTAACAGGGGGAAAAACATGCCAAAGAGGGTTGGAGCAAGAACACAGCGCCTTTCCACACCGCTCTTTATAGGGAAGGTGTCTGAGGATTAGCCATCATATTAGATGGTGTCACACATGTTCTCGTGGAAGGACACAATCACCTTGTGGACACCCTATCTTGTTGAGCATTGTAAATACGGCAATCCTTTTCAGCTGACAAGATCAAAGGCCTTTGTCAGATCTATGAAGGCAACGAACAAGGAGTGTCTCTCCTCTCAACATTTTTCCTGCAGCTGGTACAGTGAGAAAATCATGTTGACTGTTGACCTCTGAGCTCTAGAGCTGCTTTGTGACTTGAGATAGACCTTGTCAGCAAGTGACTATAATCTGTTGAAAACTACACTGGCAAAGGCTTTCCCCACAGTACTCAGCAGGGAGATCCCACTGTTGTTGTTGCAGTCTTGGTCGTCACCTTTGTTCTTGTAGAAGGTCACATTGCTGGAGTCACACATGTCTTGTGTCATATGTCTTGTGTCATGGATCCTTGTTCCCAACACTGCAAGAGAAGGCCATGGAAGTGTGTCATGAAGGAAGTACTGAAACCAGCTTTCGGCATTCTCCTGGAATAAAGCAATACCAGTACTGGGCACAAGGTGGTGCTCCAGCCTGTGCCATGAATAGCTTCCTCTCTCTACTATAACAATTTAACACTTCAAAATGTATGCATGCACCAGGTGTTTGCTTTTTAAAACAGACCACATTATAGGTTCTTTAAAATTTATATATGCACTATAATTTAATCAGTTTTTTGGCTTTAATACAAAAAGTTGTAACATAATTAAATTTAAGGCGGCAAATGTATAACATGAACAACAATAATTTTCTTTCCATACAATTTTGTGTGTTTTATCCATTCATTTATTTCTTTATACTATATATAGACTTCCTTTCACAAAAAAATTGCAGCAGCCTGGGAAAACACCTTGACTTCATGTCCCATGCTGGCTTGTGGTGCATGGGGTGCGCCATCCCACATATGTGTCTGACTCTGAAAGTAAGCGTCATTCTCAGACACCTTCTCTATAAAGAGCACTTTGAAATAGGGCTGTGTTCTCACCCCTCTTTGGCATATTCTTCTCCCTGTTGCTCTCATATGCCTACAGTTTGACTGAAGACAGTATGTACTTTCACCCGAGGACCAACGGGGTCTGTTCTACCTGCTACAAAAATGCTGCAGGTCCTTATCCAAGAAATGTTGTTTGTAGATGACACAACCTTGACAGTGCACTCAGAGGAAAGCTCTACAGAGACTCATTGAATCATTTTACCCAAACCTGCAGGGAGTCTGGCCTTACCACCAGCCTAATGAAGACCAACATCCTGGGTCAGGATGTCATCAGCACTCCACACATCAGCAGTGGTGACCACAAGCTTGAGATGGTGGACAGTTTTGTCTACCTGGGTTCCACCATAACCAGCAACCTTTCTGTTGACGCTAAGTTAGACAAGCGTATTGGTAAGGCAGCTACGGCAATGGCTCACCTCTCTAAAAAGGGATGGGAGAATGTGATGCTAACTATCAATACCAAGATGAAGGTCTACCAGGCTTGCATGTTGAGCATGCTGCTTTATGGAAGTGAGTCATGTGCAACTTACACCCACCAGGACCAACGCCTCAATGCCTTCCACATGTGCTGCATCAGGAAGATTTGGGGCATCACCTGGCAGAACAGAATTCCAAACAAAGATGTGTTCTCCCAAGCCCACATTCCCAAGCCCACATTCCCAACATGTTTGCACAAAATGGAAAATGGTAGTTGGCAGACCAACTATGTTTTATAAAGATGCCTGCTAATGTGACATGAAGGTTGGCAACATTAACCCTGCTGTATGGGAATCCCTTGCAGGTGACCACAGGGCCTGGAGACACAGTCAGATTGTGGGTCCATAGCAGTGACCAGAAAAGAAATGACCACTGAGAGAAGTGCAGAGAGAAGAAATGCCATGGTGCATTTGTAACAACAAAACTGGATGCCTTCATCTGCCCCAGTGTCTCTTCCAGGTCTCTGCAATCTCAGTAGGCACTGCAACTCTCCAGCAGTTTGCTTTTACCCCCAATGGCACACTCTTCCATTGTCTCTCTCTCGAGATGGATGCCAACTAAACAGTTGAACCCGAAGTCAAGTTGAAGCTAGGTTGAAATGGATCTACTGTATAATCTTCTTCTTTGGCGATCACTCATGGCCAAGTAAGATTGTCCTCCATGAATCACCAGGTGTTCTTTAGTTCCCTGGTTCTTCTTTGTATGCTGTGTAGCTCCAGCATACAATTGCTTATCTACCTTATTTAAAACAACTTCATATTTAAAAAAACAGATGAACAACAGTAGGACTTACCTTTCCTTTTAAAAAATGTTCTCTATTTCACACGTTTTGTTTGTTTCATTTGACATCTCTTTCATTTTTTCACTCTCAAAATACTGTTGAGGAGTCCTGTCGGTTTTGTTAACCTGCTTTTGCTGGAAGTGAAATTGAAAAAGCATATTCACAGGTGTAAGTGATGCTGTTTAGTCAAGACATAAAATTCGTATGTCCAACTTTTTCCAGCTCTTAGAGTTTGCATTTATTCACCCTCCACTAAAGAAAGCAAAAAAGGGCAAAAAACAGAAGCAAGCTGCACAACTATACATCCGCTCCAAAACTCACCTATATTATGTAGAGCTCACCATTCTTCTACTAGTGCTGGATGGATTTGTGGGTGGGTTATACAAAGTAAAAATGTGGCTATAGTGTGCTTTGCAGCAGCATGTGGGTATGTGAGATAAACATTAATGCCTCACAAAAGGATATATAGAAAATCTGGGCCTATGCCCATGCTTGACAAAGTGTATAAACAAATTGCATAGTGGGACTGTAGAAGTATGCTCTAGTTGCCTGTAGTGCTTCCAAACATTTAATGAACATTTAATGTACAGCATACATTCACAAATTCCTATGTTGTTGTTGTTTTAAAAAATCCAATAGAGCACAGGATTATCCAATAAAACACATTACGCATTACCCTTCAATATCAGGAGGTAAAGACTGCATGAATGTACATATGTATTTCCATAGGCATTAGCTGTGTTAGCCTGCTGCAGAAAAAACAACAGAGAATCTTGTCAAAATAAAAAATAAAATAAAATAGTCCAGTAGCACCTTAGAGTCCAACTAAGTTTGTTCTGGGTATAAGCTTTCATGTGCATGCACACTTCTTCAGATACCCTGAAACAGAAGTCACCAGTCCCTTATATATATTCTCATTTTATCTTTTTGCATTTCATCTTTATATATAGTAGGAGGGTGGGGTGGAGTTTTTCTCAGAAGGGTAGTAGGAGATGGGTGATTGACTCAATGGGTATGGTAAACCTGTTGACGACTGTTAACGACTACAATTAGTCCTATAGGAAAAAGCAAGGGATAGTATGCAGATGACCAAAAATAGCTTTAGCATATGTAATGAGACAAGAATCCAATATCTCTATTCAGACCAGGTCTTTCCATAGTTTTCACTTTTAGTAATACGTTGTAATTCAGCAACTTCTCTTTCAAGTCTATTTCTGAAATTCTTTTGTAATAAGACAGCTGCTTTGAGATCCTGTATTGAAAGTCCTGGGAGATTGACTACTGGCTTCAGTATTCACACAATGTTTTTGGCATCAAAATGCCTGCCTGTATTACCCCCCCCCCCCCCGGTTAATTCAGACTAACCCTTTCTGCTTAAAATCCAATAAAAGAAAAGAAACTGTTGTCAATGACCCATTTGTGATATGCCATTCCAACCTGGAAACACCCTAACAACTTTATTATAGTATAAACTTTCATACACTAGTCAGTCTATCAGTTGCATCAGAAGTATTACTTTGAGTTACAGGTGTGTAACTCAAACACACACAGACACAGTCGAGGGTGGAATTACAAACTGTCAGAAGGAAATGAAATGCAGAAAGTACAGTCTGTGATGATTAGGTTATTAAGAGTGACCACAAATACTTTCTGTGTTTCATTTCCTTCTGACTTCACTGGTTAGAATTTTCCCTCCCAACTGTGTGTGTGTTGAATCATAGAGTTGGAAGGGACCCTCAGGGTCATCAAGTCCAACCCCCTGCAATGCAGAAATCTCAACTAGCTCATACATTACAGAAGGCCACCCATCCTCTGCTTAAAAATATCCAAGGAAGGAGTCCACCATCTCTCAGCAGAGTCTGTTTGTGTGTGTGTGTGTGTGTGTGTGTGTGAGAGAGAGAGAGAGAGAGAGAGAGAGAGAGTATACATTCACACTCTCTATTTCCCAGCCCTTTCCCTCCTGCTGGTTAACTCTTCCTCAGCTGGCTAAAGCTTCTCTCCCCTGTGATTCCCATGATGATTGGCTCCATGCTGCTATTAAGTTTTTTCCAAAGCTTAATAGTGGCCTACATTTCCCCTTGTGCTGCTCAGCTAATTGGGAAACAGCTGAGAGTGATGAAAAGGGCACTGGAGCCCCGCCTACCCCAGGCCTGCTGTTTGTCTGATCAGTGGGATACTATGCTGTGAGCCATTAAGGTTAGGCAGAGGGCCAGTTCTGAGAAAGAAATAGAAAATGGCATGTTTCTACTTAATGAGCATGCATGGGATTGCACTGTTGTAAAAACATTTGTTATTTTATTGATGGACTAAGAAGCACCTGTGTGTGATCTAAAATATAATTAAACACACTGCAAAACTTCTGGGTTAAATTATTTTCCTATATATTTTTGTTTAAATTGTAATGACTATTATGAGGATGTGTTGTTTAGGAGGCTATTTCTGGATAACTATGCCTGTACTTGGCACGTATTTGGTGTGAAATAGCCTTTGTTTTCTGCCTTCTGGGAAACTAATACACATTTCCTCTATTACTTTATGTATAGGTAATGTGGGTATGTAACTCGTGCCGAAAACAACAAGAAATCCTCACAAAATCTGGAGCCTGGTTTTATAATAGTGGAACAAATACACCACAGAAGCCTGATCAAGAAGTTTTTAGAGGGCTGCGTAACGAAGAAGCACCTCAGGAGAAAAAAGCAAAGCTGCAAGAGCAATCCATATCAGGGTTGGAACGAGGTAGATCTCAAGGGCTCACAAGGCAAGACTCCATAAACGGCTCAGGAGGGAAGGTAGCAGGTGACACGGCAGACAGGTAAGGAATTGGCTCATTATAATTCAAAAAAGGAGTTGTCATATGTTTATGAGTTGCATTATCTTTGCATTTCTTTTTCATTTTTAATAAGTTGTTTCATCTAAGCAGAATATAAAGAAGCATTTATTTTCAGAAGTATGCAAGGTCTGCATCATTATTTCCTTACCATTTATGTTGGGATGATTCTGTAAGTGAGCATACACTTTTCTGTAAATTAGGAAGGGCTCCATTTTGCCTTTGTGGAATGAAAAAGACCCAAAGATAGCCATTAATTCTGCAGCATAAATTAGATAAAAGATGCATAAAAATTGGAATTTTCACTAGTTCAAAATGTCAGAGATTTATCTCTTTCTACATCTGTGTATGTGCTGAGAGAATGGATTTTCTACATCTGAGGTGTAAATCAGAAATACATTAACTGCTCAAAGCGGACTGCTAATCTGCATATTTTAGTTGGGGATAATTTAAATTATTTTTTCCTCAAACTATAGTTTATGAATATTCTGCACTTATTTCTTAGTGGTCTTCTTCTTAAATTAATATATTTCACACTGCGGGAAACTACCTATAAACCCTATTAAAATATTGGTGTATGTGTCTAGGAATCATACAAGTTGAAAAGCCTAGTGAATTTTCTCTTTGTTTCTTGAACTTTACTACTGTTTCCAGCTCATTTACAAACTTACCTATGCTGATATAATGACTTACAGCAGAATCCTATGCATGTTTACTCAAAAATGAGTCCAATTCTGGTCAGTGCTATTTATTCACTACTACGTTGATGGCACAATAGTGTTGGGGACGCGGGTGGTGCGGTGGGTTAAACCACAAAGCCTAGGGCTTGCCAATCAGAAGGTTGGCGGTTCGAATCCCTGCGACGGGGTGAGCTCCTGTGGCTTAGTCCCAGCTCCTGCCAACCAAGCAGTTTGAAAGCACGTCAAAGTGCAAGTAGATAAATAGGTACCGCCCCAGTGGGAAGGTAAATGGTGTTACCATGCGCTGCTCTGGTTCTCCAGAAGCGGCTTAGTCATGCTGGCCACATGACCTGGAAGCTGTACGGCGGCTCCCTCGGCCAATAAAGCGAGATGAGTGCCGCAACCCCAGAGTCATCCGTGACTGGACCTAATGGTCAGGGTCCCTTTACCTTTACCTTTAAGTTGATGGCACAATAGTGTTGAAATTCTGTATGCACTTACTTGGGAGTATGCCCCATTGAATGCAGTGGGACTTTTTACTAGACATGTAAAGAATTTAACTTTAAGAATGGTCATTTGAATTATCTGGACTTCAAATAGGCATCTGTAGGCTATATGAACTATCTCTACATTTGGTTTATAAATAATGCTGACTGTACTTTTAGCTTTGATTTAATTAGATACTTTATCTTTAAAATAACAAACTCTTTCTAGCCTTTCAAATCTGGATTGGCTATTAATGCAATTCTAACCATGCTTACTTTGACTTAAGTCCTATTGAATTCATTGGAATAAATGGGGTTAGGATTGTGGCCTCAGATAAATTTTTTGTTCCCTTTTAGCTGTGATTGTCATGAAATAGAGTTCTTGAAAAATGTAAGCAAATCAAGCTTTCTTACTAGAACCTACCAGATTGAACTGCTTCTTTGCTCATTGTCCTTTGCTCCATTTTAAATTGGCAGGTCAAATACTGATTGGCTACAATTGCTCCTTAATTATATTCGTTGCCTTGAGAGATACAACATGGTGTCTGGCAGCTGAATTCATTGTTAAAGAGTGATAGCACAATACTATTAATAGCTAATATTTTTCTTAAATATGTACAGAAGGTGGAATCTTGTGGGCTCTTCATTTTTACAAGAGAGACTGCGAAACTGTCAAGGGTATAATTCTAAGTGCTTTGGCTCAACTATTGTAGGGAAACTGAGACTACAGAACTGTTGTGGGGAGAAACCAACAATGTTTGCTTAAGACCTTCCTTGTACTCTTGGATACAAATCTCAATATGCCTTTGTACAGATACAGTTGTGAACAATTACAGCTTGGTTCTACTTCTACTTTGTTACGGAGGTTAGCAAGTGACCACTCTGAGATTCACATGGGAAAATGGATTGAGATTATTTTAGACTGGAAGGTCAACATCAGCAAAACCTTAATTTGTAAACCAGTACATTTAGATAATGGATCAACCAATTGTACAGGCAATGTGTATTCAACTAATTATTATCTAATTATCCAGATTATTAAAGTCTGATTTTAAGCCACTTTTCTTAACTCCCTAGTGCTTTTAGTTGTCCCTTGTGTTTAGTTATTTAACTATTGCATTCATATTCCACCTTTTCTCCAAGGGGGGGGGGTGATTCAGCCCCTCCTCATTCAATCCCCACAACAACCCTGTGAGGCAGATTAGGTTGAGAGGCAGTCACTGGTCCAAGGTCACCCAATGAGCTTCATGGCATTTAGTGTCACTAGTCTGTGAAACAATCTTCCAGCAGAGATTTGATAGGTATCCTTGCTTTTGATTTTTGGGTGTCTCTGAATACTTTTTTTTAATGATGACAAGCCTATGCAGTGTAAAATTTTGAATGATTGCTCCATACTGTTTTCAATGGTTTTCTTATTATATTGCTACAGGGATTTGATACTTTTTACGATAGGGTGGTATATAAATATTATTATAAATATGAGAATGGAAAGCTATATCCTGATAACTTGAAACTGACCATGGCTTACAAATTTACAGAAGAGTAACTGGATCTGTGTGATGCAGGCAGGGGTGGCTAACCCTTGGCTCTCCAGGTGTTATACTCTTGATAAGTCAACAAGAATGAAGCAACCAGGCCTTCAGCCCAGAACCTAAACATAGGCAGACAAAGCCAACAACAGCAAAAAGCACAACGTAATAACAAAACAACTATCTAAAGAAATAATTGGTTTTAAAACATGGCAGATTGAACAAACTACGATCCCACTCACAGGCATTCAAACAATATTTATTAATTTTCTCTCCCTGCTTCATTGAAGGTTTTTGTGGTGCCTGAGGATTGGCATAGCACCACTGTTTCCTTACTATTATCACTATTAGTGGGCTACAGAAAAGCAGCAAGGAACAAATGCTTTCCTCCGTAGAAATTGTTGGGGATTCTTGGCACACACTTGAGCAAATAATAATATTAATAATTTTACTATTTATACCACCCCATCTGGCTGCATTTCCCCAGCCACTCTATGCAGCTTACAGCATATATAAAACATAATAAAATAGCAAACATTAAAAACGTCCCAATACAAGGCTGCCTTTAGATGTCTTCTAAACGTTATGTAGTTCTTTATCTCCTTAACATCTGAAGGGCCCCCCTGCTGTATCCTGTTTCAAGGTACTATCATTGAAACTGGCCATCTTTGTTAATCCTTTCCTTCCAACCCTTCCCATGACTGGGGCCACTCTTTCAGTAAAGGCATGTCCCCCCCCCCCCAAGTACTAACATTTACAGAGCTCATGTTAACATTAACTTGGGTTCATATTGTTTAAAGGGTGGTGGTGGTGGTACATTGTTATAGAAACAGGTTTTAAGAGGAAGTATGTCAATGAACGGATGGATGTTGTTGTTGTTCAGTCGTTCAATCATGTCCGACTCTTCGTGACCCCATGGACCAGAGTATGCCAGGCACGCCTATCCTTCACTGCTTCTCGCAGTTTGGCCAAACTCATGTTAGTAGCTTCAAGAACACTGTTCAACCATCTCATCCTCTGTCGTCCCCTTCTCCTTGTGCCCTCAGCCTTTCCCAACATCAGGGTCTTTTCTAGGGAGTCTTCTCTTCTCATGAGGTGGCCAAAGTACTGGAGCCTCAACTTCAGGATCTGTCCTTCTAGTGAGAACTCAGGGCTGGTTTCTTTAAGAATGGATAGGTTTGATCTTCTTGCAGTCCATGGGACTCTCAAGAGTCTCCTCCAGCAACATAATTCAAAAGCATCAATTCTTTGGCGATCAGCCTTCTTTATGGTCCAGCTCTCACTTCCGTACATTACTACTGGGAAAACCATACCTTTAACTATACAGACCTTTGTCGGCAAGGTGATGTCTTTGCTTTTTAAGATGCTGTCTAGGTTTGTCATTGCTTTTCTCCCAAGAAGCAGGCGTCTTCTTATTTTGTGACTGCTGTCACCATCTGCAGTGATCATGGAACCCAAGAAAGTGAAATCTCTCACTGCCTCCATTTCTTCCCCTTCTATTTGCCAGGAGGTGATGGGACCAGTGGCCATGATCTTAGTTTTTTTATGTTGAGCTTCAGACCATATTTTGTGCCCTCCTCTTTTACCCTCATTAAAAGGTTCTTTAATTCCTCCTCACTTTCTGCCATCAAGGTTGTATCATCAGCATATCTGAGGTTGTTGATATTATTATTTTTTGGATGGATGGATGGATGGATGGATATGAGAGGCTTAAAGGAGCAGAATGACACAACAAACTAAGATAAAACCAAAATATTGGGTTTGGATGTTGTGAGTTGCTGAGATTTACAAACTAACTTTGAACTGTGGTATGTGGGTCCCAAACAACCTATAATTGAGCCTGATCAAGTTTGGACATACAAACAAACAAGAGTTAAGCTAGGCAAATATAGTTTAGTTTTATGTCTGAACTAGGCAGAACTTGCATCCCTCACATTCCAAGAGCCTTCTCCTTAATGGATGACGGTGGGCGAATTGACGTGGATCCCACTATGGGACAGTTCAATTGCAGACTGCTCTCCCTGTCTGGGAGAAGGTGTTAATGAATGGAGTTTTTGGCATGTCCTGCAAAGAACCACAGCCAAGCAGGAGTGTCACTTGGTTTCTTTGTCACTACCGTCTGCAGTTTCTTCCTGCTCCATTATTTTTAAGGCATTACAGTACAGCTATATCCATCGTAGCAGGATCATTGGTATTAAAAACTGTGTTGTACCACACTACTCAAAGATTGACCCATATATTATCACACAACATGCAGTAATTTGAAAAAGAATGTGTGAAATCACTCTTTGAAAAATAACGTGTGATACTGGACAACATCAAAACTTGCTTTGTCATCTGGTAAGTGATGCTCCACACTTGCAGGTTATACATGTCACATATGAAAATGCATATATGAATTTATCCTAAGTCTAGTTGTTTTAAATTAAAGAGAAATAAAAATATCTGTTTCTGAGTACTGTCAGAACTACTTTTGTTGATTTGAAAATTAAGTTGGGAGAAATATATCTTATCCTAAATATCACTCTGGCAGTGCCATATACAAAGATGTATCACAATTGCATCATTTGCAGATTGACTATTGCCTAAACAGTTTGACACAACCTTGATGGCAGAAAGTGAGGAGGAATTAAAGAACCTTTTAATGAGGGTGAAAGAGGAGAGCGCAAAATATGGTCTGAAGCTCAACATAAAAAAACTAAGATCATGGCCACTGGTCCCATCACCTCCTGGCAAATAGAAGGGGAAGAAATGGAGGCAGTGAGAGATTTTACTTTCTTGGGTTCCATGGTCATTGCAGATGGTGACAGCAGTCACGAAATTAGAAGACGCTTGCTTCTTGGGAGAAAAGCAATGACAAACCTAGACAGCATCTTAAAAAGCAGAGACATCACCTTGCCGACAAATGTCCGTATAGTTAAAGCTATGGTTTCCCCAGTAGTAATGTATGGAAGTGAGAGCTGGACCATAAAGAAGGCTGATCGCCAAAGAATTGATGCTTTTGAATTATGGTGCTGGAGGAGACTCTTGAGAGTCTCATGGACTGCATGAAGATCAAACCTATCCATTCTGAAGGAAATCGGGCCTGAGTGCTCACTGAAAGGACAGATCCTGAAGCTGAGGCTCCAATACTTTGGGCACCTCATGAGAAGAGAAGACTCCCTGGAAAAGACCCTGATGTTGGGAAAGATGGAGGGCGCAAGGAGAAGGGGACGACAGAGGACAAGATGATTGGACAGTGTTCTTGAAGCTACTAACATGAGTCTGACCAAACTGAGGGAGGCAGTGGAAGACAGGAGTGCCTAGCGTGCTCTGGTCCATGGGGTCACGAAGAGTCGGACATGACTAAATGAACAACAACAAAAAAACAGTTTGACTTATGAATCAAGATGTCACAGCATCCCAATCATTAGAATATGAAATAACATGAATAGATATTATTGCACCCAGAATATGCTGCAAAGGAACCTTTCCTTGGCAAAGATTTTGGCAATGGACCCTTTTCATTCTATATGGTGCTACAGCTGTCCTTCCTGAATTCAGTTACATGCTACAGTAGCCAAGCAGCAGGTACTGATTCCATACTCAGCATGTACAAAACAAACACTGCTGTGTTCTAGACCCCAGAAAGACTTGAAAGTTGCAGAGTACTTCTGAATCTTAATCATTTTAAGGGGAAATGCTGTTGTCAGATTCCACCTATGTGCTAATGTGATGATTATAGCTGGAAGTGAGTATGACTCGCAAGTAATTTTATCAATTCATCCTACATAGTTAATAAATTAATTGGCTTGGATTCTAAGGCTGAAATTGTATATACATCTGGGAGTAAGCCTTGTAAACTCATTGGGATTTAATTCTGAGTGGACATGCGTAGCATTGCACTAGAAGTTGCTCCTTCATTCACATGGGGTGGAGGGACAGAGAGATTCCAACCAACTCCGCCTTTCATCTGAAGCCGCTCACATTATATCCTATGCCTTTACAATGGACTCCCTAACTTTTCAGTAAGCCTAGGAGACTGCAGAGGGAAGGGGTGGGTGAGAAAGTTCTGTTCCATGATCCCAAGATGATCACCTGACGCCCTTTTTCATTTGCCTCCTCCACAAGAGGTCCAGAGGATGGCAACACAAGAGCCAGCCTAAAGAAACCACTATGGGTATGAAAGGAGCTTACAGAGGAGCTGAAATTTAAGCAGGGAATACATAAGAAATGGAAGAAAGGAGAAATTACAAAGGAAGACTATACACGAGTAGCCAACAGTTGCACAGAGAAGGTCAGGCAGGTCAAAGCTCAGAACGAACTCAGGCTTGCAAGAGAGGATGATGATGATGATGATGATGATAGGTTTCTTTGGATATGTTGGAAGTAAGAGGAAGAACAAGCAAGTAGTAGGTGCCTTGTGTGGAGAAGATGGAGAAATGCTATTGGGTGACAAGACAGAAGGCAGAACTGCTCAACACCTACTTTGCCTCTGTCTTCAGCCAAAAGGAAAGTAGTGCCCAACTTGGTGATAACAGAATAAACAATGCAAGGAGGGAGATGCAGCCCAAGATAGGAACAGAGGTGGTCATGGAACATCAAGCTAATTAAAATGGATTCAGATATCCAGGGCCTGATGACCTGCACCCAAGGATACTAAAGCAGCTTGCGTATATAATCTCAGAGCCTTGTAGAACAGATGTCAACCTGGGAAAAAAGTGATAAGTGGGGTGCCACAGGATTCTGTCCTGGACCTGTTGTTCAACATCTTTATAAATGATTTGGATGAAGATATTAAGGGGAAGCTCATCA
Organism: Lacerta agilis; assembly: GCF_009819535.1. Classification (NCBI taxonomy): domain Eukaryota; kingdom Metazoa; phylum Chordata; class Lepidosauria; order Squamata; family Lacertidae; genus Lacerta; species Lacerta agilis. Next base: position 65,591,653 of record NC_046318.1, read on the forward strand.
GATTCTCAGATGACAGCCAGTTGCTACTGAGAACAGAATTGTGATTGAAGATGACCTTAACAGATTGGAGAACTGAGCCAAACTAACAAAATGAATTTCAATAGGGACAAATAACAAGCTGCACCAATGTAACATAGGGGACACCTGGATTGCTAGTAGTACTTGTGGGAAGACCACAAGGTTACATTGAGTCACAACAGTGTGATGCAGCAGCAAAAAAAACCTATGCTATTTTTGGCTACATCAACAGAAGTATAATGTCCTGGTCAAGGGAAGTAATAGTATCCCTCTATTTTGGACTTCCGGCGAGGACGCCATTGCGGGCGGTCATGGGTCGTTTCGGTTGCGAAACGACCCAGGCCAGCCCGGGGGTAGGAGCCCCGCTACCGCACAGTGGGGCTCCGCTAAACCGCGGGTCAAGCGTCCCGCGGCACGGGCTCTCCAGCGAGCCCACTATGGCGCGGAACCCTTCTCCCGTTACCCTTGTAAAAGGGGCGCAGGAGTGAAGGGACAACAGCGCCGGGCTTTGGAGGCATGCCCCAACCGGGCTGGTGAAGTGGCGGCTGCCGCCGCATTGTGCGCGTCGTTCTACCTGATCTGGAGGGGGAAAAAAAGAAGGAACCTGGAGGCCGTGAGTACGAAGCTAATTAGACTTAAAATTTATGGCATTTGGCACTCCGGGAGGAACGTGAAAAAGGAAGCCCGTTCCTCCCTTTGTTGAATGAAGAAGATAACATTGTTTTTAACTGCTGCTGCAGTAGCGGATACAAAGTTTCTACGAAGCTTTTGACAAGTGAGACTGGTTGAACCCCTTTCAGGGGAATTACGTGATTGGAAATATCTTTTCTTGAAATTGTTGGATTGCAATCTTTCCACCCTGACCCGGGGAAAAATGGCGGCTAAAATTTATGTTTGAAGATGGAAAAGTACTGAAACTTGATACCCTCTGCCTACTTCTACCATGCTTGGTTTCGTTTTCAAACTGGCATTAGACCCGGGACTGACCCATGAACAAAGGATTATTCTTTTGAAGTTAGAACTGTTAAACCAGAAGCTAATTTTGTTGAACCAGGATGTCGAGGAAAAGTTATATGCTACAGGAAAGACTTTTGAGAACTTTGGTAAACTGGAAAAAAATCTTGCCAGGGAACTTGAGGAAGTTTTTGAGAAACAAAGTACAGTGACTGTGCAACTCCGAGAAGATGAAAAACCCTGGTGGTGTGAGAGACCCAGGGTTGGAATACAATTTATATCCAATTTCTGGGGTGAGAGCCCAGGAATGATGGGTAAAAGATTTGTGAAACTACAACTAGAAGATGATTGGAATTCTGAAATGGAGATGCTGGAAGATGATGATTTGAGTTCCGTGGAGTTCCCGGCAAAGATGTTTATGGACTGCGTCTGGACCTTTGGACATTCTGGACAATGTTGTGGTAAAAAGATGGAGAAATGTCTGGGGGGTGATCCCGAGATGGCGAAGGAAAATGGTTAGAAGAGGGATAGGGTGAGAATATTTTAAATATAAGTAGGATGGCTCACCATGGTACCCCGAAGTCAGTGTGTTAAGAGTTTAAGATTCTGAACTAGTGAAGAGATATGTGAAATGTTTATTAGCAGCAGTTTAAGTAAAATAAGATGGAAGATTGGAGTTAAGAAGTAATAGGTTATGTTATGAAGTAAAAAATGATTATTAAGAAGTTTGTTTAGATATTTTGGATGATTTTAAATATTAGAGATGAGAAGTTATTAAAGTAAATTAGAATTGGAAACAAAGGAGAGAAAACGGGGGAAGTCACCCGGTTAGATTCAAACAAGATTTTTTTTTCCTTTCTAAGTAAGAAAAAGAAATATTGGTGTTTCAGTGGTGTTCTTATTTGTCCTTTATTTTGTTTTGATTGCTGTATGTGTTGTTTTATTTGTTTGTTGTATGGTTGTATTGTACTGTCTTTTATTATGTGAAAACCAATAAAATTCTTATAAAAAAAATAGTATCCCTCTATTTTGCCTTGGACAGACTCTACCTGGGGTACTGTGTCCAGTTCTGGGCACCACATTTTAAGAAGGATATTGACAAGCTGGAACATGTGCAGAGGAGGGTGTCAAAGATAATCAAGGGTGTGGAAACCAAGCCTTATGAGGAACGGTTGAGGGAATTGGATATGTTTAGCCTGGTAAAGAAGAAACTGAGAGGAGATAATGATAGCCACCTTCAAAGATCTAAAGGGCTGTCACATAGGGAGTAAGATTGTTTTCTCCTGCTCTGGAGGCAAGATTCAAATTACAACAAATGGGATTCTGACCAAACACCAGGAAGAAGTTTCTTTTTAAAAAAAATATTAAAATTTTTATATTTTTATTTAGATTTTCTGTCATACAATTTAATAAAAAAGAGAAATAATACATAACAGAAAGGAAGCATTAAATCATTATACATCAAATCATTATACAATATCCAAAAAAGAAAAAGAAAAAAAACATAAACAAAATAAGAAGCAGCAGAGCAAGGCGAAGGAAGGTGACCAAGATGATAGAGCCTGGAATCCATGCCTTATGAGGAACGGTTGAAGGAATTGTGTATGTTTAGCCTGGTAAAGAGAAGACCAATATGATATCCATCTTCAAATAGCTAAAGGGCTGTGACATGGAAAACAGAGCAAGCTTGTTTTCTGCCACTGTGGAGGGTAGGACCCCCCAAACCATTGGATTCAAGTTACAAAAAAGGATATTCCAACTAAACATCAGGAAGAACTTTCTGACAGTAGGAGCTGTTTGACAGTGGAACAGACTCCAGTGATTACTGCATTGCAGGGGGTTGGATTAGATGACCCTTGCAATCCCTTCCAACTCTACAATTCTATTTCTCTTCTTGTCATTATGAGGGACTTTAATTTGGTATAGTATACAATGTAAACTTGGAATTTAGTACTGCCTGTGATCAGTAGGTTGAAAGTTAGATTGTTGTTGTATTCATTTATTCTAAAACTTCTAGATTCTATAAGGTATCAAGCACTAATTCACACAGGGAATGCAGATTATAGAAAAATAAAAAAGCAGCTCAGGATCTGGAAGGTAAAAGAATCAAAAGGTGAAAGAAAAGCAGGAATGAGCAAAAGGTTTGAGGAGTCCAAAAATAAACTTAAATGAAATGAATGTAAACAAACAGTTTTGGCTTAAATCATTCCTTGTATCATTTTGTCCACTTAGCTGTGGATGATGAACCGTTAACCAATAATTTATTGTGTTAAAAATAACCTCTGAATGATATAGAACTAAATATAGATATTTCTTTTCCTAAATGAGGGTTTTGGACTCTTGGTTCCTGATAGTCACAACATGGTTTGTCAGTCTGTTCTTGTCTCGGAGCCAAATAGCTTACCTATCTTTTTGGCTCATCTTAAATATACACATCACATGCAAAGTCACTATTTCTGTAGTTGAGCAAATAACAAAAAAGCAGCTAATGTAAATAATAAATGGAGAAAGAACACAAATAATATTTCATTACTACTTGCATGGAGCATTATGGAGCGCCTTTAAATAATAGAGAGAGCAGGGCTTTAGTTTCTTCTATATACAAGATTAAGAGATGGTGGTCTCTCTTTTGGATGTAATGCTAAAACATGGTTTAGTGTTATGAAAGTGAGCTGCAGCTAGTCTTGATCTTGCATACTCCTTCCTTCCTTCCTTCCTTCCTTCCTTCCTTGTGTCCACAAGGTGGAGTCTGGCAAATTTTGCTTTGATTTTAGATTAACCACAACCTGTCCTGACATCTGAATGTAGACAAACTGTGATCAGTCTTAACTATGACATGTTGAAACAAACCAGTATCATGGTTTATAAAGCTAGGTTATTTCATTTAGTTACAGTTAAGATTATTCTTAGTTTAAAATGGCTAAATCATGGCTAATCTAAAACAAGTATGAAAGCTTATGTGTTTCTTGCAGCCGTGCTAGCAAAGGAGAAGGTGTGTATGTGTGTGTTTGTGCACACGAGCCAGAGGCTCACTGCAACTCATTCTTACAATGATAAACCAGGGTTTACCTATGAATGCATCCAGTGACTTATCCAATGCCCTCTGGAAAGCTTCATAACTTGCTAGGAATACAAAGAATGCAAGATAGATAGATAGATAGATAGATATGCTGGTCCCACTCTACGAATGCTTGCTATGAGACTATTCACTTACATGAACATAGGGAATCCAAACATTGCTATATGCACTGCAGATTCTGTGTTCAGGAACGCATTAGAAATTTCCCCATAGAATTCAATGGAAATTCTTGACTTGTTATGAGAACAGAAATCATTGACTCATTATGCGAATTCTTGCCTAACAAGTGATTACCAGGGAACACATTGTATTCATAAAGTGGGAACTGCATACATGCCAGATTATCATGCATAGCTATGTGAGAACTGCTAATTTTTCAGGGTCAAACAACAAGGAAGGCATTGAAGAACAAATCAAGCTTGGGAGGAAACACAGATAGAAAATGGCAAGCTTTAAATTTATGATGGAAGTGAGTCAGGAAATATAAAGGTGAAAGGAAGACTGAGAATTTATCATGAATCAAATTAAGCTTGAGAGAGGGAAAAAATCTGGTGAGAATAGATTGCCTTAATTGGAATTTGACAGATGGTGAATATCAGTTTGGTATCCTAAACCTGGAGGATGCCTCAGTCATATGTTTTTCACATCAATTTTTAAAGCAAAACTAGGAGTGGAACTTCCATTTCACACTTAGTCTCCAAAAGGTTCAATTAACTTGAAGTGTTCAGAATTACAATATTTTCTTTGCTTTCCTGTTGTATTGCTACTATTTAGTATATATTAAATGCCAGCAGTGAGTCATGTGCTTTACAGAAAAGAGAAGTTGTAGTCTTGTATTAGACAAGACTTGAGTAGTGCAGATGGGTGAGGGGAGAGGAAGTTTACAATGGAGGCAGAAATAAGTTTATTTTCTAAAGAGATATCATGCCACATAGCTCCATAGAGCCCTCAGGGCAGAATGGAATATTAAAAAGCCTAGCAAACAACTAGTTATTTCCTAAACAATTACAAACAGGAGACCAGTTAATATGTGTTTCAGAAGCAAAATTTCCCTTAAATTGTTTTGATGAAACTGTGCAGTCAAGTTGATAAATACTGTATTTTAAGTGCTTGCAAGATTAAATATAGGATAATATGTGTTTCTAGCTATTCAGTCTTGGCAAAGAAAAAAGGATAGCATTTCCAGTATTGCGAAGGCTGCTCATGACAAGCCATTATTGCCTACCATTTATAACTTCAGCAAGACCTTGCTAATCCTGTAGCAGGCAAACATCCATCCTAACAGATGGACATGACTCTGGGGTGCCCATTGGCACTCTATGCATAGGAAATGGGTGGTTGTGATAATCATGTACAAATGATGAAATAGCTATTTATTCTCAGATAAAAGAGGAAAATGACAATTGTTATTATAAGCCAAGTTTTGAGAGATGCTGATTCCTCCTCACCTTTCTGAATAAAACCTCAAAGTACCTAAAAAAAAAGTTAGCAAGGTAGAAGGAGTTATTCTGTGGGCCACATCATATGCACAATGCACAGTAACAGAAATCTACACCAGTGGTTCCCAATCCTGTCCCACAGACCACTTGAAAATTGCTGAGGGTTTTGGCAGAGCACTTGGTGATTTTTCTGCCTGTTGTAGCAATTGTTGTGCTAGATGCTGTATGATCCTTAGTTGTATTTTTACAGACATGATGTAGACTATCTGAATGAAGTTCATCTGCAGACCACTGTTTGGGAACCCCTGCCCTACGTAAACTCTGCCATGTCTGATGAATTCATATGTGCAGATCAGATCACATATCTGTAGGAAACTACAGTTTTTATGTAGTGTGCTTATCTAGCAAAATAGATTTGGATGCATTTGCTCTACATGTTGGAGGGTACACATAGCTTCTCATGTGAAAATTATTTTTATTCAAAAATTTCATAATGTTTGAAACAGCACAGTATAGCTCAAACTTTAAATTGTTAACCAGTGGGAAGTGCTTTTAGATAACCTGAAATACATTTCTCCAGCTATAGCTAGAGTCAGTAATCGGGAAAATGTGTTTCATATACCCAAGGCTGTCTATACTGCGCTAGACCAATGATCCATGCAACTCAGTATTGTCAACCCAGATTGGCAATATCTTTCAGATCCAGTTCTGCAGTGTTTCAGGCAGAGGGATTGCTCTGCCCTACTGCCTGGAGTCCCTTAATTAGATATGTTGAATAAAGCCTTGCATAGAATTATGTTCCATTTCATTGAGCTATATATTTAATATGTTTGAATAACTTTCAGTGTGAAAACTTGGTATAGAACTGGAAAGATAAACAATTTCTGCTGAAAATTGTCTGTTTCTCATTTTTGAAACAATAATGATTTACGGTTGAATCTGTTCCATGTCTCATCTCCCTCCCTTGCCATATATAACATTTATAAAATAACACACAGTTTCTCTCTTTGAATAAAGAAAAAAGCATTATAAAATTGACTAGTTGGAAATGTCTCCTTCTTTGAGAAAAGCTACTAATCTGGGGAACTATGGTTACTAAGATGGAGAAGGATGGAGTTCCATGACAAACATTCCTGTTTGTGCCGTGTAAGTACTTTTCCATTGCTAGCTGAACAAGGAGTCTACTCCTTCAGATGGTATAGACAAAACTGTCAAAAGGTTTTTTGCAAAGCTTCCAAATAATCAAGAGGTAGTCATTAATTAGAGATTAGTTCTGTACACTTATAGACACCTGCTGGCAACATATCATTGGAAGTGAAATTTGTTTACAGGAAAAACATTTTAAAAAATAAATAAAAGCAATACCAGAACTTAATCAAGTTCATGTTTGCATTTGAAATCTAGGAAGAGTGTTCACATTGTTAAATTGAATACTGTAGACAAATGATTTTGAAATCTTAATTTCAAAATGTTACCCTTGTCAGTGATGGTTGCTTGGTGTATATTAAACTTATAAGTGAAATTTGAGGCAAAATAGTGCCAAAAACAACCCCCATATTTCATACCATATTTGAATTTGAAAATAATATTAAGGGTTTTCCTTGAAGTAGAAGCATTTTGGTTTCTTTATGGATACAAATGATCAGAGAAATAACATCATGCAAGAATGAATCAAAATAATGAACTATGTATCTTTTTGGGTTGTGTGTGTTTTGTTTTGTTTTGTATTTACAGTTTAGGGACCCATAATGATTTTATAAGCAAACTGGTACCAGTAAACCCTTTGCTGTGAGTTGATGTATTCATTTTTCTCTGTCAAGTAGCTTGTACAGATGCTGTTGTCGATGGTAATTAATAGAAAATCAATGAGAAAGAGAGCAACTTGCAGCACTAATATAACTATCTAGGTTATTTTATAAGTAACTTTATAAATCAATGTTACGCTGAGTTCTCTCTGTTGATCACCAAAGAATTCCTATTGACTATAGTAAATTCCAGGGCAAAGAGTTCAAATTAAACACCTTAACTAACCCATGTTACCAGCAAACAAATTGAATGGTTTTTTCCCCAAACTATTTGCCAAAATGTATTACATCATGTTTGAAATGGAGTTTGAGACAAAATTCACACATTTTAATGTCCTCAAATTATAATACAGTGGAACTTTGGTTGCTGAATGTTATCAGTTCCGGAAGACCGTTCAACTTCCACAACGTTCGACAACTGAGGCACAAAGGGCTGTGTAGATAAATAGGTACCGCTGTGGCAGGAAGGTAAACAGTGTTTCTGTGTGCTCTGGCTTCCATCACAATGTTCTGTTGCACTAGAAGCGGTTTAGTCATGCTGGCTCTGTGGACAAATGCCAGCTCCCTTGGCCTGAAGCGAGATGAGTGCCGCAACCCCATAGTTGCCTTTGACTGGACTTAACCGTCCAGGGGTACTGTACCTTTTACCTTACTACATTATTTTCATTCTATTTCCAGCCTAACAATTGATTTTGTATCCAAAATAAAATAATTTTGAATAAAAAGTAAAGTGAATGACTTTGAAATATAGAACAGCAGCTTTCAAATGGCAAATAACATTCATAAAGAAGTGTGCATGCACACGAAAGCTCATACCAAGAACAAACTCAGTTGGTCTCTAAGGTGCTACTGGAAAGAATTTCCTATTTTGTTTCGACTATGGCAGACCAACACGGCTACCCACCTGTAAATAACAATCATGACACTTTTTTAATGAAATGTATTTTTTTTAGCTCAAAGACCGAGGAGTGACCAAAGGAGTTAAAACAAAAGAGATATTATTCTACATGTAATCATAATGTATAACTATAGAAGCTATTTCCAGCTAAAATATTTAGACAAAACAGCAATAAAACAAAACAGCACCAAAATCAATACCAGCCAGGAAATTCCATATATTAAATTACAGTCGTTTGCTGAACATAAATACAATTGCTGAACAGAAATAGTAAAAAACAAAACAAAAACACTTCTGCAGAATAATCCTATGCATATTTATGTGGAAGTAAAGCCCACTGTGTTGAATGGAGCTTACTTCTAGCTAAGTATACATAGGATTAAATAGGTTTTTGCCCTCACTATATCAATATTTAATAGAGATTTTTCTTGTGTGAGTTGGGTGAGAAATGAAGAAAAAGAAAAAGCAATGCAATGCAATGAGATAACCACCTTTCTTCAGAGAGTCTTCAGTGAGTAATACATTATTTTAACATACGGTAAATTGCCAGTTTGTGTTCTGTATCTAAGGAACACATTCTGTTTTTGCCTACTGGTTTCTGCACTGGGAAAGGTGGGTAGCTAGCCTGGTCTTCAGTGTTATCACCAGGATCCTTAGTCTGGGTCATTTTACAAGTCAGTTTGTTTCTGGCTGGCAGATCACGTAATTTAATCTCAACTGTATTAAATTAGAGACTGCCACAAGCCTTCTCCAGCCTGGTATTCAGAAGCTTAAGGGAACACTTAAGGGAACAAGATCGGATGACCATCACCCTGCCTGGTCTTCTGAATATACATACATATTCCAGCCAGTAGGCGATCCCTGACCAACAGTGTCTCCCTTTTGGAATCACATTTTCAAGATCACAAGAGCATTGATCACCTTGTTGGTAGTAAGATATACAAAATGGATTGGGGCAGAGATAACTGCAGTAAGGCGCCATTACTTTGTTGGGGAAGCTGTTGCTGCCATGTATTCAACTATTGGACCATTTGCCATTTTTTCTGAGTCTGAGGTTCTTACCCATCTCTGTGGCTCCTCTTGAAAGCATCTATTCTTCTCATTGCAACAGGGTACAAATAAGTGATGCATTTTCTTGAATAGCCCTTCAACTATCACTGAATTGGCCTGACCCACTTTTACTTCCAGCTCAATCTTCAAGGCAACATGAGAGGAAATGATAGGTTTGAGTGTTTTAGGGATGAAGTTTTCATTTTTAAAGACTACTCTTAAATGGGTTCAGGGTTGAAGTCAAAGTTGGTCTTAGAGAATTATCTTTATCAAAGTAAAAAATAAAATAAAATTGTTGTTATATGTTACACTTTGCCTGAGATATGAATTAGTACCATTTCCAATCAGGAGCAGAACAGCTGAGTGTTCTAATAAAGAGTTTTTCCACTTAAGGTTTAAGAAATATGTACAAAACTCTCCTAAAGCCTGCAAAGGGCCTTCCATTCTTTATTTAATTACACTGTACACTGACTTGATTTAATTAAACAAAGAAATGCAAAATCTATGTTGTTCCTATGCTCCAAGGAAGGAGGGAGTAGAGCATTTCTAGCAGAGCAGTTAAGAAGAGACTTCCTTTTGTGTTGCACTTTCCAGGTATAGGTCCTCACTTTAAAGCTCCGTATCTGAGTGTTTTTCTGTTTCTTTTGGTCCCTCTGCTTCCCTTGGGAAAACATGTACTTGACTGCTGAATCAGAGCAAACGACAATCCACTGAAAACCCAATTGCCATTTGCTCCGATTCAGCAGTATAACATGGGTTTTCCAGGGGAAAGGGCTGGGACCAAAAAACCCACCACCGCTCGGACATGGAGCTTTCATGCCTGAACCTGTGCCTAAGCGTGGCACAAAAGGAAGTCTGGATTTGCCCTTGCCGACTGCCTGGACTTTCTCCTTCCTGTTGCTGCTAAGCTGCCCTAGCAGTTGAGAAAATGGAGCAGCAAAGAAAATTAGCTTCAAGAAATGGCAAAGATGATATAGATCCTTTCTTTCCAGAAGTGGATGGATGGTGAAGGGTGAGGCAGCATTTGAAATTCTCTTCAGCCCTTTCTTTGTGTAGGGGCAGCTTGTAGCAATCACTTTCAGCATTCCATGCAAGCAGAGTTCATTGCTTGGCATGTGAGCAATGCAATGCCTAAAATAATTTTACAGATGGACTTCCGGCGGCGACGCCATCGCCGGGTGGTCGAAGGCTGCCTCGGTTCCGAGGCGCCTTGTCCATCCCGGGGGTCAGGAGCCGCGCTACCGCAGCGCGCGGCTCCGTTTGGGGTGCGGGAAGAGCGTCCCGCACCCTGGGCTCCCCGGCTGTGCCCGCGGAGGCTCCGAACCCTTCCCCTGCCCCCCTGTAAAGGGGGAGTGGGGGTGAAGGGACAACCGGAGCCGGGCTTCAGGGGACATGCCCCAACCGGGATGCAAATGCGGCGACAAAGCCCGCGGTGAGCGTCCAAGTTCTACCTGTGAAGAATGGAGCTAAAGGAACCCGGTGGTCGTGAGTAAAGATTTGGATTAAAAATAGTGCTTTTGGAACGATCCGGGGGGAAGGGGAATGGCAGCCTGCCTCCCTCCCTTCGAGCCGATGAATGTAACCAATTGATGGATTACTGCTACAGAACTGGTTACAATGTAGCTAAAATTGACACATGAGACTGGCAAACTCTTTTTTCGGGCAGTTAACTAGAGGAAAATATCTCCATTTAAAGTTGCGGTGTTTGCGCTTCAGCTCAGAAAAATGGCGTCGAACAAAGAGGAGAGCAGAAATATAACACCCACTTCCTCCTCCTCTGCCAGTATGCTGGGTTTTGTCCTTGAACTGGTATTGAACTCTGGACTAACAGATGAACAGAGACTCACTGCCTTGAAGGTGGAACTTGTCTATAGAAAAGTCAAAGTCTTGTGTGGGGATCTGAAAGGGAACCAATTGCCCACAGAGGAGGCTTTTAAAACTTTTGACACTTATGAAGAATGTCTTGCTAATGAGCTGAGAGAGTGGATGGAAAGATGGAGAGAAATGAGTGAGCAACTTCGGAGAAGAAATTCGCTTGTTGGGGGTGGCAGCCCCAAGGCGATGTTAAGATTTGTTATATCCAGTCCCCGGGGTGTGAGCTCGGGGGCCAAGGACAGAGAATTAAGGTATCTACAAGAAGAAAAGGAATGCTACAAAGAACCGAAGAAGCAGAGAGATGATGAGATGGACACCTCTGAACTCGTGGCAAGAAGAGACATGGACTGTGCCTGGATCTGTGGACGTTGGGAGAGAGAAGTTACATGGATGTTCAGTGCCGATGCCACCAGGAGAAGAATAATGGACAGAGGGGGTGTGGGGTGAAGTTTTAAACAAAATTTAAAGTAGTCTAACACGGCAAATCGAAATTGGAGGGTGAATACTGTCAACAATATTTTGTTACATTTTTATTTGAACATGAAAGGAGATATTTCAAGTTTTTATGTTATTAGCAGTAATCTTAAGGATAGAAGAATTATTTGAAGCGAATGACTTGTGAGGATCAGTGATGCTGGTATATAAGTTTATGGAATAAGAGGAGTAAGATTAAGATTTAGATTAAGTTAAGAAATTGATAAGATTGAATTAAGAAGAACTAGGATGAGGTATTATTATGGTGATGTATTTACTAGCAAGGTGTTGAAAAGATAATTTGATGTAATTATATAATTGAACCAATTTTTCTTTTTTTTTTTTTACTTTTCAGAAGAAATGGTTATAAAATAGATTAAGGATATAAAATCGAAGGTGAAAAGGCAGGGGAAGTCAAAGGTCAAGATAGGGAAAAAGAAATTTTTCTTTTTAGAAAGATGCTATAAGAAACTTGACACCGTTTGTATTTGTTATATTTGTTTTGTATTTGTGGGTGTGGGTGTGGGTATATGTTGTTTGGGAAAATGCCAATAAACTCTTATAAAAAAAAAAAAATAAAAATAAAATAATTTTACAGATTAGTGAAGTTTGAGAAATTATGCATTGAAAAGTAGAGATAAGTTACATTAGTAAATTTACAGCCATTCAGTGCTCATCATGTCAAGCTGTATAAAAACCTATATTCCAATTTTTCCTCTTCTGCTTACAAGAACATTTACAGTGTTAGTTTTTTCTTGCCCCAACCTGTCTTGTGTGCTTTGCTTCATGCTTCACAGTCTTTTGAAAACAATACAGTACAAAGTTAGTGGTGACTCTTGATGATTTCAGTAGGTTTGAAGTGAATTTAACTGTGTGTGGCTTTGTGTCATTTTCCCTGCTGTGACCTTTGTCATGATCATCAACATTCTTTCATGCCTGGTAGGTAATTTTTCTTTCTGTCTTGCCAGACGCTATTCCAGCTGAAAAACATTTTGACAGGCTTGCTGTCTCTGGATGCTTACTCCCAGAAGTCTATTAATGTCTCTGCTTGCCATTTTTATCTGCTTTGAAGAATTTAGGTGCCCCATTATTTAGTATTGTGACCTGCTGTATGTTCCATCTACCTGAGTTGCTACATATGTGGAGACCAGACCCACCTTATCTCCTCACCCCATCCTAGCACCTTTAAGGGTAATCAGACATGGGGGTCTAGCTGGTGGAACAAACTGGAAGGTTAGCAAAACTGAGATGGAGATTTTCTATAGTTGTTGGGAATGAGTGTAAAGTGTAGCTGCAGAGCATGGAAAGAAAGAGTGGTGGCAAGCAGAAGGAAAGACTCATGGCTGCTGTGCCAAAGAGCTTCAGGGCCAAGGTGAGGGACAGGGCTGCTTATCTACAGAGCCTGAATAAACCAGTAAAAGAGCTAAGCTAAAGGTGAGTTAGGACCAAAGAGACATTTCACATTAGGAACTTACAAATTGTGGGAGGGGGTGTACTAGGGTGACAGTACCATAGATGCTGTTTTGTTGAAGCATATGACTTATATGTAACAATACTATAGATTCACTGATAGGATGTCAACTTGGAAGAGAATAGAGGACAGACAGACAGGATGGAGCCCGTGGTCCAGTCACCTTGCCAATATATTTTTTTATGAGAAATCAGAATATTTTAAAAAGAAAAAGATTTTTCTTTTTAAAAATCACCTTAGTTTGATTTAATATTTGAGTGTGTTGCATAGAATTAGGCCTGGGCTGTGCTTTCTCCTCAATTATAGCTTTGTGTGATTCTTTTCTGCAGGCAAAAGCCCAACATAAGGGCATGAATTCATGATGGCGGGGAAGCATTCCGAATTGTTTCTGGGAAGGGGTGCTTACTTTGTTTTTCATTTCATTTTCTAACAGTTTAAAAACCACTGCCTCTTTCTGCAGTGGTGTTTACTTTTGTTGCCTCCTCCACCAAATGTTTTAGCTGTAGGAAAAGTACCATATTCTCCCCCTCCCCATTGTGGCAACATTTGTTGCAGATGATCACAGCATTTTCAACACTATCTTCTCACTTTGAATTTTGTTCATTTAGTACTGTATAAGGATCTGAGAAAATAAAAAACAAAGATAAAATTACAATTCCCATTTTAAGTTGTTACAGTGCTCCTATGTGAAATATAATTGATGTGTAGGTCATTTTCATGGTAACACCCACAACCTCTACTCATAGCTAAGTGAACTGTGGGGAGGAGCATGAGTGTACATGTATGAAGCCAGCTCCGGACTTCACCAGAGGTATGGTGAACTACCAACTAACTTCCACAAGTCACCAACAAGGTGTAGCCTGGCAGCAGTGATTCATGCACTGGTAAACCTTGATGCTTTCTTACTGTAATGTGCTCTATGTGGGACTATTCTTGCACCTGGTTTGGAAGCTCCAGTTGGTGCAAAATGCTGAGACAAGACTATTGATGGGGACAGACTAGCTCAGAAGTATGATTCTTAAAAGGTTGCACTGTCTCCACATATGATATTGGACCAGGATCAAGGTTCTTGTGTGGATTTACAAGGCCCTGAACAACATGGATCCACGATCAGTGATATCCTCCTGATCACTGTCAACTTTGGGGGAGTCTCTGTTGTGGGTTTGCCATTGCTCAGATGTATGGCTCATGACTTCTAGAAGTGGTGACAGATGACATGATAGCCATCTTCAAATAGCTAAATGACGTGGAAGATTTAGCATGCTTCTTTCTGCTGCTTCAGAGGGTAGGACCCAAACTAATTATAAGAAATGAGATTTTGACTAAACATCAGGAAGAACTTTTTGATGATAAGAGCTCATCAACAGTGGAATATACTACCTTCACTGGAAGTTTTTAAACAGGGTTTGGAAGGCCATCTGTCAGGGATTCTTTAGCTGTGATTCCTGAATTGCAAGCGGTTGGACTAGATGACCATTTGGGGCACTTCCAACTCTATGATTCTATGATTCTAAGCCTTGCATTCAGTGGAACTCTCTCCTGAGATTAGACAGGCACCTTCTTTACTGAACTTCAGGTGGATGACAAAGACTTCCTTGTTCTAGCAGACATTTTGTGCTAACATTCAGTTTTATGATAATTTTTTATTGTCCTAATTCCTAGGGATAATTTTTATGTACAGTTTAGAAATGCTAATAATCCAGCAGTATATAAATTTATTAATTAGATAAAATACTGTTTTAAAATAAATGAAATGGTATTCCTTTCCAGACTGAAATCATTAGGTAAAATGTAACTCATGGTTAAGTTATCACATCTAAAAATTAACCCAGAAACTTTAGTTGTCAGGTCTTGGCATAATATTTCATGGAAGGGCAAAAGTGCAGGATGTAATAAAGCTCAGCTGGCTGTCTCACTTCAATAAGAAAAAAAATTGATCCAGAGTAGCCCTCTGAGATTTCTCTGAAATCTACATTAATTGATTTTTAGGGAAATCCATAACCAAGGCTAACCTTCTATACAATAGGCTAAAACCTGACTGTTGCTACTGAGAGCCCATAGTTATTAGCTAAGCTGCTTTGATGTTGTGGAATGTCTGCAAATACTCTTAACTGCTTGGTGTGAATGTGAAAATAATAAGTTAATTTGGCAATAGGGAAACTTCCAGTGTGGCAAAGGAGAAAAGAAGGCATTTGGGTAACATTCCTCAAAAGCAAATCAGCTTGTTTACAGTATGTGAACAGAGTAGATGGCAGATATTCTTCTTAGTAAGCACAAACCTATTGTCATAAGGAAGATAGCTTGCCCAAAGATGACACACAGGAAGGTGAAGATCTCCCTCATCAAAATCTTATCGCTTCATCCATAGTTCTTAAGGCCTCTCAACTAGTTAGATGGTCTTAAGGAGGAAGAATAGGGCCATATCAGGCCACAGTTCACAGTTAATAAGCTGTCTTTGGCAGCTTGCCTACATGACAGATGCCTCTCTGTCAGGGCCATGGTGCCAACATTGCTAAAAGATTCCAATTATGACTCAGATCATGAGAGGTGAGTGACCTATCAAAGATCTCACTAGTATAGATGTTGTATACAAAGGTTTTGTTTCTTGATGACCACATGAACAAATCGTTGCAGAGCCCATGTCCCTTCCCCACTTCTCTCTAGTGGTTTTCATATCCTGGTTTCAAATTCTGAAAAACAGTTTCTTGGTTCAGATGTTATGAAAAACACTGTTTCTTGTGACAGTCTGTTGAGAGACTACTGGACACTGGGACAAATTTTTTTTTGTAAAGGAGCCGTACTCAAACATTTGTTTCATTCTAGACACAAGCATGCAAATTATAAGGATGATTTGAAACCTTATATGGAAAATTGCCTTAGACTTTTGATCCAATTAGTTCACTATACAGCAATGTTCACCAGTGTTGGATCCCCAGATGTTGGACTGCAACTCCCATCATCCCCATCCACCTTAGCGGTTGCCAGGGTCAATGGAAGTCATAGTCCAACAATATCTGGGGATCCAACATTGAAAAACAATTGTCTACACTAACTCCCAGTGGCTCTCCAAGGCTTCAGGTAGAGCTCTAAGCCAGTCCTTCTGTAGATACCAGAGATTGAGTCTGAGGACACTGTGTATGCAAAATGTGTGCTTTACTGCTAAGTTATAGCCATTTCCCCCAAACACAATAATTCAGGACAGAGCCTCATGCCCATTGCACCAGGAGTCATTTGTATAGCACCTTAGAGGCATGTACTTGCACATTCTAGCATGTCCTTCCTGTTGCATAGGTACTTTTGCTGGTATCAACAGCATATGGAACTGCTGTTTGATCTTTCTATGTTGCCCAGAACTTCCATAAAGATTTTTAGTGTCACTAGTTTCTTAGGTGCAAAGCTTCATGGGAAATAGATTGCCTCTTCATCATACCTTTCCAGTGAGAAAGCAGGGTAAGCCAAAGCTCTGTCTCTGTAGTGGGAGATGCTGAAGGAGCAAGACTTTCTAGTAAACTGGAAAAGAAGACTCTAGAGTTAGCCCAGACCATTCAGTGTTTGTCAATAGTAGCCCAATTACAGAAAATCTAATATGTACGAAGCAAAAGTGTGTTAACTGTTGGCAAGCATTCCACCCTTCTCTGCCCCAGAGCCTTCTGCTTTGACTTCTTCCACTGAAGCTGTGCATTAGGTAGACTTCCTTCTGTGCTATGCCTTTCCATTTTTGAACAGATGTTTTAACAGTGGTTAATAGAGAGGTTACCAGATCCACAAGTCAGAACCAAAGTACTGTACTGGTAATTCAATTCTGGATATGGGCAGAGAACAAATTAATGTTCCTCGTGGTTATCCACATCGTCACCAGGCTGATAACTGTAATGAGCCAGATCTAGCAGAAAGACTAAAAAGCAATAAAGAAGAGTTTGGATTTGATATCCCGCTTTTCACTACCCGAAGGAGTCTCAAAGCGGCTAACATTCTCCTTTCCCTTCCTCCCCCACAACAAACACTCTGTGAGGTGAGTGGGGCTGAGAGACTTCAGAGAAAATAAAAACAAAACACACACACAACTCTTGAAATAAATAAAAAATTAAAAAAATGTGCAGTAGCACCTTAGAGACCAACTAAGTTTGTTTTGGGTATAAGCTTTCATGTGCATGCACACTTCTTCAGATACCTGCTACTGGACAATTTTTTAATTTTTTACTTATTTCGACTGTGTCAGACCAACACAACCACCTACCTGAATCTAGAAACAACTCTTGAGTGTTTTATGAGGATTTCAGCCATCTGATGGAGGAACTTTGATCAGATGCAAAGTAATCTGCTCTATACCAGGTCAGAATATTTGTCCACCTAGCCCAATATCATCTAATCTCAATTGATTAGCTGTTCTTCATTGTCTCCACCAGGAGTCTTTCACATCACCTGCTACCTGATTTTCTAAAATATCCGATATTGAACCTATAACTTTTGGCATGTAAATCATGGGCTCTGCCACTGAACTGAATGAATTGGTCTTATAAGTACAGTTGTACCTCGTGTTGTGTTCGCTGTAGGTTGCGAACGGCGCGAGTTATGAACACACTGAACCTGGAAGTACTGGAATGGGTTACTTCCGGGTTCGGTGGTTCTTGCATGCACAGACGCATCTAATGATGTCACACACATGTGCAGATGCACCGAATCACGACCCGTACGTGTGCAGAAGCTGCGCTGTGGGTTGCGGACTGCTCATGTTGTAAACGGGGCTCCGGAACGGATCCCATTCACATCCAGAGGTACCACTGTAATGAATATATGTACTACACCAGTATATACTGATGCCCAGAAGTGGCCAAATTAACTTTAATCCATTTTCACTACTTGGATGACTTGTCAATAATTTTGTATATCAATTTACAATACATATATTTTAGATCCAAATTTTATAACAAATCACTAGACAAACCTCCTACTGGTTTCTTATTTAAAGTCTTCTTACCTCAACTTTGTTCCTTAGAAAAACTTCCCTGTAAATAGGACTGTGTGCCCTGAAATTCAACTAAATACATACGTGTAACCTAAAATCTCATGAAATATGGTTGGGATAATTTCAAACACAACAGTTAAGCTTTAAAATCCTAAAGTGGCTTTTGAAAGTAGAATAGTTAGGTTGAGCACTCATCTTACCAAATCAATTTCTAATTAACTTTGGGTAAACACAGCCATCTTTCTATTGTGTTTTTGTAGTCTAGTGACAATTGTAACCTCAGAAAATGTAAAAGGAAGAATGTATTTTTAGGTAGCTTTTAAGAATTGTCTTTACTTTCTGGTAACAACTGATTGATAAGACTGGCCAAATTTTATAGACCTGTACAAAATTGCTAATATGAGTCTTCTTGCAGTTGCTCCTTTGTCCAAAAAGCATTTCACTTTTATGTTATTTTTCCACCCCACCCCAATAACTCTTTTAATTATCAGTTCTTCTTGCCCAACAGTACCATAGCTCCATTTTTCTCTCTTCTAGCCAGAATATTATTGCTTCTCTTCCCCAGAGTCCAGCTACTTTGTATCCTCCATATATCACTTTGATTCCTTCTTTGGTTTTGCCTTCTTCACCGATATTTGAATGGGAGAGTAAGGAGGGCAAAAAGAGGACACTATGTTACACTTGCTTTCTGAAATTGCCCTGGAATTGCACTGAATGATTGTGAGTCGCAGTATGTCTCTTGAGCCACACTTAAACCATCCCTGCGGTATGAAGATATTTGTTAATTGATAATAATTAAATCTGTTGTCTATTCGATATTTAAATTTATTCACATCTAACAAGAAATAGCAATACAATAATATTTCTGTGAGTCCCCAGTGTGAAACTTTGGATTGGAGCCAGACTAGTTGCACTTGGTTCCCATTGAAATCTATATGAAAAGTCCTATTGATTTATTGGAAACCTAAAACAATTAAAAAGATTACCACAATTAAGGACAAAAGTGGAAAGGACCTAACAGAAGCAGAAGACATCAAGAAGAGGTGGCAAGAATACATAGAGGAACTATACCAGAAAGATATAGAGGTCTCATACACCCCAGGTAGTGTGGTTGCTGACCTTGAGCCAGACATCCTGGAGAGTGAAGTCAAATGGGCCTTAGAAAGCCTTGCTAACAACAAGGCCAGTGGAAGTGATGATATTCCAGCTGAACTATTTAAAATCCTAAAAGATGATGCTGTTAAGGTGCTACACTCAATATGCCAACAAGTTTGGAAAACACAGCAGTGGCCAGAGGATTGGAGAAGATCAGTTTACATCCCAATCCCAAAGAAGGGCAGTGCCAAAGAATGCTCTAACTACCGCACAATTGCACTCATTTCACACGCTAGCAAGGTTATGCTTAAAATTCTACAAGGCAGGCTTAAGCAGTATGTGGACCAAGAACTCCCAGACGTGCAAGCTGGATTTCCAAGGGGCAGAGGAACCAGAGACCAAATTGCAAACATGCGCTGGATTATGGAGAAAGCTAGAGAGTTCCAGAAAAACATCTACTTCTGCTTCATTGACTACGCAAAAGCATTTGACTGTGTCGACCACAGCAAACTATGGCAAGTTCTTAAAGAAATGGGAGTGCCTGATCACCTCATCCGTCTCCTGAGAAATCTGTATGTGGGACAAGAAGCTACAGTTAGAACTGGATATGGAATAACTGATTGGTTCAAAATTGGGAAAGGAGTACGACAAGGCTGTATATTGTCTCCCTGCTTATTTAACTTATATGCAGAATTCATCATGCAAAAGACTGGGCTGGATGAATCCCAAACCGGAATTCAGATTGCCGGGAAAAATATCAACAACCTCAGATATGCTGATGATACAACCTTGATGGCAGAAAGTGAGGAGGAATTGAAGAACCGTTTAATGAGGGTGAAAGAGGAAAGTGCAAAATATGGTCTGAAGCTCAACATCAAAAAAACTAAGATCATGGCCACTGGTCCCATCACCTCCTGGCAAATAGAAGGGGAAGAAATGGAGGCAGTGAGAGATTTCACTTTCTTGGGTTCCATGATCACTGCAGATGGTGACAGCAGTCACGAAATTAGAAGACGCCTGCTTCTTGGGAGAAAAGCAATGACAAACCTAGACAGCATCTTAAAAAGCAAAGACATCACCTTGCTGACAAAGGTCCGTATAGTTAAAGCTATGGTTTTCCCAGTAGTAATGTACGGAAGTGAGAGCTGGACCATCAAGAAGGCTGATCGCCAAAGAATTGATGCTTTTGAATTATGGTGCTGGAGGAGACTCTTGAGAGTCCCATGGACTGCAAGAAGATCAAACCTATCCATTCTCAAGGAAATCGGCCCTGAGTGCTCACTAGAAGGACAGATCCTGAAGTTGAGGCTCCAGTACTTTGGCCACCTCATGAGAAGAGAAGACTCCCATCAGGGTCTTTTCCAGGAAGTCTTCTCCTCTCATGAGGTGGCCAAAGTATTGGAGCCTCAGCTTCAGGATCTGTCCTTCCAGGGAGCACACAGGCCTGATTTCCTTCAGAATGGATAGGTTTGATCTTCTTGCAGTCCATGGGACTCTCAAGAGTCTCCTCCAGCACCATAATTCAAAAGCATAAATTCTTCAGCGATCAGCCTTCTTTATGGTCCAGCTCTCACTTCCATACATCACTATTGGGAAAACCATAGCTTTAACTATACGGACCTTTGTCGGCAAGGTGATGTCTCTGCTTTTTAAGATCATGGAACCCAAGAAGGTAAAATCTCTCACTGCCTCCATTTCTTCCCCTTCTATTTGCCAGGAGGTGATGGGACCAGTGGACATGATCTGCCCCTTCAAAATCCAGCTTGCACTTCTGGGAGTTAAAATAGACAATAAAGTACAACACCCAATGATCTCTACTAGTGACTTTATGTAGACATTAGAACACTGTGACTTCTCTGTGGTCATAATATGCAGACAAAAATGTAAAAATGGAAATGATCTTCAGTTTTCTATTTATTTATTAAACTTGTTTGTCGCTTGTCACCCAAGGGTCCCCAATCAATATTGAAAATCATATATCTAATACATTATACCATAGAAAGGGGGGATCCTATAATAAATATCCTATACAAACTATTGGGGGGGGGGGCTTTAGCAATATGCAAAAACAAACAAAGCAATATTCCCACTCACTATCAGATAAACATCAAAACTCAGCACCAACACCGCACTCCCTAGCCCTAGTTCATATCAAACTTGTGATTTCCCCCCTTAACCACTCCACCCCACCCCGAAGTCAGGTGTCAAGACCAACTGCTTTAAATCAGGGGTTCTGGGTCCTTCAGAGATTGTCTGACATCTCCTCCTCTCAGGGAGAGCAGTAGCAAAACAGAGCAGAAAGATGGTCAAAGTCTAACATGCTCTGCAGTTGTCCCAGCTTCTACTCCTCTCCTGCTGCAGATGGGTATCTGATCATCTTATTATTGGAGAATTTTAAGAAAATATGTGGTTACTTTTTAATAAGGAATGTTTGAACACTACCAAAATGGAACTACCTGCCATGTGCATGGAATGGTATTGAACATTGGCAATGGTACTGAACATTTAAATTGCCTCGCTTCAGTATCATTATGAGAAAATGCAAGCTTACCTAAAACATGGTGTTGATCCTCTGCAAGAGCCAAATAAAAGTATACTTCAGGCCTGCTCACTTTTTATTTGACAAACCTTCACCTGGTAAATACGAGCATGACTCACTAAAACATGCTGCTAGAAAATCAAATCGATAACTTAGTTCTTTTAGTTAACTGGTTAATGTTGATATTATATATTATTTAACATGTTTCAGTGTAAATACCTTATTTTTCATGGTCTGAGTATTCCTGTTTCTTCTGTGTTTCCCTCATCTTTCCATATTCACTCTGAAACACTGAGCATTGTGGCTGTCATTCGTTTGGTTCTGCAGGGGTTCCCTTTTGAGCCTATCAGTGCACTTCCTTAATTAGCTGTAAACCTGCTTATTCCTTTTTCCTTAGGGGCTAAAATTGCTTTCAGTGCACAGGCTTTCATAATAGCCCTCACTGTATTTTATTTTATATAGGGAGTTTCCAAGTGGCTGATAGAATATCTGATTTTCAGCATGCAGTATTTAATATTATAAGGCAAATCTTATTAATTGGCATACTCCCCTAAGGTAGTGATAGCATATATAAGCTTCAGTTTGGTCCAGAAGAAGAGTGAATAGCACTGGAATGATAATTTGTATTCATGGATGGTTGTATTTTAGATTTTCTCTGCTGTGCACACTACACTACGAAACCTTTAAATGTGTTCCATTAGATGAATAGTATTGCAGGCAAGTCACTGCCTTGCTGCACTGTACATTGGAGTGATAGGTCTACAATCCTATAGTTTGCTAAGCGGATAGACTGGTACAGAGTACTTGATTGGTTTGATTGCTGTTAACATTAGTGAACAGAATGCAGCAAGCATCCAAAATGTGCTGCAGGTTTCTGCTTTTGGAGCTTTCGGAGCCCACAGTATATTTAAGTAGCAAATTATTTTGGGAGAATTTGAAAATCTGTGTGATAAATCATTGCTTCAATGCTTGGAGCACAGTATGTGCAGTAAGTAATAGAACAATAATGAAGAGTAGGCTGTGTGCTGTACTTTTAGCTGTCTACGGAGAATAAATTAAACTGGCAAAGGACAGAATTGCCTTTTATCTTATGCAAGATATGATGCAGCTTTTCAAAAAGTGAAGACAAAGAACCTATTGTTACATTCTCATTGCTACATGTTATCATTTGAAGAATATGGTTGCTATTTTTAGAGGGGTCTTTCTGCCTTGTTCTGCTGGGAGGGGGAAACCTATGTACGCTGTCATTGGTGTTAGTCATTTTTACAGGAGAGGAAAGGAGGAGGAGAAGCTGCAGAAATCCCCCCCTTTCCTCCTCCTCTCAGGCAGTAGTAACTGTGTGAAGATGCCTTGTCCTCGTTTTTATTACTTCTGAGATTTTATTGCTGGCAGCCAGATGTGCAGAAACTCCTGACGACAGCATCTATTCACTGCGTGTTTTTAAGAGGCTTAGAGAAATATGAGTAGAGTACATGAAAGCAGCTCAGCTTCACACTTCAGTTGGGAATGCCCAGAAAGCTCACTGCTGTTTGGAATTCTTGCTACCGTGAAGAGAAAGCAGTGCGGGTGCTAAATCTTCCACGACTGAATTAAAAGAATAATGACTGTACAATTAACTATCAACCCTTGCTCATTTAGTCACAGTTTTTATCGAAATCAGGAGAAATATGGAACTTGATTGGCATGTCTGCATTTGATGGTGACTGCAAAACAGATGAGTTTTTGCACAGGTGGTAAGGAGGAATAGAAGGGAAGAGAGAAAAATGCAATTTGAGACATTGCGCCAGGTCTGCAATTCTGTATTATCGCATTTTCATGGAGTTTTCTCATCTCCTCCAAATATTTTACAAAATGATATTTTTGCACAAACGTTGGATAATGCTAGGTAAGTAAGAATGTAGCATTTCCCCCTTCAGCACTGGAACGTTCATGACAGCAGTATGTGCATGTGCTTGCTTTTCAGTTAGTAGCTGCACATAATCAGACCTTGAAATATTAAGATGTGTATAGCAGAAATTAGTCTTTCATTAGTTATCTGTTGCTTTGCATAATGTATTTAAATTAAACTTGTTATGCAGGAATTAAATTACTGCATTACTGCAATAAAAATGTTCAAGCTGCAATGTGGGTACAGTCTGAAACACTTTAACTAGCATGATCAGATAGGTAGCAGTAAGTATAGATCCCATACACTTATGAAATATTCATGGAATATTTGTGAGGCAAAATCATTGCTGTTTGAATATGGCAATGCACAAGGTTGTGACCACTTGACCGTAAATAATTTGCTATAGGGTGTAAATTAGCAGTCCTGCATACATTTTGCAAAAATATGCAGAAGGAATATCCTTGGGAGGGAAAGAGGTTGTTTCTGAGCTTAGCAAATTTCCATAACTATATTAAGTATACCCATTAAAAATGATCAGATTATGTTTTGCAGCAGGTCAACCAGTCTTGAACACTATTTCATTATGGGTTCTCATTGTTATTTTAGTGAAATGATTGGAAGAAAGGTTTGTTGATTAAAGTGAGTGGTGGTTGTTTCGGGTTCTTACATGTATATAATGCTATCCTGCATTTTCTAGTAATCAGTACATTTTGTGACATTTAATCAGTAGGCATTCCCTGGATAAATGGCATTTAGAACTTTAAAAAAATATTTAGGTATTTAATGAAGCAAGTAAAAAATATTTAGCTGAAAGGATCTGTGAAGGTGAACAAGGGAGAAAGAAAGCAATAGTTTTAGATTAGCAATGCATTGTCATAAGTGTTCTAGAATAGAGAGCAAGTAATACTCTGAACAGCAAATGAATCTTCATCTTTTTTTATTTGAAAGAATTTTGGGAAATGTTCCACTTCCCCCCTAAACAGCACAAACTGCTGTTAATCACAAGGCTATTATGGTATTATTGATTATTGTCCTTAGTACTTTCCTCTTCTGTGTACCCACCATCATTTTGATTTTTTTTCAAAACAAGTTTTGCATCACTTTTTATTGCCAATAATTAAATTGATAAGCTTTCACAATGATGCAGCCAGGGTTTAATAAATGGTGTCGCAATATAGCTCAGTTCAGAAGATCACAAGTTGTAGGGTTTCCCCCCCTGGGCTTTTTTTGGGGTGGGCATTTCTTCAAAACTTGACAAATTGAAATAAAAATGGCTGAGCTACAGATTATTAGTCCAAAACACTGCATACCCCTAAAGTGCATATCACAAGGCCTGCAGGCTAGCTTACTGTTCTCAGGCACCCACAAACCTATTCTGTTCTGCTAATGTGTGTTGTTGCAGTTCCCACTCAGCAGGCTGCATGCTTGCTTTTGGAAAAACACAAATTCCTTTTCTCTCTATGCTTTTTGTGTCTGTAAATCTTTGTACCGTGTTTAAAATAGCTTTAGATGTAGCAGTATGCACATTCCATGAAAATGATTAGTAAGAACTGTGGCCTTAAACTTATTTTATATTTTAGTCTGAGGCTTATTTTACTACTTCAAAGAATCCTGAACTCGTTGTCCATGTCATTTTGTGCTTTAGGGAAGAAGCTCTTCTTATGTTTCCCCCCCAAACAATGGTATATATGTATTATTAGGAACAAGCTGGGCCATGCATGCCTGTTATGGTGATTGCATTTTTATAGTGTTAATAGTTGAAAACTTTTAAAGACTTACATATGTAAGTAACTCTTTTCCTGTCACTTAAGGAACTATAAATTATTTCAGTTGTCTTATTATCAATAATAAACTGAAGAACATAATGATTTGTTGGTAAATTGTTTTGAATTAATGTAACTATGAACAACTTACATGTATCTTATTTGTTACTCTTTTATGCTTACTATTGCAATAAATTCATTTTTTATTTTTGATTGTGCAGCCCTTCTCCTTTAAATATATTTAGACTGCAATCCCATGCACATGATCCTAGTAGTAAGCCCGATTGGACACTGTGGGACTTACTTTTAAGTAAACATGCTTAGGATTGTGCTGTTAGTTGTTACTTTGTTCAAAACTAATTAATGAGTAGCTTGCATTCCCCCCCCCAAAAAAATGAACATTTAACGGGGACATGCAAATGCTTTTAATAAATCATTTATTTTCAAATTGTAGAAGAAATTAGGATTTAATTTTTTAATTGGTTAAGTAGGAAGGGTTCCTTGGCAGTTTTGATTTTATTTGTAGCTAGTATTTTATACTATAGAGAGAGAGAACGAGCTGCTGACTGGTAGACACCAAATAAAAAATGTTAATACAAAAATTGTGCAGCCAGCATGTTCTTGCTCTGTACTGGTAATGTAGCATTAAGTTTTATATTCCTGGAGTGTGCCAGACACACATGCTTGTCTTTTGTGGAATCCTGAATATGTGTTGCCTTCTCACACGTACTGCATGCTAGCAGTAGTATTTATCAAAGTGCCCCACAGTTAGGAAGCTTACTGAGTGGCTCTTCTTTTATTAGCTATATATTTAACTGGGGGCTTTCTTTTATAGCTAATCCTTTTGCTTCTATTAACTACACTGCAATGCTGCTGCATATACTGCTGTTCTGGCCTGCATGCATGTGATGTTGTGGTATGCCGTGCACTCCCAAACATGTGTCACTTTCCTAACGTTCCTAACTCCATCTTGCTGAAGCAGCACAATTTTGCTCACAGGCCCTCGGCAATTGCACACACATGCTAATAATGTGCACTAGTTTGAATATATTACTCATTTTAGCCATTGTATTTTATTATAAAAACCCCTTGTTGGAAGAATTATGTCTTTGCTTTAGCTGGTGCATAGAATGAACTTGTCTTTGCATCTCCCATGTTGCAATTGAAATGAAAGGTGGTGAAGGGGAAAAATAGAATAATTATCTTACTCTCTTCTAAAAATGAATTGTAACAAGGTCCTAATTCAGTGCCTGCATTTGCCTCAATATAGTTTTATAGGGAGATTCTCTGGTAAGATGCTAATATCCTGTGGGCTTTGGTTTATTTAATCTTTAATTTTAATTAAAGTGGTTTTAAGAAAACTTCATTTTTGGATATATTTACTGGCCTTTCTGACTGCTAGTATTTCATCAAAAAATGAAAACCCAACTAACATTGGGTTGTCAGAAGCTCTATTTGCAGCAGTATTCTTTGCACTGCAATGGAGTTTAGATGTGCTTTGGGCATATTCAGATGAACATATCATTGCGTAAGAATGGGTATCTTTTGTGATGAAAATTGCTACAAACTGTACAGAAGCTAACTCCAATTTTGTATTTTGCATTTGACCTCATTTGTTGTCCTTTGAGGATGAAAACATAGTGCCTTTAATGCCCAGAACAGCTTTCTTTCTCATCTCTTTTTTTAAATTCCTGCTGCTAACAGTGAGAAGGTGCATGTTTGGCCACAGAGGGGCATAAGACAACTAATGGTTCCTGAGAAAAGTCAAATGATTATTGTTAGGCACTGTGCATGACAGGGAAGCAGCAGAGAGCTTTGTTTTGATGTTTTCTTATTTACCAAGTCCTTCTATTAAAGACATGTTTCTTTAAAAATACAACAGGGTTGGCCTTATACTATGAATTTTCATGTTTCTTTTTCAGTTGTTTAGTGATTTGACTCAGCCTTGGGGAGAAAATAATACTGGATTACCCTTGTAGGATTATTATGTTAATAATATTATTATTTAATTTGGAAGAATAAAAAACTAATCTGGAGTGGGTCCCTAAGACGGTTGGATGGCGCCTTGTACGCCTCCTTCTGGCAACTCATATGCCAAACATATTGTTCTGCTTTCCTTTGGACTACATGAGCGAGGCCGAGAGGGGGAAGGGATTGTCATATGGGCAGCTCAAGACCATCATACACACTGCCCAGGCTTGCACCCCGGGGGGTCAGTTTGGTGGCACTAACACAGCAGTTTGACTTCACCCCCAGAGGCGCACTCCCGTGTCTCTTGAGACAGAAGGATTCCAACAAGAATGACAAAACATTGTACTCTAAACTTCATTGTTATCTTGACTCATAACTATTTTACAATGTGATATCCAGTACAGTCGTACATCGTGTTGCGAATGCTGCGTGTTGCGTTCGTCATGGGATACGAACGCACCAAACCTGGAAATTCCAGAACGGATTACTTCTGGGTTCGGCAGTTCACGCATGCGCAGACGCGTCAAATGACATCACATGCATGCACAGAAGCGACGAATCGTGTCACACGCATGCGCAGATGCGGCGCTTCAAGTTGTGGACAGGTCATGATGTGAATGGGGCTCCGGATCGGATTCCGTTCGCATCCAGAGGTACCACTGTATTGTCATTGTGCTGTATTTCCATAGCAATTTTCTGTTGCTGTAGAAAATATTTTTTTCTATATACAAACCAATAAATGCAACATGAGTTGCTTTTTACACACATCTTATATGTTTACAATGTAAATGCACCATGAATCAATAATAGTGGTTATGGAAACGATAAGGATAGTCCACTTTCCACAAATCCAACAACAAACTGTATCTAAACTGTAAAAAAGAAATTAAGTAAAGTGTCTGATCCTTTAAAAAATGTTGTAGTTGAAATAATTGTATTTTACTCACTTTATTTCTTGTGTCACACTGATTTCTGAAAGTGTATTGCCACTATTTTCCTTTGATAAGAGACCTGCAGTAGTCTATTGCACTGACTGTTTGGTTCTTTTCTTTAAGTTGTATCTTCAAAACTATTGCATGAAACTGGAACACTCTTAACATGGCCTCATTTAGCGCACTGCTTTCATATTATTTCACCATAATAATATTTTTATACTTCTTCTTGAAATACATGGTGCTAATAGATAGTGCTATACCATGTCCTAGAAGGGCACTACTGGAACTCTTCACTAGGTGGTGTGTGTGTGTGTGTGTGTGTGTGAGAGAGAGAGAGAGAGAGAGAGAGAGAGACTTGGGGTGTTTTATAGCCTTCACCTGGCCCTTCCTATTGCCCACAACCTGCTTGCCTTGATTTGTTGTAAAACCTCAGAGGAGCTGGAGAAGACTGGAAACTGATGGCCCTTTTCAGACTGATTTGCCCATAGCCTTATAAAAGGTGCTACCACAAAGGAGCAGTAGGCTGCTGCTGCTATGTCACTCTTGTAGAGGTAACACCATGTAGGGTGGTTTTGAAAGCAGTGATACTTGGGGAGCAACGAGAGTATGGGCACCACCCTCTAATATTGTGGAGAGGATGAGTTGCTTCTGATTGAGAGACAGGAGTGAAAGAGTGTGTAAAGTGTGAGTGGAGGATACTGAAAGAAACAAATTTGACAAGAGTTTAACTGATGAGTTCTTGGTTAAATATTGGATCATTTGGTTATTCTGGATAACTAGCTAGCTAGCTAGATAATTGTGTATGTTGCCATTGGTGTTCTGGCTTTGTGGTTATTGTGTTAAATATTGTACTCTGATTGTGGTGAAGCATATGATGTCTGATGCAGAACAGGCAGTGTGATATGTGAGGGTGGTGGTTATGGGCATCCTGTGACAAGTTATTTCCAAGAGAGTATGATATGGCATGGTGATCCGAGAAACAGAGGAACAATGGCTTCAGGCCTTCCTTTCTACTGATCCTACCTTGCATGTAACTAGTGACTTGGCTTTTGAGGCCCCTAGCTGTTATTCAATGCCAGGTAATTAGACTACCCTCATCCATTATTTAATTATTGATGAAGGAGCTGACCTGGCTTATACACCCGAAACTGAGGTTGGCAAGCTGCATAGAGTGGATTTGACTCAGCTATCCCTGCTGGGGTTCTTGGTGTAGCACCATCCACAGTGGGAGAGTGGAGTCACTGTGGTCTATAGAACATCTATTCTGTTTAGCATAAAACTCTTTCACTTCTAGTGAGCCTTGAGAGCCTGTACCTGTTGTTAGGACAATGAAACAGATTGGTGTATTGCCTACTCCTCCACATGCAGCTGCTGGGTGACCTTGGGCTAGTCACACTTCTCTGAAGTCTCTCAGCCCCACTCACCTCACAGAATGTTCGTTGCTGGGAAGGAAGGGAAAGGAGATTGTTAGCCGCTTTGAGACTCCTTTGGGTAGTGATAAAGCGGGATATCAAATCCAAACTCTTCTTCTTCTACTCTGCTACACCACAGCCTCTCTGGCCAAGATGGAATCAAGTGTGGTGTTGGAGAATCTCCAGATGACAGTTCAGGGTGACTTTAATTTTCATACTGAGGCTGCCTTGCCTGGCATAGCTGTCAACCTTTCCCTTTTTTGCAGGAAATTCCCTTATTATAGCATTGGGAAACAGCAGGGAGGGTTTACAGCTATGTTGCCTGGACTAGTTGACATCTTCATGGCCACCACGACAACTATGGGACTGTCCCACAAAGGAGGGGCACATCTTCTATTTGGTCTTCACTTCAGGACACATGGGAGATGGTCTGGATATTGGAAGGTGGTCATAGTCAGACCACTATCTGGTAAAGTTTGGGCTTATGGCCTTAGTCCCCCTCCACCACAGTGGTCTGCCCCTGGAGACTTATGGAATTTAATAGATTCCTGAATGCTCTGGGGGATTTTCCAGTAGCCAAAATTGCTGATTCTGTTGTGGACGTTACCTAATTTTTGAACACTGAGCTGAGGAGAGCTATTCACATGGTCATACTAGGTTGCATGCTGTGACACTGGATCTTATTGTAGTCTTTGGTATTCCTCAGAGCTAGGAGAGATAAAGCAGTCTAGGGCTATAGCTATATCCATTGTGAAACAGGTGGAACATTGTCAAGTAGCTGCCCAGCAGAGCCCTTTCTTGAGGTGAAAAAGTTGTTACTGCCTGCCCCACTTAATAGGGCATTGGAAGAATCAAAGACCTGCTCAGATAAGTTTGCTAGGCACTTATGGGACAAATTTGCTCATCTTTAAGCTGATCTTGATGCCACAGATAGTATCTGGTGAGTCGTCTAGAACGATGTATTCAGTTCTGTAGGATCAATTTCAGTTACTGAGAACATGGGCAAAGTGCTTGTGGCTAAGCCTTGACTACATGTATTGCTCATCTTGGCTTGCTTATGTAAATGGGGAGCTGACCTTGCATGCTAGGGTGTTCCCCACCAGCTTGAAGGAGAAGGTGGTGGTGTGTCTGCCAATAACCCCTTATTTAGGTAAGGTAATTGAGAGGGTAGTGATAGTTCATCTGCAGACACTTTTGGAGGAAACTGATTAGCTGAACCCATTCAAATCTGGGTTCAGGTCTGATTTGGGCATGGAATCAGCCTTGGTTGTCCTGATGAATGACTATCTGTGGAAGAGAAGGGGAAGCATGATCCCATTACTTCTGCTGGGTCTCTCCTGGATTGTTTCTGAGTTGGAGGCACAGTTTTATGGTATAATAATAATAACAACAACAAGAAGAAGAAGAAGTACGGTAGTAGTTGTTGTTTTTGGATCTATCAGAGCTCCTAGAGGGTTGTGCAATGCAGGGGTGAACTCACCATAACTTGTGTGTGAAGTTGCAGAGTATAAATACCCATTAGAGAGAGTACCTGGACTAGGGATTTTATTTAAACGCCCTAACTCAAAAGTATGCTTCTCTATAAAACTATTACCTTGAAGCAAATGTGTTGGGGGAAGAGGAGTTGGTTTTGATAGTTGTAAAAAAAACCTAACTGTTGATCTTTATGTCCCGTGAATTTTTAAGATATTTTATTTTCTCCATATCTTATTTTCATTTATAAATTGTGTTGCCAGTAGACTCAAATTTTATTACAACAGACAAATGCAACATAATACTAAGGCAGTAACAGCACTCTGAAGGGATGGAGCTTCTGTTGCTGTTTCACTTTGCTGCATCATGGCAAAAAGATATAATGGAAAAGCAAATGCATTCTTAAAACATTTTTGTAATGAAAAGACGGTTTACTGCAAACAGTAGTTGTGGGCCTTAAGAATCCAGGCTAGCTTAAACATATGGGAATTTTTCTTCCACACAGATCTCTTTTGTATCTCTGCTCTTTTGGTTTTAAATCAGCTTTGAGCTATGTTGGTGTGTATTCTTTGCTGGCTCTACTGACTGACTTTTCTTTTATTCTTTCAATACCTTGCTTGATGGAACACAGTGAGACAAGCTGTCAGGGCCATAGAAAGCCTCCTTTAGGAGCAGTGGTAATTGAACTCCAGCTACCACCTGGCACAGGAGTAGGGCTCAGAGCCAATGAGTCAGGGGTTACTGAAATATGTAGCAGCAGTCACAAGCCAGGACAAGAGTCAAGCAGGGTCAGAATCAGGAAGTCAGAGATAATCCAGAGACAGAGTCAATAGCTGTGCTGGGTGAGAGCCAAGTAGTGAAACTGAGGCAGAAATAGAGCTAAGTTGTAGGCAAGAATATGATGGATCTCAGAATTTCTGGTAGTGATACAGACTTAATTAGTGTCTAGCATGGAACTGCCCAGTTTCAAGAAGTTGAATTCATCTCATTAAGAGCTAAAGGCATTGGCATATCACAAACAAGCAGAAATTATCTAGATACAGACGGCAATCCAGATATCAAGGTTTCTGCACTTGCTTTGGGAAGATATTCTAGATCTGGTCATAGTTATTTATGAAGGCAGTTGCAAAACAAAGGGATCTGTTTTGCACATAGTAGATAAATACGGTAATATGATGCTTGTGAATCAGGGGTTGAGAATTGGGGAGGTGTTAAACCTTGTTGCTGCTTCTCCAGCAAGGCTGAAATTGGGATGGAACTACGCATTGCCTTGTATTGTTGCAAACATCATGTATGCTTTGCAGTGCTAATGCAGATCATTTCCAGAGAAAAGTCAACTGATAGATGTGGGTTGCTTAGCCATTGATTGCCTCCCAGAAATTTATTTGAATACTAATGTTATTTTTAAGCTACTCTTCATCAAATGAGATCCTAGGTTGGTTTACAAATATTTATAAACAAACCATTTTTAAAGTCCTTTCCAGTAATGTTTAACCTGTTTTCCCTCAGCAGGCCTCCAGGTAACCTACTGAAAGGAAAAGGGGGGGGGGAGAATGATTAAGTGCCTCCCATGCCCACCAATTTCCCCATACAAATGTCTCTACCCAGTACTACATTTGCATTACCTTGGCAAATGTGTCAGGTTTTGCTGCAAAAGATAAGATGTAAACAGAGCACTGTATTCAGCTCTGTCTCTTTGCACCTCCCCCTTTTTTGCATTTTTCCTTTTACAGTCTCACAAACATTTTTAATTCCCTTTCCCTCAGATGGTATCCTGTGTTTCACTTGCTGTATCATGGGGTTGGTCTAATCAGCACTACACCAAACACTTAGTTCTCACTCCTCTTTATTTAGACTTCATGGGAACCTACCATATATTTCCTGCCATGCAACTACTTTCTCCTCCTTGCTGTGTTTTCAAACCTGAAGTACGTGGCAAAGCAGAGGAATTTTAGATATTCTTTGTCCTGCTGCACAAGATATTTCCTCTATAAAGTTGTGGGGCATGATTATAGAATTGCACCATGGATGGATGAAGTACTTCTTTATAATACTGTATTAATTACAGAACTCTGTATTGGAACACACAGGTGTGCTAGAGGGCAGCTATTGTGCTACAATAAATACGTTCATTAAATAAGTAAGGCTGATGTGAGCTCAGCTGCAAAAGAGACTTTCCAATGCATCTGTGCATAATTCATTGTTCTGCCCTTGGCTCCTTCCAATCAGCTTCCATTGTTGATGTGTAATTCTGTCCTATTCCTGCACTGGGTGTGATTGGATCATGTAATAATTTCCAGCACAGAGAAGCTGCACTCTTGCCTGCCTTTGAACTAGGCTGCCTGTTGTGTCTGACTAATTGCTCTAGGTTTTAGGGCAAGTAATACTGTATGCACTCTCAGTTTTGTTCAAAGTAAAGTTTTTTTGGGTAGTATCAAAGTGAAGTGTGCCTAATTTTACTTCAGAGGAAGTGTTGCAGTTATCAGACATATAGAAAACACTGCCTCCATTCAATATGCTTCCTGGTAGAGAAAGGGTCTTTTTTTAAATCCTCAGTGAAATGTGGATCAGTGAGAAAGACTGCACATATAGAAGGAAAATGGTTCTATTAAAATAAGTATCAGATCTTGATAAACTTGGTGTGTGTATTCTCTGTAGTTTTGTTAGGGTGCAATCATTTTGAATTATGATCTATAGTGAGTGTGACTTGTCTCTATAAAAAAACACACTTAGTCTGCAACAAACTCCCCTCAGTGGGAACCAGCTGGAACTTTAGTCTTGTCTGTGCAGTAAGTATTACCTGCTATTGAATACAAGTATTAAAGTTCTCCTGACTTCTGTTGCTTCCTGGTTTTAGGGCAGACCCATTGTAAGGTTTCCTCACACAGTGAGTACCGGTACCCTTCCCAAACCTTCTGGATTAGTAAGAGGAATTATTGTCTTCACTTGGAAGGAAGTAGGAAGGAATGGAAATAATTGAAAATGTGTGAAAAACTGGATATTCTCCCACTTCTAAAACCATTAATCCATAGTTTAATCCAGGAAGTCCAAATTGGAACTCAAATGGGACAGGACTCATTTGCCTATTTAAGGGGAAGAATTTCAGAAGGTGAATGTTGCACATATTCAAATTCCCACCCTGCTCTGGGTGGCCAGGTGAGGCATGCAGGCTACTCTGGGTGCTTCAGCAGAGGAGTGCAAGGGACAGCGGAGGCACTGATATAGCTCATTTTTTAACTTACTCAAATCAAGCCTGCTGATGTCCCCCTCTCATGCTGGATGTACTATTTGGCTATGTATGGACAGACTCTTGGAGAACTGAGATCACTAGCCATGTATATGATGGTGCATAGGTGTCAAAAATTACTTGCAATACTACTGGGATAGGGAATCAGTTATATAACTAAAATATTATTGTAGAGTCATTACTTTGCTTGATAAAGTGTACATTTATCTATGGCAAAAGAAACATTTTTTGCATGTAAAAACATGGTTTATAGAGGTATGACAATTTTCATTTGATTTCTCTCTTTTAGTATTAGCTTATTTTCATAGAGAAAAAATATTCACCTGACAATCTTCACTGTGAAGGGCGAACAGCTCAAGTAAATAGCATGATGATCTTTACTTAACACATATTTTGAATGCTTGGATGGTTGAATTGAATTTTCAGTCAACAGCAACAATGTGCAAAATTAAAATTCATATATGGTATTCAGTTCAGCTCTGCTGGGGAACAAAGTGCTTTTTATAATTACTGATCAAGAAAGGCATTATTCAGGTTTCATTGTGCTTTAAGTATGTTATTAGTTATTTATAAGCTATTTAAGCATTGCTGATTTCAAAAACTGTTATGCAGATTTAATACAAATGCCATCTGAAACTAAAGATGACATTTTGCAATGGAAAAGCTACCCTTAAAATATGAGTTAATAGTGTGGTCACACAGCAAAGTGCTGGTTAATCAATGGGAATGAGAATGCCATATTATTCAGTGTGTAGCCACTCCAAAGGGAATTGTTTGGCAGAGGAAATAACCACATAGTTGATTTCTCCCACTAATGCAGAAGTTTAGCATTAGATGGGTACAAAATATTTCACTTCTTACAATTCCATATTTTAAGTGGAAGTTGTATGAATATGAAAGTTTGCAAATCACCCAAGAGATTCTCTCTCTTCATGGTCACTGAGACTGTTCAAATATAAATTTGCATAGTTGCAACTTTATGTAAAAGATCTATCAAATTTTGCTGCATAGGCTAAGACAGATCTCATCACCAACAACATTATTTTCACAAGCCTTATGTTACATTGTATCAAACATAGCATAACCTTTTGTCCAACTTTATCTTCCCAGAAAGAAAAGCCGTTCTTTCATTCTTTTCCCAGCGATATATCTCCTAATCTATCTTCTGTGAAGCAACAATTCTTTAGAAATATGTTCGAAGATTATCCCAAGTCATTGGGTTTTAAACATAAAAATGCAACCATACATTCCAATTGGCTCACGTAGAATCTTAGCATAAATGTAAATTTACTGGCAACCAGAAGTGATTCTCTGCCCCCAAACTCCAGAACAAAATATGATATTCCCCATGAACTGATGTACCTTGAAGTGCAGCCATGTTACACCTGATACTGATGAACCAGCCTATAGTAAATGGCCATTTCACAGCCTTGCTCCTTTTTTCTATGCACCCCTTCCCCCTTTTAATACTCCTTTGTCTTTGGTCTATTGGCACTCTCCTTGTTAAGCCTCAAAATTCATCATCTGTTGCCTGTCTCCTTTATCATTTACTTACTTACTTACTTACTTACTTACTTACTGCCCTATACCCACAGGTCTCAGGGTAGTTTACAGGATAAAATCAAAATATAAAACCACAAAATACATAATCAAAATAAAATCAAAATGGCCCCTTCTAATGAAATTCCCTGCCTCACAGTAATATGCTTGCTTTTCCAGTTGCCATGTTTAAACATCAGCAGTAGGACCAAACTACATGTGACATGTGAAACCTGTGATTGGATCTCCTGACATTTTAATTATAGTTTCAAAGCTGCCATGTGGAGCTCTGAATTTTATTGGAGCAGCCGTGTTTTGTGGGAGGAGTTTAATTCTATCCTCTGCACTGTTTTCCTTATCTAACACCCCCCCCCCCAAATGCTGTTAACCCCAGCAACAGAAAACTAATTACAGGTTACTGTTATCCACTTCCCTCAAGATGGATCCCTCCAATTCTATTCTGACAAAGTCAGCTCTGATTAAACTGCAATAGTAAACTGGTTATAGAACATGAACATAGGGAGAGGAGGGGGGCAGTCCTCACAAGACAAGGGAATGGGACTGGGATGAGAAAATATGATATCTGCATTGAACAACTCTTCTGACATTGTAAGCTAAGTCAGTATTGATGTTTTATGATTAATTTTGAGGATACTCGTAATTTTCCAAGAGCAGGAAACATGAGTGTATCTATAGAAATAACTGTCTTTCACTGTTACAAAATGGCATTTGACATATGCCTGAGCATTTGAGCTGGTTGAGTCAGCAGTAGGGCTGGTCTTTAACACAGAGGCCAAGCTTAAAGCATTAAAAGCAGCTAGCAAAACCTATATTCTAAAGTGAAAACCTTTTCCTTTAACCACTTTGGCATATGTAACAGCAGAGGAAAAAAGGAAAC
Organism: Lacerta agilis; assembly: GCF_009819535.1. NCBI lineage: Eukaryota > Metazoa > Chordata > Lepidosauria > Squamata > Lacertidae > Lacerta > Lacerta agilis. The sequence continues at coordinate 65,628,442 of NC_046318.1, forward strand.
ATATGCAGTTCCTTTTTCCAACTGCATGTCCATTTTCTCTTTCTGTATCTTAATGTTGAACTCCTATTATGGATAGATATTTTAAGTGAGCTTTTCTTGCATCCTTTCAAACTCTATCAAAAATATTTGAATGTTGTTGTTGTTCTTATATTATCCTTGCTTCACCCTAAGGCCCCTGGCTGGGTTACAACAATTTAAAATACAGCATTAAAAACACTTTAAAACAAATTACAATTACAAAAAGGTAGGTCTTAAAAATATGTATCTCAAATGTCAGGTTTCAGGGTAAACAGAGAATGCATTCTTTTTGTACATATATTCTGTCCAAGTAAGTAAACATTAGTTCTTAATATAAAAGTTATCAGCAAAATAGTTAATTCTGCATTTAGTAATTTAATTATTGTCTCCGTAGGCATACTTATGTAAGAATATGTCCACAACCTGTAGATATTAGTGATAAAGATAACTTTCTTTGAGATTTTAAAATAACATATTTGAAACAATCTGCTTTAATGAAAAGCCACACAAGATTATGCCTCTTGTAATTTGTTATTTACTACAAATATTAACTGACCTTAGTAGTCAGCCAAACATCTGATTTCTAGAACCCCACACACTTAATGGGATCTTGTTCTTGGCCATGAGGATAACCTCATCTCCTGTTCCAGTGTTGGATCTTGGACAAGGGGTGGAAGATTGTTTCTCAGTTACACTGCACTGCCAAGGTAGTTGGAACACTGGAAGATCACATTGGCAGAAAAAAACCTCAGCTTGAAGCCAGAAAGGAGGACAGGATTGCCTTCCATAGGCACTCTCCAAAGGAACTTGGTAGCCCAGCTTAATTGCAGAGATAGTATTTTTCCTCTCTGCACTTTTGCAGAGGAAGGTAGGAACTTGCTCACTTGTCCTCTCCCAGGGTGCTCCTGCCCTGGCAAAGATAGGAGTCTGGAGGAAGCAGGTCAGACAGTGGTATGGAGCAGGGAACTGACATCTGGGTTATTACCACACAAAGGTCAAAAGGCAGGATTGCAACAAGCAGGCCCACGCAGAGCTTGTCTGAGGCCCAGGGCCAGAATCTTGTCCCCAGTTGCTGGACTTTAGTTCAGTGACAGTGCCCAGATCTCATACTGCTATACTCACTCAGCCAGCTGCTTTCCCTCCAAGTTAGTGTTTGAGTTATTTCTGGTAATTTGTTCTGACACCTGACAGCTGGACTCCGACATTAATTGACTGAAGTGGGAAACCACCTTAATATAAAGACTTAATATAAAACAACTGGCTCTTCTGTAGATTCTAGTGCCTGTTCATCTCTAGATCCTGCCTCTACCCCACACAATCTGATGGCTGCTTTTAAGGCTCCATGGAGACCTAGGGAGAAAAGACTCAGAGAGAGAGGATGTGGATTTTACTTCTCAACTGGGTTGCTTAGCAGCAGCATATGCTCAAAATTGATATCTTCTTATCCTTTGTTTTAGCGGGAGATCAATGATGCCACTACACTGGTGCTGTTCATAGATGCAATGTCATGCCTTTCATCTAGTGATAGATTCTAAAGAACTAGCAGCACATCTCAATGTTCATTTTGTGGATTGTAACCTTGAATCTATTAGTTTAAAGTGTTTTATGTTTTGAAATATTTTGAAAAATATTTAAGAAACTTCAAGTTGGCTGTAGTATTTATATGATAAAGAAGCATGTTTCACCACCTCCTCCTCCATCACCTTTTCTATTCAGTCTCACTGACCTCCTACTACCAATCTCAAAGCTGACATGACTTCCTTGTTTAGCAAGACTGCCAGAGGCTCTTTTATGTGAAGCCAAGAAGTGAATACTTAGGTATTCTTTTTCAACTAGTTAACAAATATTTGATCAGCAGGCCCACTTTGAGTGTCCATATCTTTTATAATTAGTTTTCATTTTGTAGTCAAGCCTCATCTAACCTTGATCTCCTGGGTTCTGAAAATTCAAAGGAGAAAGAAAGTCACCACCACCATCCTTACACTACTGCTGTCATAACATAATTAAAATACAAGAAAGTCAAAATGCATAATTCAGCTTTTGTTTTCATTTCATTCATATTCCCCAAAATGTTCAGTAAGCAAAAATTTCACATTCTGTAAATTTTAATCTAAGCATCACTTGCTTAATTTGATGGTTGAGGGGATAATTAATTAGAACTTCAATTTTATGCACACTTATTTTGGATTAAATGTATTGAACTGAACGGGACTAACTTTTGATGAGGGTGCATAGAATTGGGATGCAATAAATTCCACTAAATAGAAGTAGCTAGATAATTTCAATATGAAGTCAGAAGAGAGGCAGTATAAGATCACATTTCAAAGTGGGTAGGGTGTTCGTTAGCCATCATAAAATTTGATCATTTACTGGCAATGAAATTGAATTTAGGATTAAGCCTTTTTTACACACCCACACACCTTGTTATATTGCATTTAGGCCAAGGGATCATGTAGTCCAGTATCATTTATGTGTTTAACAATGGCTAGCCCATGTCCCCCAAAAGTACACAAACAGTACACAAACAGCATGAATGCACAAGTCCTCTCACATGATATAGCAATGGATTTCCCAGTGTTGGTTGTTTTGGGTGATTGTAGTGACCATTTTGGCATATGTGATATTTAAATTAATAAAATAAATAACAATGATCAAGGCCCCTTTGGTTAAATGGCTCAAGATTTTACGGTCACCATGTTTGCAATGGGTATGTCTCAATTTTTTGTTGTTGTTAATTAAATTTATATACTGCCCTTCATCCAAAGCTCACAAGTCCATTTACAGTATAAAGTTGTTGGATGCCTGACTCCTGGACATCTGGAAAAACTGATTTCCATCCCATCCATGCTGGAAGGTGTATTTCTGAATTTCTATCTCAGGCATGTCCAACTTCAAGTAGGCTGTGATCTTTATCCAGTATAAAAAAACTGGCAGTGTTCTCCACACTCTCCCATTGTCATTTTTCAACTTAAACATATTATATTTGGCTGAGGAAACCCAGCCAGATGGGCAGGGTAGAAATAATAAATTTTTATTATTATTATAAAAATAACAACAAATTATTGCCCCCACACCAGCCCCCTCTCATGACCCCTGGCACATGCGGGAAGCCAACACGCCCCAAAATGTATATTTCCCCCTTTACTGGACGACAAGTTTTCGAGTAAGCGCAGCTGGAGCTGGAAAGGTGGGGAAAGTTCAGCATCCACACAGAACTAGGAGGGAGAGCGGATAGGCGGTTTCCACAGGAACCGGCAAGAGAGGGAGGAGGGGCACCACCCTTCCCATGGCTCCCTCCACAGTGCTACAGCCCATGTGGAGCCCATGTGCCTCGTCATCACCCTCTGCCTCCTTGCCTTGGGGCTGTGGCTTGCAGGGGGTGGAGGCAAGCACCTCACACCTTTCCAGCCAGGTGGCTGGGCATCGAGAAAAGCTGATGGCTGGAGTGGGGCGCTTGAGGCGGCTGTGAGGAGGCAGAGGCAGAGGCAGCACCAGAGTGGAGACTCAACTAGCCATGCTGCCTGAAGAGTTGCTCCAGCCACAGCCGAGCGTGCGCTGAGGGTGCCTGGCAGCCATGGGAGAGGGCGGGTGGAGGTGACGAAGCCTTAGTCATGTGATCGACCAAAAGCCATCCTGCAATTGACCGGTCGATCGTGATCAATGCGTTGGACATGTCTGTTCTATCTCTTTTGGCCTGGATGGTGGTAATCCATGAGTGAAGGAATTTAATGTAATTCTTTCATCAAATAAACATAGACCTGATAGGATTTATATTCTCTAGGACTCCCAGTGGGTTGGGGGCCTATTCATATGATTGGATCTTGGAGATCTGGATGGATTACTGAGAGCCTTTGGGATGGGTGAGTTTTCTTTTATGGGGACTGGGAATTCTGTCAAAATCCTGGTTGACTTCTATAATGTGGAAATGAGTCAATTAGCTAATACGGTTGCTTCTAAGGGTGATCTCCTGCCTGTTGACTTCATGGTTTTCTATGAAGCTTGGTACAATGTTGAACAACAGGGACAATGGCTAGAGTGATCATGAAGCATCTCAGTCTGTGGATGCCCAGGAAGTGCCAGGAAGTTCCTTGGCAGTCAGAAGCCAATGCTCTGTACTTTTGCCATCTTGGCTGATTAAAGATTCTGGATGAGGAATGTCCAAAATGATGGATGTTATACAGATTTTCTTATGGGACTGGGAGGCAAGGGGGCCATATATGTTAAAGGAACTCTCACTGAACTCCTCCATTCTTTCTTTTAAAAATAATAATTCTTTAGTCATTCTGAATAATATTTTTTGGTTGAGACGCTGAAGCATCTGGTGGCAGCACATCTATAATTGGGTATTAATCATATGCTAGTAGTGATCTCAGTTTATTGAGTAGTGTTTCTTATGTAGCTACAATGGCACCATGCAAGAGAAAGATATCAGAATGATCAAGCGAATCTCAAGATTTATAGAAGCATATTTATTTTAAGGAAAAACCCACCTGCCTGTTACACTTCACAGTAGGGTGATCTCCCCTCTATCCACATTGAGGTTCTTCAGCATGCTGGAACACTCTTTATGCAGAGTAGACCTGGAAAGCTCTTTGTTCTCAGAATTCATATGGGCAGCTCTACCCACCTGTGCTCAGATTCCAGCCCCTCCTTCTCCTAGTCTGGCTTCTGCACAGAATTAACATAGGCTGTGGTATTGCTTCTTTCATCATCTTCGTATCCTTCCCTTTGGCTTCCTAGAGAATGAGGTTGTCAGTCTTTTACTGAGCCTGTCAGCATTGGGTTGTCTGCTGCATCCTTGCCTGTATGTGGACAAAACATATCAGGGCTTTTCCTGCAGCCATATCTTCAGCTGTCTTCTTTTTTTCTCCCCACTTCAAGCCCCCACCTGTGTCTCAGTGTTTCTGATTCATCAGTGCACACTGCGAGAGAAGGTGTGCCCTCTATCCTGACCTTGACTGCTGGGGAAGTTTCCTGCAGATATTCACAACAGTGTGTGTCAGTGACAGGTTCCACTTCACACTGCCCAATGAGGACCAAGCAGTGGACATGGAATGCTGACTGTTGGGATGAGGGCATGCCAAGACCTAGAGAAGGAATGAAGTGGTTGGACTCAGAACAGAAAATACTCCTATGGCATTGGCAACATTTTGTTACAGGTCCCATTTGTGTATTAGTGAAACATTTTTTGTCCAGTTTCCAGATTCCAGTCCAGTTTTGGGAGTGAGACTGTCTAGATTATCTTGTTACAGGTGAGTAGCCGTGTTGGTCTGCCATAGTCAAAACAAAATAAAATAATAAAAATTCTTTCCAGTAGCACCTTAGAGACCAACTAAGTTTGTTCTTGGTATGAGCGAAGTGTGCATGCACACGAAAGCTCATACCAAGAACAAACTTAGTTGGTCTCTAAGGTGCTACTGAAAAGAATTTTATTTTATTTTATTTTGTTTAGATTATCTTGGTTGATGACCTATGCTTACCTGTATAAGGGGAGTGCATATCTATTAGTTCTGCTGAGCCTCTCAGCAGCTTTCACTGCCATCAGACATGTGTACTGCATTGTGCTGGTCAATAGCAGTCCATGTGGTGGAGGGGAGCCATGGAGCTACCGTCTTAAAACCAGCACCATGGCAGTTCATTTGCACTGGGGTGGGGCAGCCCTGACCTTGCCACCACCCTATCCCACACCAGCTCATTCAGGTAAGTTTCAGCAACACCTGTATCAGGATGATATGTCTACCCCACACCATGGGCTGCTTAGTGGCACTAGTTTTAGGCCTGCCTAGAAAAGCAACTAGGGCTGAGCCTAATATTGATAAGAACTCTTAAGCTATTGTTAGGAGCACCTTCAGCACTTGTTTGGCTTATTCCTGTCTCTCTTGTTGGTAGTGCCATACAGAGAGAAGCATGCTCACACTCTGATTTTGTCCACACACTATTTTTAGAAACTTCTAACATATGGCCGCTTTTCTCTGGTGTGATATCCATAGGCGTATTACTAAATATCAGTGTGGTATTTTGAATATGGTTCCTTCTATATGGTCGTTACCACCACACATACGGAATAAGAAATAAATAGGATCAGTTTCCCTAAAGCAAATGTTTCATGTGAGAATTGCTTTTGGGGTCATCATAAAAGCATAAGTAAAGTGTAGTGTTTTACTTTATTCCACTTTGTCTTTGCACTGGATCCTCCTTAATTTTTAAAACAAGCGTGATAAGGTTGGATATTTAAAGTTCAGAAGGTGTGGATAATTTTTTTAGGCCGAGAGCATAGGCTATACATTCATTTGCTTTGCTTTACCTTATATGAAGGTTTTCTTCCTTTCATGCTCGTCTCTATAAAAATCCCCCTAAATTCTATTTACCCATATCTTCTAACTTGGAAAAAATAAGTTCAGTGTGCCATAGATTATTCAGAAAAGAAGCTTTTAAAAATGTTTTCCAGCTCTTTCACCAGTAGGAATTTTAAACCTGTTTCAGTGCAAGAGTGTAAACATATTTAAATATTTTGATATAACATTAGAATTAAACAATTTTGAACAGTTTAAAAATGCCTAGTGATGTCCTTTTTGCAGGCAATACTATTGTAGCAAGGCACTAATCAGCTAAGTACCATAATCCTCCTTATAGGGTAAATTCTTACTTGACCTCCAGCTATATACAGCACATAGTAACAGCATTAAACTGTAACCCTTCTCTCCTGCTCTCCACAGCTTCTCTACTGGGTCAGCATTTGGGCCCAAATAATTTTTAGTTTTATTTTATATAGTTTACCTTTCCTCTCCCAGATGCATTATATTTTGTAATTGGAGGTGAGGAAAGGTTTTGAACAAATTGTTTGGAAATCTGGACTCTTAAATTGAAGTGACATTTCACATGGTTTCCTCAAAGCTACAAGGATTAAATGAAGCAGTAGGCTGCACAGAAATTGATGCATTCTCGGGAACTTGATGCTCCTGACTTTCCAGATGTGCAGTGGCTGATCAAAAGGTAAAGAATGAAATAATACATGGACTTTTAAATTTTTACATTATTGGTTTTATGGGGAGTATTGAGGAACTTTAAAAAAGTAAATTGAGCTTTAAATTATTTATGACAAACAACTAGGCTTATTTTTTTGTAAAGGGTCTAGTATATTTCATTTTTAATATCCGGGCTTTAAAGCAGAATATCACCATCCATAGATTTATAAACTGTAGAATGTGATTGTGGTTCTTAAAAGTGTAAATTTGAGGCACTTAGCTAGTATTAGTTGCAGTGCAGCTTGATACCTTGATATCTTTATTGTTTATTTGCTTGATTAACGAGACAAAAATAGTAATTCTGCATACCATCCAGTTATTTTATCTGGTTCATCACATTTTCTGTCTGAAATGGCAAGTGTGTAGCATTTTAACCACTTTGCTATTTAAAGCATTTAATACTTTAGGAAAGCATTTTGTATTATAGTTGGTGTTTAGTAACTTAACTAATGATAATAATATAGCCAGAGAGATAACAGCAAAAGAAGCCAAGTCTAGTGGAGCCCTAAAAAACTCAAGCCCAGTTATCAGTTGTAAAAACATCTTAAGCCAAAGTGAAATAAAACATGTTATTTGCATTAGCTGTTACAATTTCATTGTTAGTGGTTTTAATATTATAATTATCTTTGGGCTAAATATTTACTATATCATTTTGATGCATGTTAAGTTTAAGGTTCAATCAGTTTAAAACACTAAATTGCAGAACTTTTAATACTTAGTTTTAAAACACTGTACCAAACAAAGGATCCAGTTCTACTCATGAGGGGGTGGATTTCTGAGCCAGTAAAGAATTTCATTTCAGAGTAATAAAGAAATGTGCATATATTTAGGCATGGATGTGAAAAATGTTCATCTTGTCCTATTCTCCTCACCAAATGGGGTTTTGAACTTGTGTTTCCTCAAGTAGCAGATTATTTAGCCACATGTTAAACTTCTTTTGAAACGAAGGGGCATTTCAAAAGCAAGTTGCAAAATGGCATGGGACTTCCTTGTTGCTTAAATTGGGGAAGTCAATTAATTCCCCGCTGTATTTGGGCACCCACAAAGAAGCTCTTTAGACCGTGGCCAATGAGTAAATGTCTTCAGAAGAGTCCCAGTGAATGATGTAGTCCTATATAATACATTTTAAAAGAAATAACTTTGGTATGCTAAATAATTGTTTTATTTATTGTTTATTGAAAGATTGTATGTAAAGAACCTATGGCAGTTAAACACCTCCCCAGATATCCTTCCCTCCAAAGCTATGATGAAAACTTAGCAAATATAGGGAGGGGGAGGGAAGGGGAACTAGAAGAGACACCAATAAATGTGGGTGAGGATTCAAAGAGTTCTTAAAACTCAGACCAGATACCATTGCATTCAGTGCTAGCATCACATCTACGAATTTTTTTATTTTTTTATTTTTTTTTTGGTTTCCAGGTCCAGAAGTTCATCCACCCAGGTTTTGAAGTGCAATGGGGTCAATGCCTTCAGGTATTGGAGAGTGAGATGCTTATGAGATGATAAGCTATCAATGGAACTAGCAAGATCCAAAGCAATCTTTTTTTTTTTAATTGCAGAAAACTTCCACATTTTTCTTGCACATCTTAAGTACTTCTTGAAGTTTTCACCAACGCATAGATTTATTTACACTGTTACACTGTTTATTTGATTTCTTGTTGAAATGCATTAAGTTTCACAGTGTAATATTGTATCTTTTGGGGAGGGGGAAACAAGCAGTTGAAAACTCAGTTGAGTTTTCCCACTTCAGTAATACAGCATCTGTAACATGATTTATTTACAGGTAGGTAGCTGTGTTGGTCTGCCATAGTCAAAACAAAACAAAAAATAAAAAATAAAAAAATCCTTCCAGTAGCACCTTGGAGACCAACTAAGTTTGTTCTTGGTATGAGCTTTCATGTGCATGCACACTTCTTCAGATACCTGGAAGGATTTTTTTTTTAAAAAAATTGTTATGATTTATTTAGTTAGGTGGTTTGCATAAGCAATTTGTATTATTTTTGTTACTGTCCTAATTTGTGCTTTGGGAATTCTTACATGGAATCAAGTAGATAATCACAAGAACACTTTTGTCAAATATTGCTTACAAAGGGATCTTGAAATAGATTAATGAGGTGAGAATACAGTGAATGGAAACAGTTCTGTGGATTTCAGTGGAATTTTAGTTACAGGTAGGTAGCCGTGTTGGTCTGCTGTAGTCGAAACAAAATAACAGCCCCTCCAGTAGAACCTTAGAGACCAATTAAGTTTGTTATTGGTATGAGCTTTTGTGTGCATGCACACTTCTTCAGAATTTTAGTGAGATTTTCAAGGCAATAGATAGGTTTTCTGGACTGAAGACTTCTGCCCCAATCTCGCTAAGGAGACACATCATCTAAGCAGGCTTCTACATGCATATCATTTGGTGGAAAATATATTAGTAATTGTAATATTTTACTTATGTTGATTATTCTGGAGCACCGCTTGCATGTACTGTATGCGTTGTAATAGTGGATACATTGTGATGAATACATTCGTTGTACTTTGCTTGCCATATATTGTGTTTTGGTATGCTGGCCTGAACCCCTGTATTTCTTTTATTGTTAACTACAAGCAGAGATTCAAATGGCATGCTAAGGCAAACTTAGGTTCATCTTAGCATGACACAGCAGTAAAAAGGACCTGGGAGAAACAAAGTAGTTGCAAACTCTTTTCTGGGAGCACACACATTCTCACACCTGTGGTAAGCCATAACTTGGCTTACTGTTGTTATTTCTAAAGCAAAGTCACCTGTCTGAAATTTTGAACAGAGAAACTAGAAGGAAGGAGTGCATGCTTAGGTGATGGAATGTTGTTACATATGTTAGGATGTAATTCATAGTTTGCCCTAAACTGCATTCTGGCTCTCAGCTTGCTATGCTTTAATCACAATACTTCCATAATCTGGGATATATATACAGATTTTACACAAGATACACAGTTCTTCAATATTTAGTTTCATCACTCATGAAGGATGATATGATTTATGAAAGTAAACAAGCTAATGAAAAGATTTTTAAAATTATAGCTTTCAGAAGAAGTATTATTTTTATTATTTACTAGTGGTTTAAACCCGTTAAATTAACGGGCGCTAGAACATATGTGGAGGGGGCTGCAGCAAAGTTTTTTTTTTTTTTTTTTAAGACAGGCATGGTACCTTCTCCCCAAATAGAAGAGCAGCCTTCCATACACACAGCGTCCCTCCGCCACCCAAAAGCAAATGCCGAGGATGTGTCTCTCTGTTCCCCTCAGCACGGCCGCTGCCAGAGGTCTCGCCTCAGCCGGCCTCCCTCCCTCGCTGCTGGCTCTCCTCCTCCTCCGCCAGCTGCCTGGGCGAGACCCGGAAAGAGGAGGAGGAGGGCGGCAGCAGCAGCAGCGGGAGGGTGTCGGTTGCTGGTCCAGAGAGAAGAGTTTTTAAAGGCTCCTCTTGCCCGCTTTTTTACCTCGGGGGGGGGGAGATGAAGGAGCCGCTGCGCTTCCCGAGGCCTTTAAAAAAAAGTAATAAAAGTCACTTGCACGCAGACTTGCAGCTCGGGTCTCTCTCCCCCCCCCCCCCAGTTTCCCCTGCAATTGATTTTTCACGCAAACATCCCGGCTGGCGGGGAGGGAGAGCCTGCGCCTCGAGACTGGACTGAGGCGTGCAGGTCCAGGTGGTGCCGCTGCCGCATTGTTTGCGTGAGGGGTTGAGGAGGCCAAGCAGCAGCAGCGACGGCGGGTGTCCGCTTGCCTCCCTCTCCGGAATATCAATGGGGAGGGAGCAGCCGCTGAGGTGTCCTCCGGTGGGGAGGGAGCAGCCGCTGAGATGTGCGCGAGAGCGGGACTGCGAGCCAGGCTCATGCGGGGCAGGTGAGGGGCCGAGTGGGAGGAGGAGGAGGACGACAACAGCCGGGAGCCTTTTATTGGCCTCTGGAGCGCCGGCGCTCCGCGGGGAGGGCTGTTCTGCTGGCCGCCCAAACCGCCACTTCAACTGCCGCCGCCACTCCCCACCTGATGTCTCTGCGCTCCAATCCCTGTGTCCGTGGGGCACATGCGCAGTAGCGCAAACCCAGAGACACAGGGACTGGACGCAGAGACACTTGGGTTTTATATATATAGATTATTTATTATATATTAAATTTCTATACTATCCTTCATACAAAGATCACAGGGTAGTTTACAAGGCAGGAAAGAAGAAAATGTATATATTTTATTTCTTTAATTACATATTTATAAACCACAACTTCATATAAAATACAAGGTTGTATACTGGATAAAAACACAATATTACAATAAAACAATAAAAATGTGAAACGAACCAGTAAGAGCTGGTGATCTAGCTTTTCTGAGAATCATTTGTCCTTTGATTTTGATTTTTTCTTCTGTTCTGAACTTAGCTCATTTTATTTTTAAAAAGTATTTAGCTACGGTGGGACATATTGTAAGGCAGATAAGTAATGGCTGAAAATAATAAAGTATATAGTAGGTATTTGTCCTACAATAAATTATGTGAACATTTGTACTGTCAGAAGATGCATATTGTTTGTTGTTAATTTTATTTTACCTAAGTGGCTACTTGATATAAACAATACAAATAAGAATCCTGCCCCAAATTATTGAATAAGTTCTGTAAGGATAATTCTTTCATAATTTCTTTTTGTATTTTCCCCTTTTAATTAATTATGGCTTGGAGGATAATTTAAATTAAGTTACAGTGCAATCCTGTACATAGTGAAACATGAAACTTGTTCCAGAGGGCTGGTGTGAAGAGGAGGGAATTGCCAAAAGTGGGCAGTGAACTTCTCAATTTGGGGCATCCCCCCCCTGCTACTGATATCCCATGTAGTTTAGGAGGGTCATCAACCCTCTGGAAAGGTTTCTGCCAGGGATACAGGAAGGAGGAAGGTGTGGAAACTTCCTTAAGTTAACCCACCAAGTCCATCTGTTTATCTGTGAGTGATCCAGACACCATGATGTGAATATGAAACAGATACAAATGCGCTTTAAAACATGTTGCTAGGTTAATTTTTGAATTTTTCATTGCATATTGTATTTTGTATTTAGTTGTCCTGCTTCAGACCTCCTTTTGGATGTGTGAAGCAATTATATAAATATAATAAAATAAACTTAAACTAACAAATGTGGTATGAAAAAATAGAATTACAACTTAATTGATTAAACTAATGTATTTTTGTTTTACTAACTCATTGTACTGTATTATTTAATATTTATAGAACACTTTTGAATGTTCAGATATTTCAGATACATTATCTTCTTGTAACCATTAAAACATTGCTGCAAGTATCATTATCAGCATATTGTAGATGGTGGCCACGGAAGGGGGAGGCTGAGCTTGATACTGGATTTACTAAGGCCCCCTAAGTGAGTTTCCTGGAAGAGATGAAATTTGAACTGGGGATTTCTTGATTCATAATGCATTCTCTTAGCCACTATGTTACATATATCAGCTCTGGAAAACAAATTAAACTTAAAACAATGTGCTTCCTTTTGAGTGAGTGATTATCAGGTTATTAGAAAGCCAGTGCAGTTATTATAGTTCAGTCAACTAGAATAATTAGTTTTGAATTAGTTTGTAACAAATAAATTTTAAGCATTGAAAATATTGATAATGTTTACTTCTTGTTTTTCTTGATTACTTAGAAAAAGAAGCCCATCAATATCCAGAGATCAGAACAGGAGGTTCAATCAACAGGAGGAGAGAGACGACTACTCACAGTATGCAACATCAGACAGTGCAATGCCAAGATCACCATCAGATTATACGGACAGACGGTCACAACATGGATCTCAGTTATATGAAGAACCTGAACTTGATGACTACAGGGATTCAAACAGGAGAAGTCGCAGGCGTTCGAGGGAATATCCTTTAGAGGAAGATGATGTGCAGAATAGAGAGGAATATGAGAGGCAGCGGCGGGAAGAGGAGTACCAAGCACGATACCGAAGTGATCCTAATTTGGCTCGTTATCCCGTCAAACCACAACCATATGAGGAACAAATGCGTATTCATGCTGAAGTGTCCCGCGCACGTCATGAACGAAGGCACAGTGATGTGTCTTTGGCAAATACTGAATTGGAAGATTCCCGGTTATCTATGATGAGAATGGAACGGCCATCACGGCAAAGGTCTGCATCTGAACACAGAGCTGCCATGGACCAATGTTCATATTCAATGGAAAGAACTCAGGGACCAAGTCCCAGTCGGCAAAGAAACACAAATCACAGCCCTCCAACACCTAGGAGGAGTCCCATTCCTTTTGATAGGCCAGATATGAGGCGAACTGATTCATTAAGAAAACAGCATCATTTGGATCCTAGCTCAGCTGTACGGAAAACAAAACGTGAAAAAATGGAAACCATGTTAAGAAATGATTCACTAAGTTCAGATCAATCTGAATCAGTTAGGCCTCCACCACCAAAGCCTCATAAAACAAAAAAAGGGGGTAAAATGCGTCAGGTTTCACTGAGCAGCTCTGAGGAAGAGTTGGCCTCTACTCCAGAGTATACCAGCTGTGACGATGTAGAGATTGAAAGTGAAAGTGTTAGTGAGAAAGGTAAGAATTTTGCTTTTACTGTATAGATGGATTTTGTGTACATTCTAATTCTGTAAAAGAGACGCATCTGTGCTGCAGACCTCAGGTGTTTGGTGGGGGCTATTTTGCTTTGTTTTTACACTTATGGGTCACATACTGTCCCATTTATCAGCATGGGCAGATGAAGCTACAAATTAGTCAAAAGTCTAAGAACTGAAGTATGCATTACATATATATGTTTCTAACTATATACTTATAAAATATATAACCATAGTGGTGGGAGTGATATACTTGGATCAAATGGTACTAAGGGATTTTCTGTTTGAAATCCCTCCCTTGCTCCTTTTCATACTATTTTACTGCTTGAAATTTCTTCCCCCATCCCCCATTACACACACATATATATACACACCACAAGAAGGTACTATAAGCTCTTCAGAGGAGGAAAACAAATACAAATATAGCTCTCTCCAGTAGAGTTAATACTAGTTTCAGGGAAGGTGATTTCAAATGATGTGGATAAAGGTTTTTTTTTTTTTTTACCCTCTGCCCTAACATCAATCTCCTGTTCCAATTTAGCCCACTCCATGTGGCTGCTTTTAAGTGAAAATGAAAAAATCCAGAGACCCAACCACATATCTCCCACATCAAAGTGTAGTGTGATCATCCGTGATGATTAAAACAAGAACACAATTATAACATGGTAGAAAAACACAATTGCTCTGTTCTTGTTCATTGATAAAGCACAGTTATGGTTAGTGTTGGTTAAGTACATGAAAGGAGGAAAATTAATGGGTCATAGTTTCAGTTTGTATGGGTCTGCACATAAGCATGCACATACATACATGCACACATGACCATTTAGCAAAAATGTCTATATTGTAACCAGCAGTGGGACCTTATAGCACATCCTTTTGGACTGTCAGTCTTATAATTGTATTTTATGTTCAAACTGGATTCTAAGCATTGTGTTCTTGGAAATGGGAATGAAACTTGGTTCGTTTTTAGTGATAAATAATGACCAGTTTACACAGATGTAAAACAAACAGTGATTAATCCCGACTAAAATGAACAAACAGCTGTTAACTTAGCACTGCAATCTTTTTCTTACAGTCATATTTCTTCTACCTTGCTCTCTAGATCAAAAACATACACAGAGTATAAAAGAATTTTTTAAGGTCTGAAGTCAGTCTAAAACAAAGAAATGATGGTTGTCCTCTTTATTATATGGAAGTGGTTCATTTTTTATTCTGTAATATAGTGCTGTGGACTTCATTTGTTCTTCAATGTGGCCCAAACTGCCATCTTTCAAATGGTTTGCCCCTAGAATATACATGCACACTCTCTTGTGGACAGACTGGTCACATTCATCTGAGCCAATGCTGTGGTTTCTCTCTCTCCAAACAAACCACTACTTGAAGCCAATATTTTTTTAATTGGCTTCCCAACTGTGATTTGTTTTGGAGAAACAAACCACAAGTGCTGGTTCAGATGTAATGCTAAACCAGCTGCTCTGTGGTTTGCTTCCCTGCTTGAGTAAGGGAAAAGTGAAGCAGGAACACTCTGAGCTGTGTGATCAAAAAGCAGCTCATGCACAGTATGGCTAAACAAACCATACTTTGTGAATTAGTGTTGCAGCTGAACATGGTCATTCACAGGTATGTTTGTATTCTCATAGACTTCGGTGAGTGTTCTCTCTCTCTTTTACATTCCCTCTTTCTGTTATCAGCATTGCTTGGTTCATGCATTAGCTGTGGTTTGAGAGCTAGTAAGGAAGGAAGGAAGAAACTGTGGAAGAAACTGAACACTACGTGCTTTTATCCCCCTGTTTCTGAAATTATGGCAGATTGCTATAAGGCATGGTACCAACTTATATTTTTCCATCTCCAAAGACCCTCAACTCTTGCATATGTGTTTTGTGTCTTCTGATATCCACCACTGATTGGTGTCCATTGCCTTTCAGTGAGATATACTGAGAGGCTATATTGTTTCAGTGTTTTATAGTGGAGCATCTCTGAGCAAAATCTATGGAATCTGAATGTATCTTCTTCTGCTAAGCTCAAGGAATAGTTACCCACATGGCAGTGGGAGTATCAATGAAAAATGGGATGAATCCACACATCAGAAAAATAAGTTCAGTGATTCATTTACAAGCTATTGTTCAACCACACTAATAATACCATATGTTTTTTAAGTTAAAATAGTTTACTTACAAACTCTCCAAAGGTCAGATGCATGTGCTTTTCCTTACAGCATTCAGAAAAAGTTGCACAGGCAGTAAAACTTGATTAGTTACAGTGGTGAAAGTTCCTGAATTCTTCTTCTTCTTCTTCTTCTTCTTCTTCTTCTTCTTCTTCTTCTTCTTCTTCTTCTTCTTCTTCAGGGATCACTCGTAGCCGAGTAAGATTGTCTTCCATAAACACGGTTTTAACAATGAGTCCTTGGAGACCAATTCTGGATCCACACGTCCTTCCACAGTGGGGACATTGTTTTCCAGGTGGGAGTTGATCACGGTGTGGATTTGCCAAGTGTGCCTTCCTCTTAGCATGTTTCTCTCTTGCGCCCTGAGTTCCAGTGTCTTCAAAGCCCATGACACCTTTGGTAAAGGCTGTTCTCCAACTGGAGCGCTCACAGGCCAGTGTTTCCCAGTTGTCAGTGTTTATACTACATTTTTAAAGATTTGCCTTGAGACAGTCTGTAAACCTCTTTGGTTGACCACCAGCATTACGCTTTCCATTTTAAAGTTCGGAATAGAGTAGTTGCTTTGGAAGACGATCATCAGGCATCCGCACAACATGACCAGTCCAATGAAGTTGATGTTGAAGAATCATTGCTTCAACACTGGTGATCTTTGCTTCTTCCAGTACACTGATATTAGTTTGCCTGTCTTCCCAAGTGATGTGTAAAATTGCATGTCAGTATCCCGACCCCTCCTGTGATAAAATAAAGACACAGGACTTGATAAGTAAGGTTAATGGGCATGAAAAGGCCACAACTTTATTGATTACGGATGTTGAGCGGTATTGTCTTAGGCATTGGAACTAACCAACTATATCCGACTCCAGCACGTTGTGCTGGCAGTCCGGGAAGCGTTAACCACTGATGGGAGAGCCCTGCTGCTGCACATCAGCTAGGGACTCACCCTGTGGTCACCAATATGGGGCGACTACAGCCTTGTTTTGCAGTCTAAGCTGCTGCAATTGAAACAACAAATGACATGGGCCTTCTATCCACAAATGTTTTACTTGGATATTGAACCAACACGGATAGTACACACCAATGATGTATTCCACAATCAGCCTTAAATTCTTGAGGTTTTTGCCTTTTAGGCCATGTTTGGAAACCCACAAGTGACAAAGTCTGTTTGCTGTTGTAAGCCACCTTGAATGACTCACTGGTCCAATTTCAAGAAGTGCCAGATTATTGGGAAGTTTACCTGCTCTTATGGCCTGTGTAATTCTATATCCATACGCTTGATTGGTTGACAGATCCTTCACAATACTGTCACTGAGTTCAATAACAGGCACTCCAATTGAAATTTTTGGAAATTTAGGATTAATATCAAGCTCTGTAGCTTCATCTAACATTTTACCAATGTCACCTGTCCACTTGTTGTTTGACAAAGTCTTCCCATCAAGGGCTGTGATTAAATGGCGAAGAGGTAACTCGTTGGTGTGAAGAGCACAAACTAGCCAGTTAAGTTTGCAGCCTAGTTTGACTTCTACCTAGTTCATGGTGCCACCTTCCCAGCCGGTATTAATATTTGTTGAATCACCTCCAATTGCTTGTATTGTTTTATCAATACCTTTATCTTTCATGAAATTCAGTAAATTGTCAGCAATTATTTCAGCTGGTTTTTCATTCTTTGAGCTTTTCTCTGGTGTAAAGTGATAAAAGTATCTCCCACCTGGCTCACTACAAACTGAATAATGTTGTTCTTTCATAGTACTGGGAAACTGCTGCTCTGAATTTTCAGCCTTCAGCATTACTTTAGTTGAATCTTCACGACCCTCGAAAAATACGCAATCAATTTGACCCTTCTTACAAATTTCTTCAAATTTATTGTCTAATGATGACATTTCTCCTGCGCTCTCTTTACTTTATTGTGGTCAACAACAAGTTTCGTATTTTCTTCAGTGATCAAGCCGATATCAGTAAATGCAGCAGTGGTAATTGCAGCTGTGGCACGAAGACCAACACCGTATCTGATGCTCTGCATAGCAATATTAGGTATATCTAATGTATTGTACTGTTTCTCTCCATTAGAAGTTGAAGGAGCTGCTAAAGCATAATTTGATTCACTTCCATCTTCTGTATCAGATTCTTTTTCCTCATTTCCAACCCCGGAGGAACTTTCTTCATGTGATGGAAGTGAAGAAGTCTGCAAGCATTCCTTTTTATATTCAGCATCAGCAAGTCTTGTTCTCTCAACTTCTCACTTTTGCTTTTTTATCAGTCTGTTATGTTCTGGAAAATCTGGCAAACCAATTTTGTGTGGTCCAATAGAACCAATCTTGTTTCTCTGGCCTTTAATGAAAGCAAGTTATTTCACTAGGATCTTCTTGTTTTTAGAGCATGCACAATTAATGTGATCTTCTTTTGTGCAATCTGTAGCACAGCCAAATTCAGAGCACATAACAATTTCACATTTGCAATTGAGAATGTCAAAGAGCTTGTCAAGTTTTGAAGCAAAGGCTTCTTTAGTATCTAACTTGCCCCTTCCAAGAGATATGTTTTTTGCTTGCTCCCAACTTTCTTGAATCTTTGCTAATACTGTAACTCTTGAATTCACAACAGGGAAAACAAAAGAACAGTTTGCTCTTTCCCATTTTTCAAGTACTTTAGGATATATGTCTTTTGCAGCACTGGCAGCTGGATAGTTTCTCATATCCTCACTACTTTGTTCTCTCAGCAACAGTCCATATCTTAACACGTCTCGCAAAGTTGGTAATTCAGAAGGCAACATGTCTCTTCCATTTCCAATAAGGTTGCTCATATGTGTGAATGTTCCCTGTCTTGTTCTCTTCTTTGTAGTCATAGTGAAGCAGTTATCACTGGTTGTAGAAAGCAAAAAAGAAATCACATACCGTTGTATAATATTAATATTAATAATACAGATAACTACAATACATATTTAAGAGAACTATAATATCCTGTAATCAATTTTAGGCACTTATCAACATCAGTTTTCATGAAAATTTGGGAATAACCTATACGTTTAAATGACAGAAAAATTTAAAAAATGTTAAAAAGTAGGAACTTTTCACATAGATATTTACCAAGCAAGACCTAAATATTTACAAGTAACCAGAATATATTTCAAATTACCTAATCATACCACAACTTTTTAACACCCCTCAAATCAGGATTTTTAAAGATGAAAAATTCAACACGCCCTAATGGGGCGTGCCTTTGTCCCTCACCTACCACGGCTTCGGACAGGGACACGCCCCCAGACTCATTTAACGAAGTACCCTTCAGCATTTGGGGGAGGTGATGGCCCAATCTCCCCCCCACCTTCAGCCTTTCCAAGATAATCCAATGCCTAACCACCAATGGAGCTGAAAAGGCTCGCCGCCAATACCCTCATACCCGCAACCAATACCTAATAGCTAGCAAGGTATCAGCAAGCCATACATCATTCCCATCATCTGAGAGATGAACCCCATCATTCCGGTAAAGGGCTGCCTCGCTGAACTTTATTGCAGGGTGAGGGATAACCTGGCCTCTCAGCAACCAGCTCAGATCTCCTCATCTGCTGCGCTTCTCTGGTAGACTGAGGGAAACAAAAGGTTTGATTAACTTCCTCCCAAGGCGAGGAGGAGTGACCTAGCTAAGCCTGGGAGGACAGTTTACTCTGTGGCATTAACCCCTTCATGGATTAATTAGGTTTAAGCATGTTGGTTAAATTAGGTTGGTTATCCCACATAATGATCCTCAGAAATCACTGCAGATGGCTATTCTATTTTAGAGCATAAGATTAACTGTTCGTCCCACACAGAAGTGTGGTTCCCATACAGACTCTTCCATGTTCATAAACTGGTGATTCTCTACATATTTTTCATCATAATTCTTGTTTATTTTACTTTTTGATTTTCACAATCTCATTCAGACCATTTGTTTGAAGCATTATATAAATTTCAGAAAAAATCCAATAATATAGTTTTTCTCACCTTGTAGAGACTGGTGGAGAGCCAATAATACATATGAATAATATATAAGTATACTCTATAGAAGGGTAAACATACCTTAGCATTTGCATATTACTGAAATCCTGTTTTCCTGCTTCCTTTTCAGTATAAGCCACTGTAGAACATACTAGGCCCCAAGGGTGTCTACTAAAGATAGTTACATATTGCGTTCTAAGTGTCTACATGCTTAAAAATGAATATTATTAAATTAGATAAGGCAACTGGGCAACATGGTTGATTTATATGTCAATGTACCTCTGATTTTGTGGGCTCCGGAGCTTGTAATGTGGACTGCTGAGATTTTTGCTAAGATTTCCTCAGTTTGTGCCTTGACTTTAATACACTGTATGTCAATATAATCTAGTTATTAAAGCTTATTAATGGAATGGAGAAGAATTTTGCTTCCCATTTCTGATACCAGCTGACAGTCTTCTCTTAGTATGACAGTATGTTCTAAGATGGTGGACTTATTTATTCTTATTTGTGTCACCTATGTAGAATAACTAACATGTTCATTTGAAACTTGGTATTTAATTTTACATTTTAACATAATATTATTATGTCGTAATAACAATAACAATAGAATAGGATTTTATTATTACTTTAGGCCTGTTGACAAAAGTAATTATACAGTCATACCTTGGAAGTCAAACAGAATCCGTTCCGGAAATCTGTTCGACTTCCAAAACGTTCGGAAACCAAAGGATGGCTTCTGATTGACTGCAGGAAGTTCCTGCAGCCAATCAGAAGCTGTGGAAGCCCCGTCGAACATTTGGCTTCCAAAAATAGTTCGCAAACCGGAACAGTCACTTCTGGGTTTGTGGCGTTTGGGAACCAAAATGTCTGAGTACTAAGCTGTTCGAAAACCAAGGTACGACTGTATTAAAAACAATCAAAGAAATTATCTTGTAAACTTCCAGACAGTTATCTTGTAAAATTCCACAGACAAATCTGTTTTGACACAGAATAGATACCAGCTACATCAAAAGAGACATTTCCCTGACTGTGGAATTTTAAATATAACACATCCCATCATTTCTTTTAAACTAATGTGTCATGCAATGGTTAAGAACAAGGTAGTTTACGCATCCACTAAGAAAATAGAACACAAGACTAAGCTAAATATGTATAAAATACATTTGCTTATACGTTTAGAAAATTCAGAACCTGCTTTTCAGTGTTAAAAATAGTGAGGAACAACAGAACATAAAAATATAATTTAAAACAATAAACAACAGTCAAAAA
The DNA here is from genome assembly GCF_009819535.1 of Lacerta agilis. Taxonomy (NCBI): domain Eukaryota; kingdom Metazoa; phylum Chordata; class Lepidosauria; order Squamata; family Lacertidae; genus Lacerta; species Lacerta agilis. The sequence goes on from NC_046318.1 coordinate 65,649,469, forward strand.
ACAATATTCATAATAAAATAATAAGCTAACAGCAGTTTAAAATATACTGCCACTAATAAAGGTAAAGAAACCCCTGAAAATTAGGTCCAGTCGCGAACAACTCTGGGGTTGCAGCGCTCATCTCATTCTATAGGCCAAGGGAGCCAGCGTGTGTCCGCAGACAGCTTCCGGGTCATGTGGCCAGCATGACTAAGCCACTTCTGGCAAACCAGAGCAGCGCACGGAAACACTGTTTACCTTCCCACCGGAGAGGTACCTATTTATCTACTTGCACTTTGACGTGCTTTCGAACTGCTAGGTGGGCAGGAGCTGGGACCGAAGAACGGGAGCTCACCCCGCTGCAGGAATTCGAACCGCCGACCTTCTGATCGGCAAGCCCTAGTCTCAGTGGTTTAGACCACAGCACCACCCGTGTCCCTACTGCCACTAATACCTCTATCTAAAAAAAGTTTCAGTTTTGTGGTTAAATGGACCACGTTCTTGGAATTGGCAAATCTCAGATGGCAGGAGTTTATTTAAATGCAGTGCTAGTATTGAAAAAGCTTTATTCAAGGATGAAATCAGTATTGCTTTTGATTGAATCCCATTGTGCAGCTGGAAGTATGTATAAAAGCAAATATTCCTTCAGATATCTTAGACCCAGCAGTGGCGGACCTTGGCATATCAAATTTTAGTGCTGCCCTGTGCAACGCCAGAGTCTGGCACCTCCTCGCCTCTCACCTTCTGTTGGATGTTATAGTTGTGGTGCCTGCTGTGGTGCCCCAGAAGCTCTGCACCAGAGTGACCACACCGGTCACATTCCTCTCGGTTTGCCTTTGGACCCTGGCTATATGGAGTTTTAAAAGTAAAAGCCTGTACCCTGAATTTGGTCTTGAAAGTAATTGTTAACCAGTGTAGGTCTTGCATTACTACTTCTTAGGATTCATGTTTTTTTTTTTATTTCCCCCAATATTTGAACTTCCTTGCAGTGTGCATTTGCTGCTCAGAGAACTATGCCACTTGCCATTGATTCTTCTCTAGCTAACTGAATAATTGAAGCACATTTTTTGGCTCCATAGCACAAGGTACAAAAACTTATAGTACATAGAAATGTACTTACTAATTTTAACCTGTGTTTGCATTTACCCGGTCTGGCAGAGGACAGTTGAAGTCATAGCCTTGTTTTGTAAACAGTACATAAATTACAGTTTTCCAGTTTAGACATAACAAAAAAACTACAATTTAACCAATCACAATATCTTCCTCAAAGTCAGGTGCTGAAGGGATAGTAGCAAGTGGTGAGGAGAGAGCACATGAGCAAAAAGGCTTATTCTCAGTCCAATTAACAATTTTTAAAAATTGAAATAGTCAACAATAAGGGATGCTTGAGGAAACTGATATCCATGAATGCCAATATCAACTGATACGATTCACAAGTCAGAAGGTATTAGCTGAAATTTGCAATCTCCGCTCAAAAAATTGTACTAAAATGCATTATGAAATAAACCATGTGTAAGATAAACTGCATTTTAAAATGTGTACATCTATGACTAGGAGTGCCTTTTGCCAGCTTTGCCTGGTATACCAAGTGTTGCCATATGTGGATCAGATAATCCGGCCATTGCAGACTTTGCAGTGGTAATATATGGACCGAATTACTCCAGTGCAGTCTATGTGGGGCTATCCTTGGGCATGGTCTGGAAGCTACAGCTAGTACAGAATGATGCAGCTCGACTGCTGATGGAGGCAGTTGGCCAACAGCATGTGGCATCTCTGTTAAAACATGTACGTTGTTTGCCCATATGCTACAGGGTTCTTGTGTTGATATGCAGAGTCCTGAGCAACTTGGGTCCAGGATATCTTAAGGACCGTCTGAGCCCTTATATCCCAGCCTGATAACTGAGAAGATGTGGAGGAATGCTTTTAGTTCTCCCTCAAGGTATAAAGCCTAACTGGCCTCAACCAGAAGTGAGGCATTTAATGACACTAGTCCCATGTTGTGTCCAGCAGAAATTCAGCAGGCAACCTTGCTTGTGACTGTGTCTTTTCATATGTTGACAGGCCTAAGCACAATGATTTTTTTTTGCAAGAAGAAAAGCACGGGTTAAAAGTATGGCACTTACTGTTAACAACTTCATGGTGAATACTACCACTTTTTTTCTAGAATAAAAGCACTGGATAGGGTTTAAGATTTTGTTGAGTTACCAGTCATTTTAATGGACATTCTGTACTGCTTTTAATGTTTTATTATGTTTTTTACATTGCTGTATGCCACCCTGGTATTTTATAAGAGAGTGGTATATAAATACTTTTATAAATAAATAAAATACATATTTAAATATGTATTTTTTTTAGAAAACGACCGTGCTTGTGTGGATTAAAAAAAAATATTGCAGAAGCAGGGCAGAATGCATTATAAATGAACACATGTGAAATTCACATGGACTGGAAATTGACAGATCCATTCACCCCTAGTTAATGTATGAATCAGGGCTTTTTTTGTTCCCTGGTGCAAAAACAGCTGTTTCATATTCATTCATTCTCCACAACAAATGAATTACAACACTGATCTCATAAGTTTGTCTAAACCTGTATAGAATACTCCAGAGGGTATAGATTGTTATCATATATATAATGTTCTTAATTTCATTTCAATTGGAAACATGACCTAACTAATGTACATTAATGTCAGTATTTTATTTTAGAAAAATGTGCGGTGATAAAACATGAAGTAAGTGAATATATGAGGGTGAAAATTTAGCTATGATTTCATTGCCCTTCTCTGCTTTGTCACATATTTGTAACACAAATATATTGTTAACAGACATTTAATTTAAAATATTTTGAGATTTACATTTGATGCCTTAGTGAGCATTTAGATTATGATTCTCTTTGAGGGCTCTAGTTATATAATCTGTTTACTTGGAAATTGGAGAATATGTGGACATCAGTTATATAATATGAATTACAGTCATACTGTAGTTTTCATCACAATGCTCTATGGTCCCTTTTATATAAAAAATTGTCAGTAACAAAAAAAGGAAGAACTTTTGTACAACATCTCATTAAAACAAAATCTATTTGCCATTTTGGCAGCTGAGTGCAGTACAGTGCTAGATATAATTCTAGGATCAAAAAACCCTTCAGTTTAAGACATACTTTACAAGCTTTAGAAATTCACACACATAACAAAAAGCAATATGTCAATTAAGACAACTTAATTTCTGTGCCACATAAATAGTAAACACATTAAACAGTTTCACAGATTGTGCTTGCTTATAGCTTAAATCTCCATTCATGCATATTTTCCAACTGAGGCCAGATTGTCATTTTCTGCAGGTAGAGGGCAACTCTCAGGCATAAAAGCAGCACCGGCTATCTAGGTGTGCCCTGTCCTCTTGCTTACAGTATATGCTTTCATTTGGATTAAAAATAATAGTATATGTTGTGTGCATGATCTTCTTTGCTGTATGTTTACTGCTTCTGAAACAAAAATTAAAATTAAAACAATGACATTAGAAGCTGCCTTATCCTGGTCAGACCATTGATCCATTTAGCTCAATATTGGCTGAGCTGACTGGCAGTGGCTCTCCAGGGTTTTAGACAGGGGGCATTTCCAGCCCTACCTAGAGATGCCAGAGATTGAACCAGGTGCCTTTCACATATAAAGCAGGTGCGCTACCTATGAGCCCTAATGACAACAACAGAGTCTTCTGGCACTTTAAAGATGTACTCATCCATTGAGGCATCACCTTTTGTGGACTGAAGCTCACTTCATCAGATTAATGAAGTATTCTCTCAGCTGGCAGCTGTGTATACATAGCTACTGTGGATGGCAGATGTATACATTGATATACAGGGGAATCATAAACATTGGAGCCGGAAGGATACAAAATACAAGTGGTGTAAATTCTGTTATCTACTTTAGAACCAGGGTGAATGAATATGTGGAGGGGGAACAGGAGCAGGATTCTGCCTGCTGCCTCTTCCCCAGCTGTTCATTCAACCAAATTACCTCTTAGCACTACTTCAGATAAAAGACATTGTGTGTAAGTAACTGTCCCATCAGTGCACTGATTTCCACTTCTGCAATGGAATTCACCACCAGCACACATGCCTTAAACCCTTTCCATATCTGCTCCAGAGGGTTGGGGGAAAACCCAGAACAGATTGTGGAGGCGGGCTGGGGGGAGGAGAATGAGAGAAAGTCCCATTGAGCAAGTGGAAGTCGTTGCACTGATGAGATGGTTACTTAGCACTATATTGGATACAAGCAAAAACCCTGTATTTGTGGTATGACCACATTTCTCCATCATATGAACAGCCCATTCTTGCCTGGGGTTGAATGTGTGGAGATCAGAGGTGTGGCCTGTGGGCATAAGTTCTGCTCCAACTCTGCATGTTCATTCTCTCCTGATTTTGAATTGGAGAACAGGGATACAGTCTATTATTTTTCAACATGAAGCTCAAATGTATATGTATAAGATAAGCAGTGGTCATTAACAACAGCAGTCATATTATTTATCTGATTATTTAATTTATATCCTCCCTTCCTTACTGTGTCCAGGCTGAATAACGGCATAAAATCTGATAAGACCATGTCTTCAAACAATAATTAAAATGACAGTTTTAAAATCTACAGTGCCTGAATGTTCATATCCCTTTCCAAAGAGCTGGACAAATAAAAAAAAAGGCTATAAATTTCTGTCTCCACCTCAACTAGCTAAATTTGACCAGTGGGCAGCCTCACTTACCTGTCAGTTACTTGACATCAGGACTTCTGATTTCCAGGCGTTTAAAGGAGCAGCGTGGGGCTGTTTGAATCATATGATGTTATGACTGTAAGGGATCAAAAGGGTCAGAGCCCTTTGCAAGTGCTTTGTGCTGCTCCTTTAAACATATGCTTTTCATCTATGTATAAAGGAGCAACGCTTGGAGGGAGATGTGATTTTCATTGTATAGAAACTGCTTTCATTTCCTTTAACATGGCACACCTTGCTTCAGCAAAGGAGCAACCAGAGCTCATTTTAAGCTCCCGATTGTTCCATTGAAGTCCTACCTTTACCCATCAGGGCATAGGGTAAGTGGGCATGGTTTCCCCAAATGAGAAGGCCTATCAGGCCATGTTGGGCCAATGGGCTGGAGCCTCCCCCCAACCCCAATATAAATGTTGACCAACATGGTAGATAAAAAGTCATGGGGATCCAAGCAGTGATACCTCAGTGTTATTATCTGGAAGCAACCCTGGAGGGTAGGAGTGGAAACCCACAGATCACTCCAGGATGATTCAGTGGTCAATGGTCTCAAATGCCACTGAGGGATCAAGGAGGATAAACAGCAAACCAGTCTTACCATCTCTCTCCCAATAATGATAATCAAGCAGGGCATGCAAGCCAGAAGCCATACTACTACTACTAATTTTATTATTATTATTATTATTATTATTATTATTATTATTATTATTATTATATTTACTTATACCCCACCCCTTTGCTGAGTTGCCTGGTGCCTAAATATATGTAATGAAAGTGTCAGACAAACCTCCCTGGGATGAGCATTCCACTGTAGAAAAGGCCCATTCACATGTTTGCCATCCTCTGGACGTCTTGTGGAGGGGGCACATGAAGAAGGGACTCACAGTCCATCTCATCCAAGTATGTCTGCAGTTGCTAGGCCAGTACACAGTCAATCAACCTGCCCCCAAAATGAATAGTTGCAACTAGGTGGTAGTTGCCATCTAACAAGAGTGTCTTTTAAGAAGGGAGGTGCACTACTGCTTCCTTCAATGCAGTGGACCTCTCCCACTTCTGTAATGAGGTCTTAATCACTGGGCGAGGATCAGGAGGGCACATGGTCAGCCTGATCCCTGCAAGCGTCATGCTCATATCATCATTAGTGCTAAACGAGAGGTGTGTAAGGGATAGACAGAAAGTTACATGGTGGGGGGTGGGACTTGTCACAATCTCAGGGCATTCTCACGTTTGAACTTGCCATGGGTGCTGGCTTTACAACTTTCCCAATTTGCTCTTTGACATGGGGGGAATCAACACAACCCTGTGTGACTAGGAATTGTAGGGTGTAACAACAGTACTTAGCAGTTGCAGTGTGTTAAAGTGTTCAAAATAGTTCATAAAGTTATCCTTGCAACAACCCTCTAGTGAAGGAGGTCAGTATTAGTAGTTCTGTCCTGAAAATAGAGGTTTGAGGATGAGAGAATAGGAGCTTGCTGAATCAGAGCACTTGAACTTGTGGAGTGGCTGTAAGCTTGGTTTAGGCATAGGGATTTAAAATGTCAGTGAAGCAAGGAAGTTTACTGCCATTTTCAAGTAGCACTTTATTAAAGGTAACACAGACTGAGAAAAAGCAGTATTTAAATTTTGACCTAAAAAGGAAGATGAACTTTCCATAAGTTGTATGTTTGAGCAAATTTCAACTTAGCATAAATTTCAACTTTCGGCAACATCACTGGAGGTGGAATTAGAAGCACTAGCTTCTAGAATTAATGAAGCAAAATGGATGGCATGGATCAGTGAATGAAGCATCTAATCCTTAGTTCCACCCCCTGATTAACCTTGGGAAAAAAATCTGTTTTATATGAAGAATGTGAAATCAGAACAGGATCTAGCACAGTGTGTTACTGCAGAATACAGAGCAAGGAAGAATATTAACTGTTATTACACAGTTATTTAAGAAAACTGATTGCAAGGATGTCTGAGAATATAATCCTTAAAAGGAAGAAGGAAGAAAAAATGCAGATTTGTGTTTCAATCTAAATGCCATCCAGGTTGGAATATCTTTATTCTATGTCACTTTGAGTAAAGATTGCCTAACTTTATGGGGATGTTTTGAAGTAATAGATTGATGATATTTTATTTTTTTACAGTATATATTTAGAATTTAACCATTTTCTTATTAAAAGGGACAGGACAACTGGCAGAAAATAATAGGAGATTATTTTATGCACATACATTTTTCAATTATTTGATGGATTAGTTGTTATTTAAATGAGCATATGAATGATACTTCACTTTCAGCTTAGTCCCACTCATTTAAGCGGGATACTAGCTGACATTTGAAATAGAAAATATGTGGGGGGTTTTCTTTAATATATGGTCTAATTTACTATGGGGGTACATCTTATGTAAATCATGATGAAAGAAATAGAAGTTGCTCAAGAGCAGTGTCGGCAGTATTGTAGTTCCTATTTTCAATTAGGCTTGTTCAGGGAAAGTTACAAGCTTGCTTTACAAGCTTGAGCTTGATTTTAACAAGCTTAATTTTCTGAAGTGACATGCTGAATCTTAACATTTTATTTCATATGGTTTTATATTGCAGTTTCATGTTGATAAAGTTAATGTGGAGGCAAAAATGGAAATGAAATAATTTTGCTTTAGGCAGTAATTTTCTTGAAAAGAGAAGCACCACGTCCAAAGACAAGCTTTCCATTCTTTGTAAAACTGCTATTGTTATTTGGAAACTCAGATGGAAAAAAAAATCACGAACATGGCCTGAACAAACTTAATGGGTTGCAGAACTGTTTAATTTGGTTTTAAAGTGCTGACCACTATGGAGTATGCTCAATCAACAGGTTTTGTGTGTATGTTTAATTATCTGGATAAAACCAAAGCAGATGTTACTAAGCTGGGCTTAATTCTTCTCTCCCATGACCTCTGTGGATTGTTTGTTTCTGCAAAACAATGGTGTTCTGCCATTGTCTTAATTTTTGAATGTTTCACATATTCTCATGGAATAACAGGTTACTCTCCAAAGTGAGAGAACTGAATGAAATCTGTTCAATATTCAACACTATATAGTGGAAATAATATTCAGCCCAATGAAAACAATGAAGCTATTCCAATATACCCTCAACTCAGTGCAGTTTATTATCTAATTAAATGCAGATCAAGCTGTAGAGGTAGGTGCCATGTATCTGAATTAGTTTCTTCCCTTCATATGCTCCGAGAATAATACTGCACCTTTGTTTTACTGCCTAAAATGTTTTCTCTTTCAAACTATCTACCTGTATTGCTAAAAAACTTATACTGTAAACATCCAACATTGTGGATAGTGGAATAGAATATGAAGTTGTTTTTGTATGTAGACTGTGGGCCAGAATGAAATGAACTGCAATCTATCTGCAAACCTGGTAGGGCGCCTAGGTATAAGTACTCCCTCCTCCTTTCCACATCCACGGTGATTTCCACTTGCCTTTCTATGTGTACTCATGCTAACAATGGTTAATACAAACTAGGTTCCCTCATAATCATGGTTTGCATTTCAGAACCATAACTTCAATTTTTATGTTTATAAATCATCTTTTGTGTTAACCATGCCTTGCATTGATTCACATGTAATACAGAAACATGTTAAATGCTAGACTGGTAGCTCCTGTTTTCCAGAGAGAGAATTTATAATTTATAGCTACCTTGAGTGTCCATGTTCTACTCTTAACTTGTATATTTCTGACCCCAGACATAATCTTGGAGTTCACATATTTTCTGACTACTTCATGATAATAGGCTACCATCATTTTATTATTTTCCCCGGTGGCAGCACCACCACATTAAATATTCAAGCATCTAGGTTTATAAATGTGTACTGTCAGTGGTACAGATTTCTCTGGATCCATCTTCCCCCCTCAGATTTGGTTAGACTGATATGAAAGCCAGTTCCTAAGTTTCCTACTGTTGGAGTAGGAACATTAACTGTTGAAATTAATGGTCCTGTTCACGCACAACACTAAACCAAACCAAATCATGGCAAGCTTACAGCTTGTGGTTTGTCAGGATCAAGACAAATCAGGAGCTGAGTTATGGGCATAATGCTAAGCCCAAGGCATGGATCTGGGAGTCAGTCAGCTAGGCTCCCAGGGGATGGGGCTTCTGGAGTAGACCTGAGAGAAGACTACTTTGGAAGTCAGTTCTACCCAGGAGCATATAAGGGGCCAGCTTGCTGACACCTCCACCACAGTCTTCAGGTGAGCTTCTCACCCACCTTATAATGCTAATCACTGTAATTTTGGCATTTTCTTTTGTCACAACTTTCCTTCAGCAGAATAATCAGCAGGATGGATCCTTAGAAGAAGGGGCAGAGATTTTGGAGGGTGGTGATTTCTGGCTGTAAGCGTAGCTCAGGGACTAGCAGCCAGGGGAGGTACTCCATAAGTGGTTCACACCATTGGGAACCGTAGCAGTGGTGCACTACAGCTAATGAGAGACAACTCATCAACCACCAGACAGGCTGGTTGATCACATGGATGCATGGCCTAGTTTTATGCAACCTAAAGTTGTGTACTTATTTATATATTGCTTGCTCACACACCACATGGCTGCACTGTGCATAGGTCCATAACCATTTTTCTTGATTAACCTTGGGAATAATTTAATAGTTTTTTTTCCTACTTGTACAGGCTCATTAATACAAGGTTTCCAGTCCTGTGTATTGATAGATTAGATACAAATATTTAAAGTAATTTATAAATAAATGAATTCCTAGCTATATGCTTAATATTGTTATTGCAGTTGATAGACTTTAATTTTTTATGATAGAATTCTTGTCAATATTTAATGTGACTAATTTTGAAACCACAGGGGAAGAAAATAGAGCATAAGAGTTGCTACATGGAGGAAATTAAACTGATGGATAATGGGCATTTTGTTTAACAATGTGCTGTTAGTCATATAATGCTTCCTATGGCTCCTGCTAGCTTAGAACACATTAATATAATTGCTGCCACTGGCAGAACATTAATTATGAAATCAGACACTTTTTTGAAAAATCTGAAGGTTTTTGAAAATTTGAAGGTTATTTTAGTGGCTTTCTGGACTTAAGTTGTGGGTATGTTAAGCAACAGACAATTGTAATGAACACTGTAGTACTGAATACCCTCCAGCACTTTCCATCACAATTAATACTTCCCCTCTTTGGACTTGTTCAGCACAACCCAGTTTGTGACACATTAGTCTAGTTTGCATATCACAGTGAGCTCTCAAAGAGAAGTGTTGTCTTAGTGTGTCATTTGAAGCTGGGATTGTGATTACATAGTCTCCAACTGCCCCGAAAATGCTGAGACAGCCACAAAACCCCTCAAGCCATCACAGTATCTCACTGTGTCATGCAGAGTCCCAAATTCTGCAAGTGGGGAAAGGGAGCAGGGAGAAGGAGGAGGCAGCCTGGCCCCACACAGTGACACAGCAGGACCTGAGGGGTGGGGAGGGGGCAAGGTGCCAGATTGCTGCTGCTGTGCTCCTCAGCTCCGCCAACCAGTAGCGCTCAATGCATCCAACTACTGTGATGGATGGTGGCAGCAGGAACCTGGATCACATAGGCGCACGGGGGAAAGTCATAGCCACTGACTGTAGAAACTACATTGCTGGTATGGTGCCTTGTAAACTTCCGGTGTGGGTGCATCCTCTGACGCCCAAGGCAAACTGGTGGAAGCCTCATGGTTTTACCATATATCTTCTAAGGGTCCTGCATATAACCAAGACATTTGCCTGTATGGTATTTCTACATACTCTTCTTGGTAATAACCATTGGGGCAGCTCAGGCAGTCCTTCACTTTCCCCGCATTCCATCAGCAGTGCACGTATATAGGGGGTGGGGTGATGACACTGATTTAGAATAGAATGTCCCTATTTTACCAGAGGAATGTGCTAAAAATGGTGTCTCTGTGCGATGAACTACTACTCCTGTGTAGACATACATACATACCATTGCAGCTGTATTGTCTGTTGTTGTCGTTCAGTCGTGTCCGACTCTTCATGACCCCATGGGCCAGAGCACGCCAGGCACGCCTATCCTTCACTGCCTCTCGCAGTTTGGCCAAACTCATGTTAGTAGCTTCGAGAACACTGTCCAACCATCTCATCCTCTGTCGTCCCCTTCTCCTTGTGCCCTTCATCTTTCCCAACATCAGGGTCTTTTCTAGGGAGTCTTCTCTTCTCATGAGGTGGCCAAAGTACTGGAGCCTCAACTTCAGGATCTGTCCTTCTAGTTTTTTTCTTGTATTGTCTACTGGTCTGCAAAGCAAAATTTTAGAATTACATAATACTTACTGTATTAATTTGGAAATAAAAAACAGGAAAATCTGAATATGAATGCTGTGCTTCACAGTAGTTACCACTAAAAGTCAAAGTAGATCTAGAATTCCATACCATTTTCCTCCTTGTGCTTTGTAACCAAAGGGTGCCTAAATTAGCTTCCAGTTTGCCCAGGACAAAGGTTAAGCAGTAAGCTGCTGCTCAACTCTCTCCCCTCTCATCATTTTTTTCAGGTCAAAATAATTATCCCAAGCCACTTTTTCTCCCATGGGGAAAAGATTCTGAATACCAGGAAAGGGTTAAGAAAAAACCATTACCCATGCGGCTTTTCTTTGCTCAGACTGACAACTGAGTGAGGCAGCTTTTCGGAGGGTGGGGATGGGGGCCATGGAGGAAAGTCACACAGAACTGCATGTATGTTTGGCCACATAAATTGGATATTCTTCCCATTAAAGTCCTGGCAGCAAATGGCTGTTGTAATTTCCAATCTGAAATTGTTGAAATATTATAGTTGAAATGTTTTATATTTAAGATTTTGTTTAAAGCTGGATCTGCTTTAAAAATATATATTAAATGTTTATACTGATTTTTAGAAAGTATATAATTGTTTGTTTCATTGATCAACTTCAAAGTTGTTTGATTTGTTGGCTGGTTACCTCATAATACAAGCCAAGTTCTAAGATCAATTTTCCTCTGGTTTTGGTTGCAAAAATCACTAAGTGTGATTGGGAAAAGGAGGAGAGCGGGAAACATGATTTAAATCAATAAACATCTTGATGATCTTCAGTTACAATGAACAGGCAGCCTATAAAGTTACAGATGAGAATTGATTCTAGAGATGATTCTCTTGTACTTGCAAACACTTCCATGTAAGCACTAGCTCTTTTTTTATAAAACTTATCTCGGTGTATAACTTCTGGTTTTCTTTTCTGGTTACTTTTAAGATTTAATGTAGTATAACAAAACTCGTAAGGACCTATTATGGTTTAACATGGTTTGAGGTAATGTTTTGACTATAGATATGCATTGCAGATTGTAGATTTAGCTTTTAAGCTCCTGTGAACATGTGTAGTAGATATTCACCCCAAACTTCTAAAGCTTGGATCCCCATTCAAATAGCATTTTACTATCTTTCCACCTACCTCCTCCAACCACCAACTATCCATCCAACTGCTGGCCTGACCACAGTTGTAGTACAATTGTGGTACATCAATGCAGGAGATGGGAATAGCACTGGAGCTTCCATCCCTGCAGGAATCAGGTGACACATGGAGCCAACTAGGTATCAGTCTGGCCCACTAAAGTTTATTCTTGACTGCTTTCTCAGTCTGAACAGAACAATTCATTGCTCTGTGGCAGTCCAGGCAGTCTTTCTGCTTTTCTTTTGCCTGCTCATCTTCTTATGAACATCTTTGACCATCTGTAGAAATAGTGTTTGCTTCTGGGCCTCCACTCCTGGCAGAAAGTATGTGAGGGAGCATGGCTGGCTGGTATTAGCATTTCTTCCAGGTGAGGGATTATCAGTGATAATTTATCACTCCCATTTTGGAAGTTTGGGTGGGGAGAAGGGAAGGATAAATGGACCTTCCCAACTGCTATCCATGTTAGTTGCTTGACTTCAGCTTCTCTTACCTAAACAGGGAATTTTGCTGACTGCTAATTTGTAAATCCCTTAAATGATAGGCAGATTGAAAGCATAATGCATCCACTTGCTGACAACAGAAAAAAGATGGCATTCCTTTTCTTTTTCTTAAGTAAATGTTTCAAAAGCAGAGAAACCACAATGTCTTTGATAGTGATAAATTACATGAATTAATTTTCAACTGTAGTAAATAATTCAGTTACCTTTATGATAGCTATGTTTATGTGAGTGGACTAATATTTTGTATAACTACTATAATTCTTATGCTGTCCATTCTAGTCAGACTCATAGAAAAAGGTTAGTAAATTAGAAAGTCTATGTTGTGAAATAAACAAGATTCAGCCATATTAGACTGGTTTGCACACAATTCTGGCGGTTCCCTCACTGCGAGAAGCAAAGCTACAGGGAACCAGGCAGAGGGCCTTCTCGGTAGTGGCGCCCGCCCTGTGGAACTCCCTCCCTTCAGATGTCAAAGAGATAGACACCTACCAGACATTTAGAGGACATCTGAAGGCAGCCCTGTTTAGGGAAGCTTTTAATGTGTGATATTTTTGTATTTGATTTTTGTTGGAAGCCACCCAGAGTGGCTGGGGAAATCCAGCCAGATGGGCGGGGTACAAATAATAAATATTATTATTATTATTATTATTATTATTATTATTATTCAGTGTGTGGTTACCAGCAGCAAGGCCTTCTTTGTGGTTGCACTAGCATTATGGAACTCTGTCTCCACAGCGATTAGACAGGTGCCTACTATTCTGTGCTTTAGATGTCTGTTGAAATCCTTTGTTTTTACCCAGCTGAACTGTTCATAATCATGGCTTCAGATTGTGGTTTGTTGACAGTAAAAAAACCATAATTAAGTTACTAGACAGGATTTGGATGAACAAAGCATAATTTAATAAGCCATGGTTTAGAGTTGTATGTGAACCAGGCCATTAACTCATCTGTGTCAATGACACTGGTATTATTGTTCAGTAGCTATTATTCAGGCTTCCCTGCAGGATAATTAAATATATATATACCTTTAGGAAATTTGTAAATATTTGGGATTTACAACTAGTTTTATAGAAAGTATTAGGTTTTCTTTTTTCAATTTTATTTAATCAATGGACTTCACATGGTAAACCAAATTGTGGCGTACTGGGACTGCATGAATGTGCAAGTTCCTGAAGAGGAACTCACTGCTGCTTTGTTTGTCTCTGGTCTTTTTTATTTGTCCACCACCCAGAGTTAAGCTAATGTTTGGTTTAACATGTCTGAACCCAAATTTGTGGTTAAGCTCTTTTCTCACTAACCATGAGCTGTATCCACAAACAAACTTTTTTTCCCTTTCCACTGACCATCCTCATTGCCTTCCTCTCAACTCATTCCAATTTGTCTATGTCCTTGTCAAGGTGCAACAACTGAAAATGAATACAATGTTTCAGATGAAGTTTTGACTAGTGCTGAATACAGTGTAACTATTACTTCTTTTGACTTGGAAAATATGGTTCTATTAAATGCAGTCTAAAATCACATTAGCCTGTTTTTGCAGCTGTATCACTTTGCTGACTCATGTTCAGCTTGTAAATCAACTACAGTCCTGAGATCTGTGTACTTCTGCCTAGTCAAGTATTCCCCATTCAACCAATTATTTGTGTTCAGTAAACTTCAGATGATTGTCTTCTGTACTATCTAAAAATAAGTTTCTGAATTAAACTGGAGAGGACACTAAATCCACCATCTGCAAAGGTGTGTGTGTGTGTAAGGTGTGGGGGCTCTGATTTTTGTTAGGGCTGCGGAGGATGGTTTTTAGTTACTGTTCTCTGAGGGGCAATTTTTGTCAGGATTGTGGAAATGGAGGAGAGTATTAAGGTCCTTTCCTTATGTGACAGGATCCTGATTAAATTGGGGCCCCCCAGGCTAACTGCAAGTGATGCATTTAGTGTCACACCTAGTTTAGTCCTATGTGTACAAATACAGGTTTTTATTCACGTTACTTATGTCTTTTTGAAGCAGTTTTCTTAATAATAATAATAATAATTTTACTATTTATATTTATATAAATATAAATATAAATATTTGTCTGGCTGGGTTTCAAGTTGTCTTTCCCCTTTTAGTAGAACTTTATCCTTATTGCCTTGTATCTTTGAAGCCAAATTATTTTTCATTTTTCTTTGTTGCATATTTGAACTGCCAATTTTAAGGTCCTTGCTCTAAAGCCTCTGTGTGTGAATTCTGCACACAACTTTCAGTCCACATAGCCACAATCCTGTGCACAAGCACTGAAGACTGTTGAGTTGTCGCCAGTGTCTTCAAGCTTTCCCCGTAGCATTAAAGTTAGAGCAGAAAATTGTTTAGGGGTGAGGATTAAATTCAGAAGGTTTAATGTCCCAGAAATCACATTCTGTATTTCTGGGAAGTGTAGGGCATAGTGGTGAAGTGTTTAGTACTTCCCTACATACTAAAAGCAAACTTGTTCCCCAAGTGAGAATCCTTATGCAGATGAAAGGGCACCATCCATGGAGAAGAGAAAGGTATCAGCAGGTTTGAGAGAGCCAGGAAGTTGATAGAAGTGAAAATATATTTAGGGGTAGGGATCCAAAAGAGCCCAATGCAGTGGAGATGCAGTGTTGGCTAAGTGATGGGGATGGGTGGGAATGGTTGGTGATGGAAAGGAGTACTACACAGGCTGGAACTGCAAACAGGAGCACTGCTTGATACATTTTGTTACAAGTCTCACATTTACCTGAACAGCTAAATCTTCTAGAATGCAGGGCTGTAGCCCTGTTGAACACAGCAGAAAATGTGTTGGATCTTTTGTAGAGGGAAGTGACCTTTGACACATACAAGAACATTTGATGTTTTTGTTGTCAAAGTGCTAGGCCTAAAAATGTCTTCTGCTCCTTCCTGTTTTTTTCCTCTTTGTTCCAGCTCCCTCCACAAGTTTCTCTCCGTCCCTTACTTAGAGCTTGTTGCATCCATACAAAGAGGTGAAGGAGAAGAGGAACGAAACATGAAAGAATGCATTGAATTATGTCACTGTCTTAATAAAATATTATTTGCATAGTTTTTTAAAGATTGGTTTAGATTAAAAACAGTTTTATAATTTTTATAATTTAGCATATGAATGCTGATGTTCAGTTTAACAAAATTTAATTCTAGGATTATTTTGTACTCTTTCTTAACAGTCTATCATTTTTTGGCAGGTATGTCAACATTTTGAAAACATTTTGGCAGCATAGTGGGATATAGCATAGCATTACATTATTTAGATGTATTGTTATAGTTAAGGGGTTTAGATATCTGCACTTTTAAAAAATCCCTAAATTCCACTACTGCTAAACTAAAATGTGGCTTTTGGAAAGATTCATTGCACATTTTATGGCCTAATTTTTTGTTGCAGCATTTGAAAGATGTTTTTAACCAAAATTTGAAATATGTATCTTCTGAACTGCAGCAAGTAATTTCATTTACAGTACATGGGGTGGGGTGTACAGTAGAATAAGACTTGTACAAAGTAAAGAGAGTCCCATGCATGAGCCCACTTGCCCTACCACCATGGCACTATTATTATAATTTAAATAAATTAAACTTGCAAAAGCTGTCTACTTATTTTCAGGTTTTGCTGTTTATTCTAATGTAACTGTTGATAAACTAAAGTTTCTGTGAATCTGTCAGATGTTAGAAGCCATATTTTATACAGCACCTTCTCAACCAAGCAGATTTCTAAACCCCTCATTGTAGTTGTTTATATGTATTACTATATTATTGCTGTTAGGGGGGAAAAGTTTGAACATGACTTTTAAAAAGTTTTTTCTAAGCCTATTTTCTAGTTCAGTGTTAACAAAGTTGATACACATCTCAGCTGAAGGGCAAACTAATAATACCGGTAATCTATCCACACTGCTTCTGGGGCTTAGGGTTTGATGGAGATATTCCTCTGCTGGCTCTGTAGGTGATGGGACTTGGCCAAAGCAAAGGCCCCTGATTCACCTGCTAAAATTATGGCAGAACATTTTGAAGACAGGGTAGAGCTGGACCATATCCTGGAGAGGAATCTGATATGCTGTGCCAGCCTGGTGCTGGTGCAGCAAAATGGGTAGAGAAAGTGTCCCACACCTTCTAGTGGGGCTGCATATGTGTCAGAAAATCCAATGTTCCGTCCTAATACAGCTGCATTGCTGTATTGGTTTGTCATTAATATAAATAAAAGAAATAAGCATTGTGCTAACCAGTTGTGTCATGAACCTATATTGGCAGCAGCCTGTTTCATTCTACTTTCTACATCCCAGCAATTTCAGTGGAGCTTATTTCCAATTTAATGATCTCAGAGCACAGCCAAATATCTTGATCCTAAGTACATACACCTAGACATAAGCCCTTTTGAAATAAATGGAAAACTTACAATGTTCTATGATATCAGCCCTAAGTCGTCGTCGTCCCCCCAACCACCATTCATAATGTTTCTAATATTCTCATACACGTTTGTGATGTTTGGAATGTAAAGTGATGTTAGAAACACCAAATCTTTCATATTGACATGCCATGTATCTAGATAACGTGCAAGCACGCTCTCACTCACTGTCCTCCACACTTTATATGCTTCATTCTTTTGGAATTTCTGCTTTTTTCTAGAAAATACGGTAGTGAGCCCAAACCTCTAAAGGCAGGATGATACACAAATGCAAAGTCTATTATATCTGTCTGTCCTTTCTTTCACTTTTCCGTTACTGCACTATCTTGTCTGTCTGATCCTCACAGGAGACATGGATTACAACTGGGACCATACGTCTTGGCATAGCAGTGAGGCATCCCCAATGTCTTTGGTGAGACATGTGGAGCCTTACCATTCAGTTTCCTTTACCATTTCATGTTTCCTTTGTTTTATTTACATCTCTGCATGTTTTCTTTTTTGTATCCTTTTTATCCCACACCTGTAGGGGACAGTCAAAGGGGAAAAAGAAAAACTAGTGAGCAGGCAGTTTTGTCGGACTCTAACACCTTATCTGAAAGACAAAAGAAAATGGTGTATTTTGGTGGCCACTCTTTGGAAGAGGACTTGGAATGGTCTGAGCCTCAGATTAAAGACTCTGGGGTAGACACCTGTAGTAGCACGACTCTAAATGAGGAGCATAGCCATAGTGAAAAGGTACTGGCTTTGTGGTGCCTGCATTTTAATCTGCTCATTTGGTCTTTGTTTGCTCTCTGTCACTCATTAAACCAGATCAGTAATAAAAAGGCAGGTCTAATCTAACATTTCTTCAGGTGCAGAAAAGAAAAACAAAACCACAAACACTGGATTGCTCTATTGTTTCTACATCTTGAAGCATAAGGAGAAAACATTATTCAGGCACTAAAAATAAACATCACTTTTATGGTCACACAATAGTATTTGGTGATCATCACCTTAAACCAGAAAAGTGATTTTAAAAAACAAGATCTCCTCTGGATTGGCATGTTTGATTACTGCTAAATGCCCCTGGGGCTGAAATTAAATTAATAGTTTAATTCCCAGGTTGGAAAAAATGGGCGGGGACAAAATTACGTAAGTTTACACAGAAAAGTTGTTTTTCTTTTTTCCCTTTCAATGCCATGTTTGTTCATTTGTTTTGTTGCCATGTCATTTTTGTGCATCATGGGGTAGTATTTGTCCTTGCCATCTGCTTTGTGTTTTTGGTTGTTGTTTTCACTTTTTATTTGAGGCTTTTTAGTGTTATTAAATTTAATGAGGGATAATTTTTGTGCATGCTGATTTCTGCATGTATGAGGGCATGAAACTGATGCACAGCTGTGAAAAATTGCTATGATTACACAAACCAAAGGTGCCAAAATATATATTTTAAGTTACCATACACTATAAAGCAAAGAATGTGTGGTAAATGAAGTATTTAATAATGAAATTACTGTGCATTTCTTAAACTTAAATTGATACTAGACTGTGAACTTAGGTACCTGCAGTTGGAAGCAAGTCCTTCTAAAATTATGATGGGAATTATTTTAGGTAAGGATGCCTATATTCAGGCTATTAAATACAGTATAACAAAAATATAAAATAAAAGAAATGTAATGAAACACTTTTGGACTATCTCAGTTGAATTAAAATTTAATTCAGTCTCTTTAATTAATAATCCATAACGTAGCTTAAATATCATATTTTGAATAGATACAAAAGGACATCTAGAACAGTAATAACATGATGATTAATCCATAATGATCTGTCTAAATTGATAAATTGCTTTAGAGTAGAGCTTTGGTGTAGACACATTTGGAATTAAATCATTTAAAATGTTTAAGGAGTAACTGGATGACCTAATCAGTTCTAATTCTTTACATATAAATATAAAGCCAGTAGTGGTGTAATCATAGCCATTTCACAATGCTTAAAACTGGCAAATGTGAATGAAGTTGATACTGAGACTTTTTCAGAGACTGAATTCTATTGATTTCCCTCTCTGTTAACTATATTACTATAGCATCCTGTAACCTGGCAACCATCCAAAGATGGAGACCGTTTAATTGGTCGGATTTTGTTAAACAAGCGACTAAAAGATGGAAGTGTGCCTAGAGATTCTGGAGCAATGCTTGGATTGAAGGTTGGTAACTGAGCTTTTAAATATATTTATCAGTTGAATCCTAGTGGTTAAAGGTATAGTTTTGATGCAAGAAACCTACATTATACAGACATGTTACCTTTTCATACATTACTAAAATCTTGGGCAACATCAATTTCAATGAAATTGGGTTGCATGACTACAGTATCTGGTATTATTAACAATAGTTCAGTCAGTAGCTTGCTGTATGCAATATGCGAAGCAATTTGAGGGCAAAATCACTTGGATCTATATCAAACGTGATGCCAGAATTTGTGCATATCTATTGGAGGTCCATATCTTATTATAGCTTGTGGGATCAGATTCAGTTGCTGACACTTGAGAACATGGACAGGACACTTGCAGCAGTGAGGCTAACTATGTACCCTCTTGATCCCTACTCATCATGGCTGGCAAAATGAAGTAGGAGGGGATAGATATAACACCTTACTCTTTGCATGGACAGGCGGAGACCCCAACCCCCAACCCCAGGCGACTCCCTAGTGGAATAATGACTCATGACAACGTGTTATGGGATTAAAATTGGCCACAACTTTATTAAAGATTCAGATTCAGATGTACGGAGGGCTTGGCTTAGGCATTGGGCCTTTATCCCTCCCAGTCCCCCTGCCGGGGATCTGGGGAACATCAGGGTTATCCAAAATGTGTGAGGATTGGGCTGACTCTGGAAAACGTATGTTTAAGCAGAGAGCCCGCCCCCCATTTCACCGCAACGCAGGGGAGACCACTGACAACCTATTGGTGTATGGCCAATGACTCCCCTCAAAACAACCACTTTAACAGGGAACCCTGGGATTACCGTCACAGGGGGGCATGGGTCACCGCTTCATGCCCACACCCCATTTAGGGAAGATAGACTAAAGGATTCCGCCCAAGGCCTGAAACCACCACCCGAGACCGCAAAATCGCGGTCTCGCTGCCAAGACTTACCTATACCTGAAAAGGCCCTTCATAGTCTTGACAGCCATTCCAAAAGGCCATGCCTAACGTCGTCCAACCATTGCTTGTTACTCATAGTTGTGAGGTGCACTCCGTTGGGCCTGAAGAGTTCCTTCCTACTCTTTAAGACAGTTATGCCCCCTGTCTTTCAAGAGTCAGGGTGCAGCCTTTCCTGGGTGATCAAGAGTGTGGGAGCCAGTCAGCTGCAGACAGGCGCCTGGAGGAAATAGGTCTGGTTTCAGACTCAGTTTTAGCACCAAAACAGCCTTTTGATTACCTTTATTAGGAGAAAGAAGGTGGGCTGTAACCTGTTGGTTCTCCTTGATCTTTAGTGACATTCTATACAATTGACCACAGTGTGCTTCTAGAAGAACTTAGGGGGTTGTGAGTTGGGGCACTTGGAATTATTACTTGAAATTATTAGCAGTGAATATATTTGATTGTTTTAATATGTTTTGAGATTTTTAAAATGCTTTAATTTTTTTTAAAGTGTTTTTGCTTTGCAGGGCTCATTTGAGAGGAAGAATGAGATAGAAATTGAGTGAATGAATAATTGCTGTGCCCCCCGCCCTTTCTTCCAAACAGGTTGTAGGAGGAAAAATGACTGAATCAGGTCGGCTATGTGCATTTATCACCAAAGTAAAAAAAGGAAGTTTAGCTGATACAGTGGGACACCTTAGGCCAGGTATGAAAGGAATATTCTGCTGAATTATGTAACTGGGCAATGTCAATAATGATTGCTTTTTGGTGCATGTTGTGATTTAAATGCAGTGATTTACTTCTGTGCTGTTGAGAACACTGTTAATCTCTTCATCTATTCTAATTCTTATATTTTATTTCAGGGTTAAAGGTTGTGGTTGTATTTTAAACATTTTTTTAAAAATCAAACCTTATATTCCTTTGGAAGAGCTGAGATTATCCATTCTTCAAGTTATTCTGCTCCTGTGGCATAGCTTACTTACGTTTTTTATTATGTTAATTTATACCAATTTCTATTCTGTTGCTTTCTTTCCCCCAGGGATGTCATATTATTTATTTAATTAATTTCATAAAATTTACATACTGCTTGATTGTTTAAAAAAACCCTCATAGTGGTTTAAAAAAGATAAAGCAATAATATCAAGAAAACATTACAAGTCTACTTTAACAACCCTTTTTTATTACAAAAGTTAAAATACTAAAACAGATTGAAAGTACTTCATATATAGACCATGCAAGTCATATGCCAGGGATTCCCACTCTTTTGTTTGTTGTTGTTTATTCGTTTAGTCGTGTCCAATTCCTCGTGACCCCATGGACCAAAGCACGCCAGGCATTCCTGTCTTCCACTGTCTCCCGCAGTTTGGTCAGACTCATGTTGGTAGCTTCAAGAACACTGTCCAACCACCTTGTCCTCTGTTGTCCCCTTCTCCTTGTGCCCTCCATCTTTTCCAACATCAGGGTCTTTTCCAGGGAGTCTTCTCTTCTCATGCAGTGGCCAAAGTCTTGAAGCCTCAGCTTCAGGATCTGTCCTTCCAGTGAGCACTCAGGGCTGATTTCCTTCAGAATGAATAGGTCTGATCTTCTTGCAGTCCATGGGACTCACAAGAGTCTTCTCCAGCATCATACTTTCAAAACCATCAATTCTTCGGCGATCAGCCTTCTTTATGGTCCAGCTCTCACTTCCATACATCACTACTGGGAAAACCATAGCTTGATATGTGATATCTCTGCTTTTTAAGATGCTGTCTACGTTTGTCATTGCTTTTCTCCCAAGAAGCAGGCATCTTTTAATTCCATGACTGCTGTCACCATCTGCAGTGATCATGGAGCCCAAGAAAGTAAAATCTCTCACTGCCTCCATTTCTTCCCCTTCTATTTGCCAGGAGGTGATTGGACCAGTGGCCACGATCTTAGTTTTTTTTATGTTGAGCTTCAGACCATATTTTGCGTTCTCCTCTTTCACCCTCATTAAAAGGTTCTTTAATTCTTCCTCACTTTCTGCCATCAAGGTTGTGTCATCAGCATATCTGAGGTTGTTGATATTTCTTCCAGCAATCTTAATTCTGGCTTGGAATTCATCCAGTCCAGCCTTTCGCATGATGAATTCTGCATATAAGTTAAATAAGCAGGGAGACAAAATACAGCCTTGTCGTACTCCTTTCCCAATTTTGAACCAATCAGCTGTTCCATATCCAGTTCTAACTGTAGCTTCTTGTCCCACATACAGATTTCTCAGGAGACGGATGAGGTGATCAGGCACTCCCATTTCTTTAAGAACTTTCCATAGTTTGCTGTGGCCGACACAGTCAAATGCTTTTGTGTAGTCAATGAAGCAGAAGTAGACTTTTTCTGGAACTCTTTAGCTTTCTCCATAATCCAGTGCATGTTTGCAATTTCGTCTCTGGTTCTTCTGCCCCTTCAAAATCCAGCTTGCACTTCTGGGAGTTCTTGGTCCACATACTGCTTAAGCCTCCCTTGTAGAATTTTAAGCATAACCTTGCTAGCATGTGAAATGAGTGCTATTGTGCAGTAGTTGGAGCATTCTTTGGCACTGCCCTTCTTTGGGATTGGGATGTAGACTGATCTCGCATTTTGCTTGCTTTCTGTCCCCCGCTATTTGTAAGGCCTCATTGGACAGCCACTTTGCTTTCTTGCATTTCCTTTTCATTGGAATGGTTTTCGTTGGTGCCTCCTGTATAATGTTACGAGCCTCCATTCATAGTTCTTCAGGCCCTCTGTCGACCAAATCTAAATCCTTAAACCTGTTCCTCACTTCCACTCAGTATTCATAAGGGATTTGATTTAGATTGTATCTTACTGGCCCAGTGGTTTTTCCTACTTTCTTCAGTTTAAGCTGGAATTTTGCTATAAGAAGCTGATGATCTGAGCCACAGTCAGCTCCAGGTCTTGTTTTTGCTGACTGTACAGAGCTTCTCCATCTTCAGCTGCAGAGAATATAATGAATCTGATTTTGATGCTGCCCATCTGATGATGTCCATGTGTAGATTTGTCTCTTGTGTTGTTGGAAAAGAGTGTTTGTGATGACCAGCTTATTCTCTTGACAGAACTCTATTAGCCTTTGCCCTGCTTCATTTTGAACTCCAAGGCCAAACTTGCCAGTTGTTCTTTTTATCTCTTAACTCCCTAGTTTAGCATTCCAATCCCCTATAATGAGAAGAACATCCTTCTTTGGTGTAATTTCTATAAGGTGTTGCAAGTCTTCATAGAATTGGTCAATTTCAGTTTCTTCAGCACCGGTAGTTGGTGCATAAACCTGGATTACTGTGATGTTAAAAGGTCTGCCTTGGATTCGTATCAAGATCATTCTATCATTTTTGAGATTGCATCCCAGTACAGCTTTCGCCACTCTTTTGTTGACTATGAGAGCCACTCCATTTCTTTTACGGGATTCTTGCCAGCAGTAGTAGAGTAGATATGATGGTCATCCGAATGGAATTTGCCCATTCCCGTACATTTTAGTTCACTGATGCCCAGGATGCCAATATTTATTCTTGACATCTCATTTTTGACCACATCCAGCTTACCAAGGTTCATGGTTCTCACATTCCAGTTTCCTATGCAATATTTTTCTTTACAGCATTGGACTTTCCTTTCGCTTGCAGGCATATCCGCAACTAAGTGACCTTTCAGCTTTGGCCCAGCCACTTCATCAGCTCTGAATCTACTTGTACTTGTCCTCCACTCTTCCTCAGTAGCATGTTGGACGCCTTCCGACCTTAGGGGCTCATCTTCCAGTGTCATAACTTTTTAAGCCTGTTGTCTTTGTCCATGGAGCTCTTTTGTTAGGGGGACCCAATTACATTTTTTCCTTTGTTTGAATATAGCATACATACTGTTTCTAGTTCTCAACCTAAAGTGGAGCTCGCTTAAACTATGCTCCCAACTTGATGGTCTCACCCACAGGTACAGGATTGTTACATCTTGATTTAACATGCAGATGGCTTATTATCTTAGTGTATTCATTTTTGGAAAATCTAGAAATGAATGCCTTCAAATTCAGTTGGGTTATTCTGTAGAAGATAAGAGAAGGTGAACAATAAGAAGGGAACCATTGGAGCAGCTGTTCTATTTTGAGGCTATTCTGTTAATTCACATCAATAGGAAAACTGTATCTTCACAGACATTTTCTGTAGAATAACATATTCTCTTAGAAGGAATTCTTATTAGGGTTGAATTAGAGCCAGTGTGGTGTAGTGGTTAAGAGTGGTAGACTCGTAATCTGGGGAACCGGGTTCGTTTCTCTGTTCCTCCACATGCAGCTGCTGGGTGACCTTGGGCTAGTCACAATTCTTTGAAGTCTCTCAGCCCCACTTACCTCACAGAGTGTTTGTTGTGGGGGAGGAAGGGAAAGGAAAATGTTAGCTGCTTTGATACTCCTTTGGGTAGTGAAAAGCGGGATATCAAATCCAAACTCTTCTTATATTTCTGTATTATTAGTTAATGTTAGGGCTGATACATAACTTTAAAAAACCTTTTCTAGATTAAAAGAGAGTCAAACGTGAGCAATTCAGCAAGAACACAACCTACAGGCAAGTTTTCCTTCTGAAACAAACTCTTATGACTACCATTGCAGGTGATGAAGTGTTAGAATGGAATGGAAGGCTTTTACAAGGAGCCACCTTTGAAGAAGTGTACAACATCATTCTAGAATCCAAACCAGAGCCACAAGTGGAACTTGTAGTTTCAAGGCCAATTGGGTAAGTACAGTTTCCCTTCATTAATTGTTTAGAATGTACACAGGCATTACAAAATTAGGCTCCAAACTGAATTTCACAGCTTTGTTTCTGCACATGTGAATGTTCCATAACGAATCAGCTTCTTTAATCTCAGCTTTCCTCCTCCTTGCTTTGGTACCTTTCTTGATTACTGCAGTCTGTTCTATGGGGGGCTATTCTTGAAGTGCTTGGAAATATCAGCTAGTTCAAAAGTTATCTGCCAGATTTATTTAACTAGCATTTATCATATCTTGCCAATATTGAAAGATCTGAATTAGTTTTCAATTTATTTATGGGCAGAGTTTAAAGTTCTGCTTTTGATTGAGATTAAAGCCCTTCATGTTCCACATGAACATGACTTCTGATTAACAAAATCTTCTAAGGCCATATTTCTCCATCTTTGGAGGCTACACAGATGGTTTTTGGAGAGAGGGCCTCTGTGACGGTTCACAGTTTTGGAATTTGGTATCCAGAGAAGTCTGGTCTGATGACATGATCATAATCATTCTGGTACCATGCTAAGTCTGTCCTGTTTACCCAAACTTTTAATGAACATCAACGGCTTTTAATCTCCATGTGACTCTGTCGGTATTTATTTTGAATGGTAGTTCTAGTTTTGTATTATTAGTTTTAGAGTATCTAATTGTTTAATTTTTTAGTCACTCTGAGGATATTTTAATAGTATAAAAATGAACTATATTTTAAACAAACAAATAAAATAAGTTTCTCATTATCCCACTAGGTTAGGGGTCAGCAAACTTTTTCAGCAGGGGGACGGTCCACTGTCCCTCAGACCTTGTGGGGGCCCGGACTATATTTTGGAAAAAAATATGAACAAATTCCTATGCCCCACAAATAACCCAGAGATGCATTTTAAATAAAAGCACACATTCTACTCATGTAAAAAACACGCTGATTCCCGGACTGTCCGCGGGCTGGATTTAGAAGGCGATTGGGCCACATCCAGCCCCCAGGCCTTAGTTTGGAGACCCCTGCACTAGGTATTCCTGCATGAGTTTTAACTCACAGATGAGTTTAATGATTTTCCTAAGAATAAGCTCTTGGAATTCAAACCCAAATCCCCCCTTTTGGTTTAAGTATATAAAGCAAATAGCCCCTCGTTTGATTCATTTGTAAGCCTAAAGTTTATAGATTAAAGCTTGTGTTGCTTGCAGAGGCTGCCTACTAGCAGCCACTTCCTGCCACCACACCAGCCCATTGCCAACTGCCTCCTTTTCTTTTATACCTTGCTCCAACCCTTTCTTCTCCATCTTCTCACAGCTCCCACAACCCCCTGTCCTTCTGCCATTGGTAGGAGGAGGGAGGAATAAAGGAAACAAAGCCTTTCTTCCCTTCACCCCATCCACCCTGCAGCTACCACCACACTGCAAAATCCAGGCTTCTTTCTTGTAGGGGCACGGTGACAACAGGGAAGGACAAAAGTCTTTATCCTTTTCATTCCCATCCACACAATAGTGGTAGCAACAACAACCATTACAATAGTGGGAGTGTAGGAAGGTCAGCCTGAACTGCCTCCCAGCCTGCTCCACCAGTCTGCTCGCTTGCACCATCTGCCTGGGCCACCATCCTGCCTTCTTCCCCTTACCCTGGTCTGGTGGCAGTGGCAACAACAGGGAGCGTTCTGAAAGCCCTAAGTGTGGTTAATTAAATCAAACCAGACTGAAACCATGGTTTGATATCCTGCTTTATTCACCAGAGGGGATTGGAAAGATGTAGGCAAGAATCTTTTACAAGCTTGTTCTCTTAATGAAACCATAGTTTCTTGTTGTTACATGTAAACCATAGTTTCTTGTTGTTACATGTAAACCAGACCAGCTAAATAACTCTAGATGTAATTCTTTATGGAACTATATGAATAAATAAAATCTAAGCATAGTTGAGTCTTGTTGAAATGAATAGAATTTGTGCATATTGTGTGTGTGTGTGTGTGTGTATGTATCATTCTACATGGCTGTAGAGAGAGCTAAAGAGGTGAGAGGTGGTTTGGTTTACCGGAACAAAAAATGCTTCTCACTTCTGATCTGATTTGGATGCCATTGTTAGAAAATATCCAACTTAGATGGTTTGCTTAGATCACTTTCAGTGCGTTTTGTTGACATGTTGCCCATTATCGGATATTAGTAGACGTTTGTGGGACCTGCTACATATATATGAAGTTTGAGTGTACTTCATCAGTTGTAGACTATTCTTGTGAATGTAATTCATTTTGACTGTTTTGAATTATTGTAATTTACCATGGGATCTGCTTATGAAGGGTAGACAATAAATAAATAAATATATAAATTTCCAAGATACTCTTGTTAGTTTTTATGTTATACAACTAACTCTATCACACTTTACAACTGCATCTTTACATCTATGGAAATATTTATATATGTTTAGAAAAAACAACAGTATATTTTCTGTGATTTTGCAGTGTAATATTCTATCTTCAAGTTCCATATTGTTATGTGCTAAGTAACCCTATAGGACATAGATAAAGTACAAACATGATTTGTTTTTCATAATTGCAGGGATATTCCCAGAATACCTGACAGTACACATGCACAGTTGGAGTCCAGTAAGTTACATTTTTTTGGATTGAACCCAAGCTGGAAATTGAAAAAATGTTTGTGTTCCTTCTAAATTTTGCCTCTTTGTCTGTATCTGTATAGGTATCGCTCTTCTATGTGTCTTATCTATGTTTTCTATCATACTTCAATAATAAACTACCAGAAGTCAGGAAATCTAATGCTAGGTTTGACATTCTTTTATAAATTCACTCTTCTCTTTATTAAAAAGGGAGGAACAACCTAGTGGGTAAAAATAGGATTGACGTCAATCCTAACTTCAATTTCCTGCTTTTTTGTTAATGCTGTGTGCTGCAGCCTTATTAAATAAAATGCATTTCATTATGTTCAATATTTAAAATCAGTATTTTTATATTTTAGAGAAAATACTACACCAAAGAAATATTTTAAAGTGATTGAATATTTGGCCTTTATGGATTTTATTAATGTTTTGGTATATGCCAGGAGTCAGGAATAGAGCATGCCAACAGCAACGTCGGAGTGACAGCTCAAAACCTTAAGTTTTGGCAGATTCATCTGCACAGCTGTGTAAGATTGAGATGCTGTTTTCTTCACTTTAGTGTTGGTTGGGGGGAATCATCCCAAACAGGGCAGATTCTTCCACACCATTTGAATTGAATTCCCTCCCACTCCAGCCCCGGAAGACCCACAATGCTTATTTCATCCCCCTGACCATCTGGAGGCATGATCTGACTTCCACTTGTACAACATTGGATACAGCCCATAATTAATTTATTGTTGAATGTAGAAGCCATAATGATTTTAAAACCCCTATAGCATCTTGTTACTGGAGAAATAAAGCTTGTAACCAAAAATATTTTTTTCAAGATGCAAAATGTTATTTCCTTGACTTACTCTAAAAATAATGTAACAAGCAAACATTTTATTTGAGGAGACTTTATCCTGCCAAACCCAAATATCCAAAAACAAGTTCTTGTTTTGCAGCATTTTTAATATAGGTGATAGCAATTGAGTTGCAGTCCTCAAGATACAGAGTATTTGACTTCGATCCTGTCCCAATGATTCAAGCATATGTTTAGGTTTCCATTAATATAATGGATCTTTAAGTGCTTAGCTTTGGCTAAATTATACCCATTGTTTTGCTCATCATGTTCATGTTTAAAGATTAAATTGAGTTTTAAGATTATCTGTTATCTTTTCAACACACTGTGTATTCGTGTATTTTTGTTCAAAGGATCCTTCTCTTAATGTTTGTATAATCAGAATATGTTTAATAAAATAAAATAAATTTCACTTTCAGGTTCTAGTTCGTTTGAATCTCAAAAAATGGACCGGCCTTCTATTTCGGTCACTTCTCCCATGAGTCCAGGCATGTTGAGGGATGTTCCACAGTTCTTATCTGGACAACTTTCAGTATGTAAACATTTGTTCAGTTTGTTCTTATTTACTTTGTTGCTTGTAATAATGTATTGTTAATGGAAAATGCCAAGTAACTATATACTGAAGTTGTTACTGTCCTAAATTCTTGTCTTCAGCTATTTCTCACCATGAATTACAGGCAACCCCCCATTTATGTGGGGGTTATGTTCTGAGTCATTGTGTGCATTGGTGGAGCGTGCGTAAGCCCACCCCACCCTGGCCCTGTTCCACCCTCTTCTGGTGCTGAACATGGTGCACAGTTGTGCATGCATCGAATACATGCAAAATTGGAGTTGCCTGTAATTACAATCTCTTTCTCCTATATTCAGGATATTTATATCTAATATTTTCAGTTTGTAGAATTATATTTTTCATTTCCATATGTAAATCATGACGTATGATAACAGATTCTATAAAACATATTCAAGGAAAATGCAGAGTCCCATGTATGGGACTGAAAAATTATTCATGTCTTCAATAATTTGAAAGAACTGAAGCACAAGCTTCCACAGCCCTTTCCTGAGCTATTCTGAGAATCTGTCCACTAGTTCTTCATCATATTCATTCTACTAATTATCACTGTGGCTATGTTGCACTATCTTAATCAGCACAAGATTTCACACAGAGAACAAAGCATTTTGGCAATTGTGAACCTATTATTTTTCTTTGAAAGCCTGAAAATGATTTTCAAAAGTGTGTGACATTTGAAATCTACACCAATGATTCCAGTAAAACAATTCATAATATTCATGAGTGATGTTAGTTTGAAAAGTGTGAGCATGATGATCAGCAATTTCGGAAGAGCTGATGTTTAACTGGTAGTAACAAAATATAGGGAAATTGGAAGGCAATTTCTTTGGCAGCAGGATGTGCAGTCCACTGGGAATTTGTTCTGACAAATAATATTGGGATTTGCTGAAGAATGGGAAACTTTGGCATGGACTGAGATTTTCTTGTTCAATAATAATAATAGTAATAATTTCCCATGTGTTTCCCCACACTGCTTATATTGAAACTACTTGAGTTTTACTGTGACGAGAACAAGGACTCTGATTTCTCTTGGAACTAGCTTGTAGTAGCATAGCTTACTTTCCCTTTGGTCTGACATGATGAATTGTAGTCCTCAATAGACATAGGAATCAGATTGTAAAAACTTGAACAATACCTAATTCTCTGGAGGGAGAAGTTGCACTTACTCACCCTACATTAGGAAATAGTAGACTATTGTTCACATCCCCTGGGATAGACAAACCTGCCATTGTTTGTTTCTCTTGGTTTCTCATTTTTCAGTCTTAAATTCAAGTCTCTCTGCAGCAATTTGTTATTATTGATTTTTTTAAAAATCCTCATGAAAATTTGACAGCATCTTAGTGTGATTTCTACTGTACATACATTCTTATACAGTTTTGGCTAATATATAAATAAATTTTTAAAGGAACTTCCCCCCAAATAATGCATTTTTGTTTATTTTAAATAATGTATTCATGTTCTGCACACCTTTACCTAACATGCATTTTTGTACACATTGGTTAGAGAAGTACAATACAAATTTTGGAAAAGTTCAGATTTTGAAGGATAGTTGTATTTCAATTCCCCAAATGGGTGAGTTATGGGTATTTGAGTGCACACACTCATGTGTTTTTTCACAAGGAAAATAATGGATGGAGGGTGTGTAGAAGTCATGCTGTTTTGCATAGTTTCTCTCACTAGTGTAAGGTTACCAGACATCCCCGTTTCCCGGGGACAGTCCCCGGATTTACAAATCAGTCCCCATACAAAATCAATTGAAGTTGAAAAGTGTCCCCGGATTCATTGAAAAAAATCTGGTAACCTTACACTAGTGATCCTCCTTCCCTTGCTTAACAATGTTGGGTGCCTTGCCTTTTCAGTACTGTTTGCAAAAGTAGGGCTGAGGTTCCTTGTTGGCGTTTATCTCTAAATTATTTTGATACGTTTAGTACCCGTTAACTATAAGTGTGATTCATCTACAATATATGTAGATCCCATTTTTGTACAATGTGTTCCATCACTAGGTTCCCCCTTCTGTGCTTATAATTTTCTAAACACGTGGAAAATTTAATATAACACTAGTCCATGCTTCTTGATATGTGTACTGTGTTCCCTAGCTGGGGGGTGATCAGCAGGTGTGCCATGACTTGTTGCTGATTCACTTAAAATCCTATTTCCCCATTGTGACTTTGAGGACAGTGGGAGAGGAGGTAGGAGAGTCATCTGGGCCTTCACACTGACTTTAGTGTGAGTATCACCTTTTCTGCAGGTATAACATCCTGTCATTGCTGGGGCTTGCACCAGACCTTCACCTGAGCATAGTATCTGGACTAGACTTTGCTATTCCTTCATCATGCCCCCAATTCCACTGAGATTTTGCCCTGGTTCTGGTAATATTCTTTTAGTGCAAGGCAGGGATGAAGAACCTTTAATTCACAGGCCTAACTAGGTCCAGCAGGAATCTTAATTTGGCCTGTGAGGCCATTCTCTCCCCGCCCCCCCAGCTACACCCATCTGCCCTGTTATGTCATCCTATGTGACATCAGGTGGGAGTCAGGTAAAGGTGTGGCCTGCACTTTAACTGCACATCATGTCTAAGCTGATTCAGTAGCATTTTTGTCACCTGACGTGATTATGATGTCAGGTAATGGACAGGTGGATGGCCATGCACTCCTGGCAGACTTGGCCTGTGGGGCTTGTGGTGATAAGATCTTGGCCTGCTGGGTGAAAAGGTTCCCCACTCCTGTTGCAGGGGTTCTACCAGCTGTAGTACCATCTGTCACTACAACAATGTTAATTTGCTATGTTGTCGTATCTTTTGGGCTGCCAGTGCAAGAGCATTTCATAAGGAAAGTATCCCACCCGTTAGGCAGTGTAGTTATTTTCAGGTGTCCCTAACACTTTTTCTTCAAACAGCCATTAATTTGCTCACTAAAGACCAAACTTGATGTGTGTTTTTAAGTTTCTCTTAGCATGTGTTTCCCACAAATTGCCTTTAATTCATTATAATCCACCTGACAGAATATGTTTTAGGAAAGACCTATTGATTTCATCAGGAGAAATTGAAACGAATGCATAATACTCCCAATACTTAGTTTTGGCTGATCATGCCCTTTGTTTTGTAAAGACTAGGCTTTTCAAGAAGAAAGTTAAAAATCCAGGAGGATTTTTTTCTGCAATATCTATTTGAAATCAACTGAAGTGATATAAAATCATTAACTTGACTGAGTTTTATATGGAATTTACAGCATTTCAGAGCAACTCCAGATTCTGCATGGCATTGTCAGAAGCCAAACCAGAGTGAATGCAGGAACAGAAGGCAGTGATTCCTACCCTCATTCTGATGTCTTATGACAGAAATATTGAATAAAACAACACAGCAAAATATAACTTATGCCAGGATCCAACAATGGGAAGAGTAACATCTGCTGTTAGGACCATATGAACAGGCAACAGGGGTAGCAAAAAATGCATTGTGGGCACAGTTTTTTAAAACCTTTCATTCCTCCCAAGTCCCTGTTCTATACCAAATAATATTCTAAAGTGCCTTTGGCATGCCTTACACTGAATAAAACCTATTGGAATCAGTTTTTATTCTGGGGAAGTGGCCTTACTGATACGGTTGGTTTGTCTTCTGCAGTAGGTTTGGGTGCACCGCAGACTGAAATTAGTTGTGGCCATGGTCTAGGATTTTTGCCCTGATGTTGATGTTGTCCACTTGAACTTTTTGATACCTTTTAACAATGTTGATATTGAAATATCAACATCTTGATATTGAGACCTGCTAAATAGTTTTCATTAAATGATTAGTTCAAGTCGGCCCTAGCAGAAATGTCTCAAAAGGTTGCAGTGGGTGGGAGCCAGTGTGGTGTAGTGGTTAAGAGCGGTAGTCTCGTAATCTGGTGAACCGGGTTCACGTCTCTGCTCCTCCACATGCAGCTGCTGGGTGACCTTGGGCTAGTCCTCTGAAGTCCCTCAGCCTCACTCACCTCACAGAGTGTTTGTTGTGGGGGAGGAAGGGAAAGGAGAATGTTAGCTGCTTTGAGACTCTTTAGGGTAGGGATAAAGCAAGATATCAAATCCAAACTCCTCTTCTTCTTGCTCATCTCTTCAGAGGAATTTGC
Organism: Lacerta agilis; assembly: GCF_009819535.1. Classification (NCBI taxonomy): domain Eukaryota; kingdom Metazoa; phylum Chordata; class Lepidosauria; order Squamata; family Lacertidae; genus Lacerta; species Lacerta agilis. Next base: position 65,682,489 of record NC_046318.1, read on the forward strand.
TGTATGAAGTACTGCAGGAGTCCATCTTGCTCATCCTACTGTTCAGCTGGGGAAATCTTGCATAATATTGAAGTGGAGTCGATGTTTAGATGACTCACAACTCTGCATTCTTTTTCATCTGACCCATATGCTGCAGTTGTATTCAGGAACCACAAATGAAATGTGCACTGTTCCCTTGAGTACAACTGAGTCACACTGGATTCCCTCTTCCTTCCTTGTGGATCAGGCAAAAACTTGCTGTAGGCCAGCATTAAGAACCTTGCAAGGAAGATGTATAAACAAAGTTTTAAATGACTGTAACAGTTAAATTACCAACAAATGCGTGGAGCAATTCTGTTATGAAGACTCAACCTGAAAACACAGATGATGGATAGATAATCATTTAGCACCAAGTGGTTCTTCGACACATATGCTGTTCATCTATAATGACTGACATAAAAAGTGGTGAAAACAACTTCGTCACCCATTGGCAGCCATCAAAAATCTGAGGAATAAGGGGGGGGGGGTTCATGTAGATAAGCTTAATAGAAACTAAAGCCAGAAACACAGGAATAATAGAAATACTCATATTTTGATTTCTTATTATTTGGGCTTGTATTATTGGTTTGCATGCTCCTGGATATCTCATGATACTTGAAACTACAATATTGGCAAAGGGTGCTTTTCATTCAGTCTGATAAGGCAGCTTTCTGTAACCTTGGGGATTAGACTATTGTTCTACTTGGCACTGACTTTTAAAACTCTTCAGAAAATGTAACACAGTATGTGATGACTTCCTAACTATGAAGTGGTTATCTGGAAGCACATTACAGTACTGTAGTCTCCTGGAAGAAATGTACACCTCTGGTTTTGTTTTTAAAAGCTGACATTGTTTCAGCTATACACACTTAATAGAGCAATTCTGCGCTCTGTTCTACTGTCATAATCTCCTAAAACTGAGCCAATTCTGTACTATTGTGTGAAATCCTGTCCATAATTGTGGAATTTCTTCCTGACATTTTTCAAAAGGCAAACTTTCAGTGACCTGGATTAATCTAGAGATGCTGGTGTTGTGGTGATGATTATTATGGTTTGAAGGGATTATATTGTTTAATTAGTTGATTACCTTCAAATACTTACTTACTTACTTACTTATTTATTTATTTATTTATTTATTTATTGGATGCATTAGTTCACTTTGAGTCTTTGCTGAAGTGTGAGGAAAAGCAATCAGTAAAAAAGAAAATATTCATAATGATTTAAAATTATATAAGTGCTCTGTAATGTCAGAAGAGCTACTAGCAATATACCGATCTCCAAGAAATGGACAGAAATGTATTGTTGGTTTGCTAGCATACTTATCAAAAATATTTGCCTTATCATGAAGTGAAAAAGAATTCAGATGGGGCTCTGATCAGCACTAGAGCTAATCCTATCCAGGATACTTTTGTACAGTTTATTTACCAGTGTATGCATTTTACAACAAAATGTAAAATTCATTTGGTCATTTATTTTATTATTTACTTCACAACATTTATGCACCCTTGGCTGTATTGAAACCAGTTCAAAGAATTTTTGTTTCTTTCTGTTGGTACAACTAAATTACTTTGAGGCTTATCCATACACACAGGCTATGTAAATAGACTAACATTCCTCAAATACTACATATAAGGTGATTCTTCTTTTTGACGTTGATATAGCACATTTTGAAGGACAACAAATTAGAAAGTGTAGCAAAACAACCTTTATTAGCGAGATCTGCAATGTATCTTGAGTGTTGTGAACCGCCCTGTGATCTTCAGATAAAGTGCGGCATACAAATTTAAATAGTAACCATCATCATCTGCATGCAAGAAGGAAGCTTAAATTGAAACCAGTTTTTCTGGTCAGGCAGAGGGCAAGGAGATGAATTAGGAAGCATTTAATTGAGTTAGGAGTTAGAAGTACAATCTTTATATTATTTTGGGAATAAGGATGCTTCCCATGGGGCTGTTATCTTGCAGATGGATTGTTCAGATCCTTTTTTCCTGTGTACATGATGAGCCCGTGCCGGTAAACACTCTGCCTTCTGAACCGTTATACTGTATTAATTGCTATTCTGACTGCAGAGCCTCCCCTGCACCCCAACCGAAGAACCAGAGAGAGCCTCTCATATCCAGCCCCTGCCCTTCACCCAGACCTGGGAGTGCTTGTGGGGGCAGCAACAGCATAGCCACAATACTGGCTGCTGCAGGATTGAGCCCATTGTCATTATAGCAGAGATAGCAGGAAAGTGGCCCCTGTTTGGGTCTTGTTGAGCAAATTGCTTAGAGGTGCCTGGTTGTTTCCAGTGTACCACCTAGTCTTTAGGTACAGGTAAATGTCAGCTGCTGCGGCCCAAGGCTGTGGACAAGGAATGGTGAAACCTCCACAAGTAGTGAGTGCCTCGTTGTGGGAAGGGACATGCCCACCTGCCATGAAGGAGGCAGCAAGTCACAGGCTGCTCTGAAAGAAGCCCTTCCTTGGAGTGCAAGGACCAGAACCACTATGGGCCAGTTGATAGGTGCACATTTACTTGGAAATGTGTGGAATTTCCTCCTTGCAGACAGATTATGTGCACACTCTCCAGCGGCCCAGTGAATGAGCATAATGGCTGATTCTGCACATTAACCACCCAGCTTATATTCTATTCCCCATAGCATATGTACTCTGTATTGCCTTTTACACTTTTATTGTAGGGCATTCTAGGGATTTTGGAAATTGAAGAGCAAAATAGAAATGCTTTAAGTAAAATAAAACGTTTCCTGGTTGTGCTGACCCACAACATTTTACTGGGAGATGCTAGGGTCATTTTGCCTGTGAAAAATGCCCCCACTTGTGGTTGGGCAGCTAAATATTGACTTGGCTGCCTCCCAACGCTGTGGATGGGAAGTGGGGAAACTGCTACGACAGCAGAGGGGTCCATTCTTTTGACATAACACATAGAGGCTCACATGCTCCTGATATCCTTTGGTCAACTGTAAACAAAATGGCCAGCTGGTGCTCAGGTAAGAAGCAAATGAAAGTAAGGATGTGGTGTTAGAGGTCACACACCAGAACATTGCCACACAGGTGACAAACTGCCCTTAAAAATGGAATAGCTATACAAGCAATGACTGTGGGTGTATAACAGGTTATATTTAGTCATTAGATTTTGTATCAGATGGGTAAATCTGGATTTAACAAATAAAAAGTACAGACTGGCATTTTGATCATGATAATGTTGTGTGGATGGTGCAAAAAAATGTGCATGAGTAGTACTGATTCTGCTGTAAACCTGTCTGGAAGCACTCTAACAGTGCTTGCTTTTCTGTTTGTCCCCACAATGCTTACTCAACTTGTAAACTTTATTTTAAAAGAAAATTTAAATATTGTTATGCTCTCTCCTATGAAATGCAGCATATTTTCTAAGAGTATATATTCGCAGCTATATTTACCACCATTGTATGATTTTCTTTTCAACCATTTTGTGCCAGATCTTGAGCATGAAGCGCTGCATTTTGTGTGTAATGATGTTTTAATATGTAAATCTTGTTAAGGTTGCTAAGAACTTGCATTATGTATATTGCCACTTTCCACTTTAGCATTGGTTTATTTTTAAGCTCAAGATGCAGGAAAACTCTGGTTTTAAAATCCCTGCAATCTGTGGTTGTTCGGTGCTAGAGAAAATGCATTCTGTATAATCTCAGGTGTAGTCTTATGTTACGTCTTCAGACATTGAAGATCTTAAACTTAGCTGTGCTTTGCCCCTAATTATGATAAGCTTGGAGTAGTATAGCTTTATTTTAGAAATGCTAAGTGCTCACAACAAACACAGTTCCCCCCCCCCATTACCATTGATTGAAACCATAAAGAAAATGTTGATGAGAAATTATGAAATATATGGTCTTAGATCTGCTAGTGAATTGCATCTATGTCTCTGTTACATCATTTTATACTGGTTATTATGGGCGGATTCACCTAATGAGCCCTGTGCAAGAGCTTCTATTTGTGTAAGATGGCTTCCCCTCGTTCCGCCCTCCTGCGGCCCCTGAAATTGCCTTGGGGGGTTGAGAGAACCCCCAGAACAGCATCAGGGAGGAGGGGGAGTCATTGTGTCTGGCAAGCAGATATGCTGGGGCAGGTGGAATGTTTGTAATTGTGGCATGTTGAATTCCACTCAGTGTTTCTTATAGTGCTATCCTGAGCATGTCTACTCAGAACTAAGTCCCATTGGTCCACTGGGAATTACTCCCAGATGAGTGTGTATAGGATTGTAACCTTAGTTTTTCATACCTTACGTTAATGGTGGGGAACCTGTGACCCATCAAATGTTGCTGTATCCCTGACTGCTAGCTATGCTGCCAGTGGCTGATGAGAGTCCAACAACATCTGGAGGGAACACAGGTTCCCACCACTGTCTTATAACCAACATTGCACACAGAAAAATGTCTCCCTCTTCTAAATAAGGCAGCTTTTAATGCAAGCCACTTACTATGTGAAACAGGTTGTGTTATTTCTTATTCTGTTGAAAGTATGATTGGTGGAGGAGCATACATAAATTTTAGTTTTTTAATAATGCAATTGCAGATTTAATTTATGCACTGCATATTTAACAGTTCTCATTAGATAAACATGTTTGTGGTGTAAAGCAGTGTTTTATTAAAGTTGTGTGTCCTTGTTTTACTTTTGGTCTTTTAGTTTCCAGCGTGTTGTCTTTTTGGTTTTGTTTTATTGCTTTTTCTTTAATTTTGCTTACCAGAGCCAAAGCCTTAGTAGAAGAACAGCGCCTTTTGTTCCTAGGGTTCAGGTAAAGGCTTCATCTGCCTGACAGAAACTAAAGTTGTGTTCCCCTCTCCCACGTTTTGTTTGACTTGGAAAATGCATAGTAGGAAAATGTCACAGTTTGATCCATTTTCCCATTTTAATTTTAACATGTTGCTTCAAACCATATTAACAAATTTCATATTGTCTTGTGAGCAGCTTGAAACTGCATGGTGATTAGAATACTAAACTAAAATTTAAAGAGACAACTATTTTTTAGTTTTAGTTTTTATCTATATCTAATTAAACAAGCACAGATTTCAGCAATGATAATAACTGTGTGTTGCATAAATACATACCTTGAACTAGAATTAGTTGATCTTATGCTTTGGATGTTTGGCCTCATTGTATCAAGGTTGGTGTCTCTTTAAATCACACATTTTCATTACAAAATTTCCTTTTTTGCATTTTCCAAATGACAGTAGTTCCCTGAGCAGAAGATGGGCAAATAAATTTGTACCTTGTCTAAGGAATGTGTGCCTTGCTTGCGTTTTGACACATTAGTTGAAATATTAAAAACAATAATGATTACAAAACAATTTCCCATAACCACTACGGATGACTATATTCTGATCTTATGTGGGTACAAGTTGTTTGCCTTTTTTCATTAGGAATCCCTTAAGGTACTGTAGATTAACCCTACTATAGGTTGTAAGAATGTCATAATGCTTATCTTGCTTTGCTGCATGCTTACCATTTTATTTATATTTTTTGTATAGAGAACATTACCTGCTTTTGTTACAAAATATTTTTGTGGAAATGCTCATCATTTGTATAAATGCTTTATAAGCTTATTCATTTCATGCTCTTTCACTGCTTAAGAAAATATAAAAATGGAAAGTTCCGAGTTACATGAATTATACTTTTTGTTATTGTTTAGAAAGGAAAGCACTTATTATTTTAAAAGATAACTACATGAAATAGGCCACAGAGAACTTAATGGGAGACAGAGAGTCAAGTCTACATGCAAATCCTAACGTGTTCTCAATTCTTTGGCTAGCATTAAGGCTCATAATGTTCTCAGAATTTATTATGTCACTAAAATGCAAAATTATTATTTCAGAATAAAAAATAAGGGCATGTTTTTGCAAACATTTTCATAACAGAGATTTTGTTAATTTGTGCTGGGTGGACAGCATGGGGGAATGCTAAGATGTATCTAAATCAAGACATATTCAGACAACTGTTCCAGTTCAGCTCCTGCAAGCTCCTCCTCTCTAACTAAAAACCCGATCAAAGGAAAAGAATCTTCAAAAATAATGGGTGATATCTAGTGTTGCATGAGTAGATTTCCACTTGCTCAATGGCACTTCCCCTCCCTTTTCTTCAACTGCATCCCCCACCTAAAAAATCTGCTCTAAGAGAATTGAGGCAAACTCCGAAGCAGATTTTGTTAGCAAGGAGAGGAAGTCCCATTGTGTAATGAGAAGTCTTTTGCTCCATCGGGTGGACATCATTAGATTTCTCCCTTCTGTGTATTATCTAGCCAGTATTGACAATATTGTTCAAATCAGACTACATCTAAGCAGTATGGATATCCTATCTGCATTGAAATAGAAATCACGAAACCAGTACAGCATTTTCTTGATTTTCTACAAATGTAAACTCTCTTAGTCGATTATAACTTCCTAAAATTATTGCTACATTTAAAGGTATATCTAAGTGAATTAGCATTGTTTTGCGTAAATACAAAATGGCATGGCCCTGACAAGGTGGCCAGTCATTCTTTGCAAAGAGTGTGGGCCACAGCTCAGCACTATGGAGAAAGTTCCTGCTTCCATCAAAACAAAGCAAATAGCAAATGACATGTGATAATAATAGTCATAGATCACAATACGATAGCCTCAGTTTTAAATACCCCATTTTGTCATCTCCCCATTCTATTACAGGTCTGTAATGTACACAACTTTATTTCATGGTTTTTCTACATATACTAATCAAAATCTGAAGTAGTCTTTCATTAATTCATATTGCATATAAAAATGTTAGGATATCTGTTGCTCCACACATGCACATATGCAACATATACATAATGAAAGTAAACAACATTGCATATTTTTACATATGTAATATAGTGCTAAGCAGATTATACATACAAAATAAATTTCATCACGTTTATCATTTTGGGCCTTAAGGCTACAAATTAGAATGCCATGAAGTTACCTATACTGTAATAGTAAAACAGATACAGTGGAAGTCTAAAAGTTACATTTACTTTTAAGGATTACTGTATTATGAAAGAAGTGGATTGACTAATGCATAATTTCTCTTTACAGATAAAACTGTGGTATGACAAGGTTGGTCACCAGTTGATAGTCACAATATTGGGTGCAAAGGATCTTCCTTCAAGGGAAGATGGGAGGCCGAGGAATCCCTATGTTAAGATTTACTTTCTTCCTGACAGAAGGTAGGATGAAAAAAAGGCTTAACTACTTTAACTTAAATTTCTGTGAATAAAATAGTAATGTTTGGTAACTAGTGTTGGTCATAATATCTCAGTTATTGTATTTTTGTGAGAGAAGAAATGCCAAATGAGGAGCACACTTGATCAAATATTTGAGGAAGTTGTAAGGGTTAGCTTCTTTGCAGGGAAAAATAAATGATGGTCTTATTAATGGTGGTCAATAAATTTTGAAACTTTTAAGCAGGAGAAGATAAATAATATCACACAGAATTATGTGCCTTTTCAGATTACCATTGTTTATCTGAGTCATAATAACTATGCTTTTCTCAGACATTTGAAAAAGGAATGTTGACTATGGTGGTAGCTTGCAGTAATCCTGGTTAACCCAATGAACAATTATATATATTTCCATAACCCTTAATGAGAATTTGGGAGTGGACAGGGCCATCTTAAGCCTATCCTGCGCCGTGGTGCAAAGATCCCTCTGGCGGCCCCCTCCGTTTCCCAGAGTTGTCAAACTTTTTAAGGGGGGAACACCAATTGTTGACCTTTTTTAAGGAAAGGTTCCCCATAGTTGTTGACTGAACTTGGGAATTCCACAGATTTCACTACAGGGAAGGAGAGGCAAGAGCTGGGGGTGGGGGGAACCTACCCCTTCCTTTACTGGATGAAAAGAGAGAGAGAAAGTGGGACAGAGGAAAGGAGAAGGCATTTAATCCATTGACGGAGAGGAGAGGAGGGTGGTGGTTGGGAAGCTGAGACGGGGTAGAAATAGCGTCGCTCCTCCTGCCCACGCAGGCTTCACAGCCAAGAAGGAAGGACAGCATGAGGTTTTTGTTTTTGTTTTTTTTAACACAAACACACACGCCAACCCTGGTTGCTCCCTGATCCCCTCGAAGTGAGTGGGTGGGTAGGTGCGGTGGGACAGCAGCAGATCGTCCTCGCCCACGACCACACATGCAATGTATGGGGTGTGCATGTGCAGCCCGCTGCATTTTGCAATGCTACTTAAAGGGAGAAATAAAAGTGCACTTGGGCATAGCTAAGGATGGGTCTGCTTCCCTTCTGCCTGCCGGGAAGCCGCCGCACTGGAAAGAGAGAGACGGAGTCCTCGCTTGCTGGGCGGGGAGCTTTGACAGGGAGCTGCTGGGAGACGCTCCAGCATCCCCGTCGAAACCGTTCCCACCCACATCTTTGGGGCTCCCCTCCCGCGCTCAGGCGCTCCTGCCTTGCACAGGAGGCTTAGGAGGCAAGCTGCACAGGCCACACAACTGAACAAAGGAGAGTGCAGCTAGGAAAGAGGGAGGAGCAGGAGGGCAAAAGCAAGCCAGCAGCGTGACTGAGAGAGAGACCGCAGCACGGGAAAGGAGGAGGAGGAACCTCACATGTGCCTCCTTTCGTTTCATTCCCATCTCCATGAAGACCTCGGCTCCCAAAGAGGGTGCACGAGGGGAGGGTTGCTATGCGCTGCGCTCACTCAGCTGCGCAGTTTAGAGAAGCGAGCGCGCACACACACCCCAACCTCACAACACCGCAAGCAAGCAACTATTGTGTCGCACAGGGCTCAGGAGCGCTGTGCGTGCACTGGGCAAGCGGATTCTAGGAAAATAAGAAGCCGCCGGCAAAGCCGCACAGCTCCCCCACTCGCTGGGTGCCCCTTAGAGGCCAGTGCTGTGGCGCAATGTTATAGGAAAGACGGCTCTGGGAGTGGGTGTTGAGAGTTAAAGAGAGATTTTACAGGGTCTTCAGTGGCAGAGAGTGGCAGAAAAATATGATGATTCAGAAGAACCCCACACTGTCCTACAGGCCTTCTAGATTGGTAAAGGCTGCACATGCACACTGCCCTCCTAGTGCAATTAGAAATGTGAGTGGCAGAATGAATGCAAGTGGCCTACTGCTTGCTTTTCTTCAGCAAGCACAAGAGCATGTCTACTATCTGACCTTGAAGTCATCGAAGAAGTTTGAGCAGATGGCCTGCTTGACGATCTTTGTTATGGGTCCAAAGCTAAAGCAGTGGGGAGCAAGTGGAGTCCCATTGGCCTTGAACTCATTGCAAGAGCCAGAACACCTTGGCGGTGCTTTTTGCTAAAGCCCAAGAGAAAGAAATTGTGGCAGGAGTGGGAGAGATGCCAAATCTTAGTACAGTGCAAAGGCCTCAGGTTACAAACGCTTCAGGTTACAAACTCTGCTAACCTGGAAGAGTTGAGAACTTTGCCCCACCCAGGATGAGAATGGAAATCATGTGCCGGCAGCGCAGTGGCAGCAAGAGGCCCCATTAGCAAAAGCACGCCTCTAGTTAAGAACAGTTTCAGGTTTAGAACAGACCTCCGGAATGAATTAAGTTCGTAACTACAGGTACCACAGTAATTCCCTATTTATATAACCATCAGTTGATCAACCTCTTAATTATGGTCAGTGATCAGTAAAAAGAATAACTTTGTATAACTACTTTGTATAATCTAACTAGCCCCTGCCACTGAAAGCCCTGTGTAAGAACTTCTGCTTGTTCAGTAGGGCTTTCCCCACCTGTCTTCCCCCCCACATGCCCTGAAATCCTATCTGGAGAGAGTCAGAATGACCCCCAGAACAGCATGTGGTATGGGAGGAGAGGGAGAATCATTCAAGCGGCTAAGCAGAGATGTTTGTGCAAATGGAAAAAATGGAAGAGCACAGTGTCACTTAGATGTTTTCCTGCTTTGCTTTGCTTTGCTTTGCTTTGCTTTGCTTTGCTTTGCTTTGCTTTGCTGTGTGTGATTTCAGTTTTTTAGAACTCCATATTTCTTGGAACGTGCAATTTTCAACCAACTATGAATTCTTATAACTATCCAAATTAGGTATTTTAAACCTGAGACATAATTGCAACATTTTGTTTTTGAATCTTGTGGTAATTTTGATACTAGTTTGCAATATGCTGATGGGACGCTGGTGGCCTGGGGCTTGCCAATCAGAAGGTTGGCGGTTCGAATCCCCGCAACGGGATGAGCTCCCGTTGTTCAGTCCCTGCTCCTGCCAACCTAGGAGTTCAAAAGCACAAAGTGCAAGTAGATAAATAGATACTGCTCCAGCGGGAAGGTAAATGGCATTTCTGTGCGCTGCTCTGGTTTGCCAGAAGCAGTTTAGTCCCTTGGCCAGTAAAGCGAGATGAGCGTTGCAACCCCAGAGTCGTTCGCAACTGGACCTAACAGTTGGGGACCCTTTACCTTTACCTTGCAATATGCTGAAGGAGTCAGTGTTCATAGAAAAAAAGGTTTTAATAATATATTTTAAAAGTGGGCCAGTTAAAAGGCACTGCTGTGATATCTTTATCAGAAAGCATTTTTCCAAGCATTTTACCATCTGTAGGTATATCATATACGTATACTGTACTATGCATGTATAGAAGAAATGCAATTTGTTTTATTATTAATTATTAGGAAGGTGCCAGAATGTGCATACTTTGAAATTATAGTGCTGTATATTTCCTTTTTATAATTTTCACAGGTGTTGCTTTTCTTTTAAGGCAAATAGTGTAGATGTTTTCCTTTAATTACTCTGGGTATTTCCTTTCAAGTTCAAAAGTAAAAGTAGCTTGTTCCATTGAATTTGTTTTCTTCTAACAGTGAAGCAGTCTCTCCCCTGCCCCCTCCCCGAAGAATAAGCTTAGTAGGCAAAAATAAATCTCTTTTATATGGAAAAATAACCTGCTAGAAATAAAGTGCAATTAAACAACTCAAGCATTTAATTAGGTGAGGCTGTGAAGTTCTGACTAAACAAATTATACAGGAAAAACTTGTCCAATATAACCTAGTTCAATTCTCCAAAGTAAACAAATCTTTAGTGTCTAAAATAAAGTCATTAAGGCTACATTAAAAAATCCACATATTCCAAAGTTTAGTGAAAATAAGAGAGCTACTCTGAAGTAAGTTGTTTGATTCTGTCATTAGGTAAGCTCCAGAGAGCCAGTTCTTTTATCAACTTAGATTAAGTTGTGCCAGTGATAATAAATCTTGTCTTGAGGTGCTGTTTTAAAAATAAACTTAGCAGGAGTTTATACATAGGTGTATTAGTAATTTCAGTAGGGAAGAAACCATGTTCATCTTTTACAATAATACTAAAAGAATGTTCTGTGGCTCCTTAAAGACTAACTGCATTTTATTTGGAATACACATGAAAGTTTACTCTGCAATAATGTTATAAGTCACTTTGGGCACAATTCTGTGGAAAATTAGCCTACAAATAAAGAGATGAAGATGATGAAGATGAACATGTTCATTGTGTAAACAAGTAGACCAAGGATTAGATCCAAAGGACTGTACACTAGTTTTGCATACCTATTAAGGAGGCACTGGATTTCTCAAAAAGCACTCCCAAGTGCCAAATGGCAAACCATTTTTGGAACTGGAATGTTAATTGTTTCTAGTATGTCACCTGATTCTGCTGTTTTAAGAAACAAGTAAACTAATGTCATTAGATATGTGTAAAAATACTATTTGGATACTGACCTGTGCCTGAAATATGAAGCTAACTGTATAATCCTATGAAGTATTAAATTAACAACACAGTCATATACAGTCCTACACACTAGGGCAGCCAATGTGCTGCCCTCCAGATATTACTGGACTCAACTTCCACCACCTTTGACCATTGGCTGTGCTGTTTGGACTTACTGGGATTTGGAATCTGAAAACATATGGAGGGCACCATGTTGGCTACCCTGCACACTGGGTTGCATTAAGTGTTAGTCATACTCAGAGTATTCCCAATGAAATTAATAGGCATGACTAACATAGGTACATTAATTTCAGTGGATTTATTCTCATTTATTTGGCTAGAACCCACTAACTGGGGGTAAGCCCCTTTGAACACTCAAAGGATTTCAGGCTGAAAAGCATTACTTCAAACAATATAAGGAACATGCCTACATAAAGAAAAGTATTGGGGCTTTGTGAGCATTCATTTATATTTGTTGTATATATTTGCAAAGAAGTTTCTGAAGGCAAGTCACAAGCAAGCCTTGTCATCTTCTTCTGGCAGCCATTTGTTTTATAAATCACATATTAAATAGAATAGCAACACCTTTAATTTATACTTCTCAATTGCAGTGATAAGAACAAAAGAAGAACAAAAACAGTAAAGAAAACTTTGGAGCCCAAATGGAACCAAACATTCATTTATTCTCCAGTTCATCGGAGAGAATTTCGAGAACGAATGTTGGAAATTACTCTTTGGGACCAAGCACGTGTTCGTGAGGAAGAAAGTGAATTTTTAGGAGAGGTATTCAAAGCATTTTAAGTAGACTATTAAGAGTTATTGGGGGGGGGGGGATCAAAAATATATTTAATGCAATTTTTGTTGGGCAGAGTAATCCTGTGGGGTTGTTGACATAAACAGCCACTGAGATTTCTTCTCCCCTTCTGCATTTCTGTGAACTGCTGCTCTGTTCTGTGGTCCTGTGTTATGCTGTCATGGGTAGTTTTTTATTACTTAATGTAAAATGTACTTGTTTTTAATTATGATTGCAGGGTCCAGGTTGGTTTGTATGGGGAGGGACAGTCCTTGAGGTATTGCGTTCCTGAGTCATTTAAGGCTTCATAGGTCAAAACCAGCATTTTTAATTGGGCCTGGAAACTAATTGGCAGCCAGTGCAGTCAGACTAAGATCAGCGTAATATGCTCAAACCATCATGCCCTTGTGAGCAATCTGGCTGCTAAATTCTACACCAGCTAAAGTTCCCAAGCCATCTTCAGAGTTAGCTCTACATATAATGCATAGCAGTAATCTAACCAGAAACTCAATTTACTTTCTAAGCCAGAGAAGAATTTCTTGAGGATATACCTGTAGTGCTTAATTTCTAATGAAGTTCAGTTTTTGAGCTAGGTAAATACAATTTTTGGCAACATCAGTAATCCTCATCTAGTTGGGGTAATTTGAGGATAGGTTGCACTTTTAGTCACATTTACTCTTTCTGACTTAAACACATTTTTACTGCATTGTTCCTTGTATTGATTTCTAATACAGAGATTCGTTATGAAACTAAAGTGGCCATTAAATTTTCATGATATGCTGGAAATATGTGACTACAACGTAATGTAGACTTTATGAAACATTTATGGTGCAAGTGGTGCTTTGCACTGTGACATGTTTTATTCTCTTTTTAGATTCTAATTGAATTAGAAACAGCACTGCTGGATGATGAGCCTCATTGGTACAAACTTCAGACACATGATGTCTCCTCCTTGCCACTTCCCCACCCTTCACCGTATTTGCCACGCCGACAGCTTCATGGAGAGAGTCCCACGCGAAGGTTGCAAAGTAGGTTTTCCATTCTATTAAAGGCATATTCATTTCTGTGTGGAATAAAATGCATTTCTTCTAGGTGAGAAATGCATACAATGAAAAACCAGCATCTGTAATTTTGATCTCTTCTTGACTTCCGTATTTTAACTGAACTTTATTGATGGAGAGTCATACTTATATTAAGAAACATCATGTTTGCCTCCTCTGGTTTCTTTTCCTTCTCATAGCCATACAATCATGTATGAAAAATATTGATATAATGCATTTTGTATATCATTCATTAGCCTTTGCAACAGCTAATATGCACTTCATAATGGTGAATATTTATAATTTAAGGATTCATGCACAAACATCTGCAGGAGAATAGAATGCTTCAAATCATGAAATGCTGAAATTTGATTACTAAACAGACAGTTAATCTACCTCTAATGCAACTTTCCTAAATGAGACTTCTGCTTCTATATGTGATTTCCTCACACACAAATTGAGCAGAATGAGGAGATGTAATCCTCAAGTGATACAGTGAATTATACTACTTCAGACTGCAGGGGTACGAGTCACATTTTTGAATCTGCCCCCATATAAACAAAGTTCTATGCAAAAATTACTCTTGACTGTTTACAAGTTTTTCCCCCTTTTTACATGGGGACCAATAAAATGTGACCCTCACCTGCAAACTGAAGTGATATGTTCTATTCTACCATCTCAGGACTTTACAGTTCATTGACTACATCATTCTGTTGCATGTGTAGAAAAAGGCCAAATAAACTAAAAAACAACAAGAAAACTTGCAACTTCAAGGAGTTCAGTACAAAACTAACCTGAGACAGATTACACTTCACTTCCCAAAGCCTGATGAACAAGGCACATCTTCCTCCTAAAAAGTATAATTTTGAGATGAGATGCACCTCAGTGGATAGGTAGTTTCCAAATGTTGGAATTGCTAAAGTATTAGACATGGTACTGAGATGGAACCCCATGTTACAAGGCAGCAGCAACAAAATAGCAGTTGCTTGCAACAAACTGGAGAGAGCTTCATATGAAATCATAGAATTGTAGTGTTGGAAGGGATGTTGCATGTTAAATTTCCTAGAAACATCTGGCTGACCACTGTTGGAATCAGAATGCTAGACTAGCTGGATCTTTGGCCAAAGCAAAATAATGATATACATTATATCTTCTTCATATGTCCACATATTTTTTTTCTCTTATATGAAATTGGTGTTTTGGGCATGTTTTGTTAATTTGCATGTTTGAATGGGTTCTGCGCAGGTGATATGACTATAATTTGTATTGTAATGCATGGATAAGTTATTTGAGGCTGCAATCCTATGCACACTTACTTGGGAGGAAATCACATTGAACTTGGGGAACTTTTGAGAAAACATGCACAGCATATACATAGGATTTGAACAGTAAATCAGCAAGAATGTTAGAGGGCTGTTAAAGTAAAACAAAACTGTGAAGACAGGTAGGATGAATAGGAAAAGGGGAAGCCCCCCTTTGCTCATGGTCAAAGAAGCAGAGGCAGATGTCCACAGGTTTTAATTAACTATGTCAGCTGGGGAATGGACTCTGAAATCAACATATCTAAAGGCTTTGCAACCTTTCTGTTCTTTTAAGGGTCCTATTCCTGTGACAGCTATATGACTGCTGGGAAAGTAATAGGTGTAGCTTATTGCCAATAAATTTCATGTGGGACAGCCCTGTTAGAAAACTTCAGTTGCTATAAAATAAAGCAAATAGATTTGCTGGTTGGGACTAGGCCTATGGAAAGCATTACCAGCATGTCTGTAGGCTGCTGCATTGGTTTTCAGCTCATTTCTAAGAATGATTCAAGGTGTTGGACTTCAACTTCAATGTCTTGAGATTGAGTACCTTGAGGTCTGCCTGCTCCAGTATAAACTTTCTTTTTAAAAAATCATTTTTATTGAATTTTCCACTTTAACAAACCAATCAAATCACATTAAATATTCCAAATTGTACATAAACATATCAAATAGTCCAAATAATCTGCCAAATCGTAAGTTTTTGTACTTCCCATGCTTCAAACTTGGAGGGCTCTGATCAGCATCAAATTTCTGTTGTATTCCATAGTCCTTTCTGATGATTCCCCTAGTTCTTTCTGATATTATCCTTCATTCTTTCACAGCCTCTGAGTTGTTCCCACAAGCGAGATAAAAGAAACCAAGATATGTTACTGTGTGGATTTAATGTCTGTGATTCTCTCATAAATTGCAGTGCCTCCTCACATGTTGATGCTTCTGTTAAATCCAAAGATCCTTGTAGCTGGCAGCCGCCATCTCACACAGTTCTGACAGAATCCAAACTAAGCGACAGCTCAATAACTTTTCGAGACCGGCTGCTTCAAACATCAGCCTTTTCAGGGGAGGATTACCAAGTCAAGCTGGACATACAAATGTAATGAGATATTAGATATTAAAGGCTCACCTCCCCCTATGACTTTGTAGTTCCGCAGCCCGGTCTTGATCTTCAACATGGCGGATTCCTAATTAGAGCTGCATCATTCCCCACAAAGCAATAAATGTCCAGGAAACCATCCAAAATCCCTTAATAAGACATTCAATGGCTAACGAGGTTCTGCCTCTGCCTAGTATCCACATATTGGAGAACCTTTTATCCTCTTCCAAGCAAATCCAACATCAGACGCCTTATTATATAATATTTTCATTTCCACACATTTTAAAATTTTGAAGCCATATTATGTCCACGAATATCAAACTTTCAAGTCTTGCTTGTTATAAATGATGAAAACAGTCCTTCTTGGAGGGGTTTTGCCCAGTAATATAATGAAATAAAACAAAGTACAGTAACAAGGAGAGCTCACCCCCCCCCCCTCTTTCCATCCTGTTCCCACATGCCAATTAGATGTTAAACCTTCTTCCTCTCAATATTCTTTAGCACTTCAGAGGCTGGGTTGTTTAGCAAAATTTCATCCCTCCTCGTTTGAAGCATGTCCAAATCTTAAATCCAATTTTTCATCTTAAGAAATGAAATGGAGCTTGTGGCGCTCGCGAGAGACAGTGTCCA
Source organism: Lacerta agilis (assembly GCF_009819535.1). Taxonomy (NCBI): domain Eukaryota; kingdom Metazoa; phylum Chordata; class Lepidosauria; order Squamata; family Lacertidae; genus Lacerta; species Lacerta agilis. Next base: position 65,699,020 of record NC_046318.1, read on the forward strand.
GGAGAGCCAGATTCTCTCATCCAGTGCCCCCCAGCCCCAAAATTGAAGCCGAGTTAATGAGCAACTGTGGATGAGGCAGTGTCTTCCCATTACCCCTGGGAAGATTTGGGAGGCTGATTACTCCCATCTCAGCCTCTAATTACCCTGTGAGAATTGGAGCGATGAAATTTTTCAGCCATCATCCATGGCGCCTTATGTGGAAGTCACTCCAATATAAACTTTCAAAACAACAAGGGCCTTCTTGGATTCCTCCTGCCTTCAGAGATAAGGCGGGTATTGATTGGAAGTAGAGTCCTTTCAGTTGTAGGATCCTAACTTTGTTACGTCCTCTCCAGGGGGACTTGCCGAGGAGTCAAAACAAAATAAAAAATAAAAAAATTCCTTCCAGTAAGAACCGTAGCTAGGTGATCTTGCGCCCCTGGCAGAACCACCCAGGTTGTGCCCCCTAGCCACGGACAAATTAGCTCTTCTTTTCGCCTCTCCTCCAGCCCCCCCCAAATTCAATTCACCCCCTATTTAAAACCATTTCTTATGAGGCAATAATCAATATTTATATTTTTGGACCTATTTTTTAGCCGATTTTGTGGGCGCCCTCCATCGCCTGTGCTCCTGGCAGGGCCCACCTCACCACCCCCTAGCTACGGTCCTGCATGAGGCATAAGTCTCTTAAACTGTCATCATTGTGGTTTTACACTATGAGGAATTTTGTGGCTGTCCTAACCCTGACCCTGCTTGGTGGTGTAGCTTGAGGATAGGATTACATTGTTTGTTAGAATATGTTGATAATAATATCATAATAGTTGCCGGAATAGCGTTTGTGGTTCAGTTTGCAGGAACTATTGTATTCTGGTTTGTATGGATTTAAAAAACAAACCAACTCTTAGGCTGCAGTTCTAAATACACTTACTGCAGTGTAAGCCCCATTGAACATAGTGAGATTTCGATCTAAGAAAAACATGCATAGGATTGCAGTGTAAAGATATAACTAGCTGATCCACATAAAACTGTTATCCAAAACTAAGTCTCCAGATTATACACATGCCTGTTGCATGTCAAGTCCTCATGTATTCTGATATCACTTCATTTTAACATTTTTTTCCAGATAAAGGCATTTATTCATATAATTCAGGTAAATTACGAGCATGCTGTGTATTGCTTGCTTCATATACACCATTTATTTTGTTGATAAAATGCTTGCTTGTTGTGCACCAGTTCAACTGCTAACTTGCTCTGTGGGTTTCTTTTTCTGCTTTTCAGAGATAGGCCCTTGTCCTTGCATTATTTCTAATTTTAGTTGCTTAGTGTTATAAGCATTTGCTGAAAAAATCCAATGTTTTTCTGGAGTGTTTATTTGTTTTGTTGCCATGTGAAGGTGTATATAATAATATTAGTAGATTTGTTGAATCTGATATACAATTTGTGAGATGAGATAGCCATCGGTGATATTCAACTATGTTTTACTTAGAGCAGACCTGCTGAAATTAATGGACCCAACTTACTGATATCCATTAATTTCAATGGGTCTACTTTGAGCAAAATCTAGTTGAATACCATCCCATATTAAAAGGTTTTGACAATGAAGTGCTGAAGTAAAAGCGAAAAAATAACTTCCGTATTTTGAAATTCACAAGAAACGTGATATTGTATTGTATTGGTTAGAACAAAGCTGGAATACCATAACTGGGTTTAATTCACATAATTGACAAAGATAATGTATCCGTGGTACCACCACCACAACAAAAGGCTGACCCTACCAAGAGAAATAAGGTGGGATGGGCAGGCTGCTAAGTGATGGGAGTACAGAGCATTTCTCCATTTTTCTCAGCTTCATTTGTTTCTTGCCCACTGAAGGGTGAGAAAGGGAAGGGTCTGTCCCCTAGAATATCTTCCTTCACAAATTCTCATGTTAAGCAAAACTTACTGTATAAGTTGTCATAAGGCAAATAGTACAAAAATGAAACAGGTTGAATCTTGTACAGCAGCTGGTATCATTAATTTTTAGCAATATTCTTTCATATACAGCCCAGATCCTTTGCATAAAAGTTGATTCATGACTGGTTAATCAACCAGTATTTTTCTTCTAAAAAACACTATGTTTAGCATTCTCATTCTTTATTTGGCACTGTCAATGTCAAAAATACAATTGTGGCAGTTCACTCACACAACTGCTAGTCTGTTCATCAGAACCTTGTTGTTAGCACAGCACAAGAGCCAATTCTAATGGGTTTTTGATGCTTGCAAATTATGTTGTGCAACTATTATTATTATTATTATCATTACTAGTGAGAGATAACTTGGTGCGCTACTGCTTGCACAATGGTGTCAACTTTCAAACTTCTTGTGCTAACATTATGTTGGATCTTACCCTTTTCCTTTACAGCTCAGTTTTTCAGTTTACATTTAGTGGATCTTAATTCTACTTTTAAAAATAGTTGTAGTCTTTTCCAACTCTGTGCCATCTGCACACTTTATGTGCAAACTCTCCATTAATGCAACTCATTAACAACAATGTTGAACAACAATAGGGCCCAGCAACAATACTTCTGAGACTCCAATTTATATGGTTTCTCAATTGCACCATCCATTCATAGTATTTCAGTGTTCAGTTTCTACAAGCTGATACCAATAATTTGATACTACTAATTTGATGCCAAGATCTTTCGGTCAGTGTTCTCTAGCTCAAACTTTGAGGTAAAACCAATCCAAGTCTTGCTAATGACAGACTACATTGCATTTTCTACTTTTATCTTCAGTCACAGAAGAAAATCAAATTGTTTTGATTTTCTTTGTTTTTGCTAGCCATTAATTTTCTTTTCTTTTTAGGGGCTTACAAAAGGATTGCTTTAAAATTAGTACAAATAACTGTAGAATGCTGGTTCTGTAGTCTGTCTTCCTTTTGTGCTTTGAGAAATTATAAGTAGGATGTCCGTTCTTCAGACATTTTAGCTCTTGTTTCTGCTCTATGAATGCTTAAGTATTTCTTATTCTTAATGTGGATCCTGTAGCATGTTGTATAATTCATCAGCTGAGTTACATACCAATTCAAATGCAGCACGTTCAGTTCATGAATTCAGTCTCAGAATATCAATCATATAAAATTGGTTGCACGTTCTTTGTGTTTTCCATTTCCAATAGCTTTTATGTTATACCCAAAGTATGGAGCTCTATTTGTACACTGAATACAGAACAGTTGTGCTGTCAAAACAAAGGCAAGGTATTTAAGTGGAAGGACGTGTTTATTGAGGTCATGCTGTGTTTCAGTGTACAGTGAATAACAGTACCCTTGCTTCTTGCAAAAATGGAAGAAACAGAGGAGCTTATTCTGTGCTACCTGTTGCTTAATTTCACTACATTTGGAAAATACACAACAGCTGAGTGAGATAAACTTCTCTACTGTATATGAAAGATACAACTTCAATATCATCAGTTCGACTATCTTTACTAGCTTGTTCAGCTCTATGATTTATTCCTTTCATATCTTATTTGTATACTCATTGAGGGCTAAAGTGACCCCTCCTGTCCAATAGGATTATTTTATTGTTGACAAATAGGTTAAATATGGTTGTAAACTGTTGAACAATATCTGCCTGCTGTTGTGTAGGGCAGTGTTTTTCAACCTTTTGTGGGCAAAGGCACACTTGTTTCATGAAAAAAATCACGAGGCACACCACCATTAGAAAATGTTTAAAAATGTTAAAAAATTTAACTCTGTGCCTATATTGACTATATATAAAGTAATTTTTCAATTTTTCCCACGGCACACCAGGCAACATCTCGCGGCACACTAGTGTGCCGCGGAACAGTGGTTGAAAAACAATTAAACCAGAGTCTAAGTTTTTTCTTATGTGACCTACTGTTAAGGTCCAATAATAGACTTTGGGCCAGCTTTTGCTGATGAAGCTCTAGTTATTTTGGTAAGTATTGTGATCAGATCACTCCATTACATTTAAAATACTGCTTTTCACAGCTATAATTTGTTTTATTGGAGACAAAAGCTTACATGGAAAGCTATTGAGCCTTGTTAACAATGATCAGCAAGCCTTAATAAATGTAGTACAGTACTCATTTAATGGAACAGCTATAATTAATCCTATGATTCTCTCTTTCTTTTGGCAGGGTCCAAACGAATAAGTGATAGTGAAGTCTCAGATTATGACTGTGATGATGGAATAGGAGTAGTGTCAGGTAACAAATTTATAAGATTTTAACACTGAAAATGTTTATATTTATAATTTGTCATAATAAATTTATTGACTTACTCTTGCATTGTTGTGTTTTAATTAAAAACCTTCCTGCTTGTTTAGACATGTCATGAGGTAACTTGGCATGCCAATGGGATCTGGAATCCCAACAGAAGTGCTGAACAAGCGCAAATGGTAATTCCTTCTAAAGAGTTTAGATATTACATGGTATGTTTTACTTCAAGCTGCTTTTTCTGTCCCCTCCCATCCCCCGCTCTTCTGGCATGTAAATAGTTCAACACTTTGAAATATAGGAAGGCACAACTCTGCTATTTTATGCAGCAGCCCCAACAGCAAGTACAGCTACAAACTAAATATGCTATCAAACCACAGTGGTTGTAGGCAGCTCATCCTAACTGCTGTCATCCCCTATTGGGATTTCGTTAGCTTCACTTTTGCCTGTGCTTTGTACATCGTGGAGAGGTGTAGTTATTTGGCATAAGAGCAATTTATTGTTAGCAGTTCCTTTAGAACATATTTAGTAAGCAGATGTTACATCCATTCTGGATTTTAGTAGCATGCTTAAAGCAGATCAGTTTATAGGACATAGGCACACTGCAAAAATGGTCTCTAAATCATCATGTTAAAAGAATGGGAAGTACCTATTCATCGTTCCTTTTTGTCATAAAGCAGAGTGCTAGTTCCAGAATCAGTCTCAAATTAGGTTCATGTAGTACAGTGACCATATCTGCAGATCATTCTCAGTAACAGTAGTATATTGTTATGAAATGGGAAACTGGACAGCTTTTATCCTGTTAGTGTCAAATAGCTGTGCCATATTTTGATATGCATTATCATCCATAAGGAGGAAATGTGTGTATGACATTCAGTCCAGAAGATGACAGCTCAGAAGAAAATACGCATGAAAGCTTAGAGGTGAGAGCTCTTCTAGGAAGTAGTTTAGAAATTGTTTAGGATGAGGGATTTTACACAGTACTGATTGGTATGTGTTAATTTTTTATACTTTAGTTGTTTGATATACCCATCTAGTTTGTACCCATCTAGTTTGTATTTCTTAGCAAATATTACATAAAGAAATATTCTGTCAGTGCAAACCACATTCAATTCCATAGTCATTGTGCCAGGAGAGCACTTTGAAGATAAAGAGTTTATTTGTAGAGGTGCTGACAAACATTTGTTTCCACGTTGTTCCTCCTTTCTGTGCTGGAACTTCTCAGCTTGCTTCCAGACCTCTGGAATCTAAATAGCCTTCTGTAGATGGGTGGGCAGTCTGCCATGCTCTCACCAGATGACTCCTCCTCTAAGAATGATCTGGCGAAAGATGATTTGGAGCCCCCAGATACTTAGGAATAGCCCAGAACAGCAGTTGAGGACAAGCCAGGACTCTTAAGGGAAACTGGCAATAATCCCTCCTGACAGAGAGGGAGCTCAGCAGCTGAAGCAGAGACAGAACAACCCTGGGAATGGCGGACCTTCAAGAGGCAGACTGACACCCTCACAGTCAGAAGAAGTGTTTGGTTGAAGAAGGGGACTCCTACCGAGTAAAAGACTATTCAGGAGCAGCCCTCCTCATGAGGAGGACTCTCTGCCGAAACCTCTAAGAGGCTGCAGCTGAGCCCAGGGTGCGGTTCTGACAGCTCTGGCTTTGAAGCCTCCATGCAAGGCTGGTAGAGCTGTTGGAACAATAGCTTGTTGATAGCAGTGTGTCTTGTACCTCATCTTCTGCTTACCTTGACCTCTGACTGCCACTCAGCTTGCCTCATTCCTGATTAGAACTACTGTATACCTGGAATTGGACATTAGTGTTGTCTGTACTCATTATAGCCTTGGTTATCTGAAAGATTCCCTGCAACCTAAAACCTGTATAGGGCAGGGCACAGTCTTCCTTTCCCCAGTCCTATTTGGTTTTTTTGGTTTGGGAAGGGGGTGACTTTTCCTGGGGACCATGTCATGGTGTGAAGTGAGATCAATACCCCTCCTCACTGTAGTCCCAATTATTGTTGGGATTCCTCAAAGCAGTAATTTAGGAGGGGTTTTAAGGCTTATGCTGTTTGGAAAGGGGAGGTTTAAAAGTGATGGATTGACTTTTAGAGTGGTGGCACATGCCATAAGGCAAAGGTAGGCAATATTGTGTTCCCCAAATGTTGTTGGAGACTCCATCTCCCTTATTTGTGATCATTGACCATGATCATTGATCATTCCCCATAGAGCATGTCATTGGGGATCCTGCCATCTTCCGTTCTGTGAATATGACCAAGCCAGCATAGACATCACTGAGACAGGAGTGTGAACATGCTGGGAATGTGGGATTGGGACAGCACATCTTTGTTTGGGGCTCTGTCCTGCAAATCATCTTGACGCAGCACACATGGAAGGAATTGAGGTGTTCTTCCTGGCAGGTGTAAGTTGTCCATGACGCACTTCCATAAAGCAGTGTGCTCAACATGTAAGCCTGGTAGACCTTCATCTTGGTATTGGTTGTTAGCATCAGCATTCTCCCATACTCTTTTGGAGAGACGAGCCATTATCATGGCTGCCTTGCCAATATGCTTGTCCAGTTCAGTGTCAATGAAGAGGTTGCTGGTTATGGGTTCCAGGTTGCTGGTTATTATCTACCATCTCAAGCATATATTCACCAATGCTGATGCACGGAGCCCATACCTGGACAAAATGGTTGATGAGACTCTGTAGTGCTTCCTTGGAGTGCCATAAATTAAACATGAAAGAAGGAGGTGAACGAGATAATAATAGAGCTTTGAAATGTTTTCTTTCTCCCCCCCCCATATCTACTTTAAAATGTTGGAATATAGTTCAGGATTTTTTGCTATGCAGGAAACAATTGCTTCACCAGATTGCACCTTATACAAGTGAGTGCTTGTCTGCTGGGCTATTTCCCATTCACCCCTGCTGTGTCAGGTCCTTAGCCACCTCACATTAGAGTACCCAGATTTAGCAAAAGCATTTGGGGCCCAGACCGGTTTGCAGAATTACATGTGGCAGGGAGAGACAGTGCTTGACTCTTTGCCTGACTGATGCTTCTCTACTCCAGATCACTCTTCAAAGCAGTTTGCAATCCCATGGCAGGAGAAGTGGCTTGAGTGAGGCAAGATGGAACGGGCAGCAGTATTTCCTGCTACTTTTCTGCTCCAAATTGCCCCCTCCTAAAGCGCTTTAGGAAACTGGCAGTTTCCATAATCAATTCTTAACAGCTACTGAGAACCTATAAATTTAGTAAGACTGCTGTAAATCTGTGCCTTCTGCTAAAGGTAATGGATATGGTAACTGCCCTGCAAATAATTTTGCTGATTCTTGTGCCCTAGATGTATTAAGTTGCATTTTTACAGGCTGAAGCTCTCTTAAGGCTGTCTCATGATTTTTCTGTCTTCCCTTGTCTCTGTAATAGCTCCCTGTATAATATAATCAGCACATTGAATGGGCATATTTTCAACCTCCCCCAGCCTTCCAGATTTTTAATTAAGATACTAAGTGTTAGCAGCACTAATGGGCTCCCCCATGGAACCAGTGAAAATGCATTATGAGCATATTAGCTGTAACATACTACAAATTAGTATTTTCCAAGTGAGGGATCGCTTTATTTTAAACCTGATAAATGAAATTTTGAATTCATACTTTACTGTAACATCCATGAATCCCCCCCATATTTTTTATGTTGACTACTGAATGTTTAGTTTAATTGTCATAGTGGATACTGATGTACAGTAAATTAAATGATTCAAAGTAAGTGAGACAGTATCTTTTATTGGAACAATCTCTATTGGCAAAGGCTGATGTATGGGGCTAGGAATATGTCATCTAGCCTAAGGTTACCAGACGTCCCCGTTTCCTGGAGACAGTCCCCAGATTTTCAAATCAATCCCCATACAAAACCCATTGAAGTTGAAAAGTGTCCCCGGATTCATTGAAAAAAAATCTGGTAACCTTAATCTAGCCACCCATCTTAGTGGTAATTCTGTGGTGTCATGGAATGTTCAGTGGCATTTCAACTGCAGAGTTAATTAAAAATTTAACAGTACTGTACAATGTTAATGACTAACCTAGCTTTTATTTAAAAAGTGAGCGTTTGGTTGGGATTAAAACCACTCAGGATTATAGGGACAGGAAGAACTGTGTTTAAATATACTGAGGACTGCAGAACTATATGGGGGAAGAGCAAGTGTAATAGGGAAATTATAGGACCAGTAGGCCTAAGTCATGGTGGTTAAGGAAGGGACAAAATATGCAAAGGGAGGCTGTGGAAAAGATAAAGAATGAGGGAAGGAGAAAATTATTTAAAAACTCAGACAGAACATAAGCACCAAAGCCACATGTTGTTGGCAAAAGTGGAGGTGATGCATATAGAAATTCCATTAGGGAATATTGTTGGGAGTCACTGTGGCTCAAGAAAACAGGACAAAAGTCAGCAGTGGGCTGAACAAGGTTTTGTTTGTTTGTTTTTAAGAAAAGTTAGACATGGAGTTGAAATGGGAGCCAATAAGAATGCGGGGCTGAGGAAAATCTTTGAACAGAATCATGGTGTAAAAAGCAGGACCCCTCAAATATCTGAATTGGGACTTGGTCTGGAGTTAGGGATGAGGAATGAGGTTGCTAAATTTGCTGACAGTACCAGATTATTCAGGGTAATAAAAACAAAAGGGGGTTATGAAAAGCTCCAAAAGAATATTCGCAAAGTTGGTGAATAAGCATTAAAATAGCAAATGTAGTTCACTGAAAGTGTAAAGAGAAGCACAGTGGGGCAAAAGTTCCCAAAACATGAGATTTGAGCTGGCAGTGACTAATGAAGAAATAGACGTTGGGATTATGGGGGATAGCACAATTGACACATCAACCCAGTGGGTTGAGATTATGGGGGAATAGCACAATTGACACATCAACCCAGTGGCAGCTGTTAAAAACTTGAGTTAGGGAGCATTACGTATCAAAAGGTTCAAAAATAAAACTGCTAATATTGTTATGCCTTTATACGAGTCTATATTGTGACCATACTTGGAAAATTGAGATTGCTACATCTCAACAAGGATATTGTAGAGTTGGGAAAGGTGCAGAATCAAGGGGCTGGAGCAAGTTCTCTATAAGAAACGTTATTTTATTTGTTTGCTTATTTAAGGCATTTACACCCTACTCTTTAGCCAAAAAGTCTTCTAGAGTGGCCACTCACAGATTTACAAACTAAAAAGCTATGACACACAAGGAGCAGGAATGGGAGGGAGGCTGGGAAAAGCAAGGTAAAGAACAAGAACAAGTTCTTACAACCTTTGAGAGTTTTTAGTTTAGAAAAAACTTAAAGAAAAACTAAAAAAGATTTTAGAGAGTTTTGGTTTAGTTGTAGTTGTAGTTGTAGTTTAGTTTAGTTTAGTTGAGAAAAAGAGCAAGTAACGGGCATGGGGCAAACAAGTTGGATAGTGATAAGATTTTCTGCCTTTCTCAAAGTACTAGAATTCAGAGTTATACAATGAACTTGAATGATGGGGGATTCAGGACAGACAAAGGGAAATATTTATTCTTAGAGTACATAGTTAAACTATGGAATTTTCTACCACGGGATGTAATGATGGCCATTAACTTTGATGTCTTTAAAATGGTTTAGAGAAATTAATGGAGAATATCAACAGCTACTGCTTTTTCTGATATTCTAGGAACAAAGGCAGCCTACCTCTGAATATTTTCACTGGGGAACGACAGTAGGAGAGAGCTATTACCCTTGTCCTGTTTCAGGGCTCCCCATAGGTGCTTGGTAGGCCACTGCGCGAAACACAGGTGTTAAACTAGATGTCCCTTTTGTCTGATGCACCAGTGCTTTCATTATGCCCTTATGAGTGTTTTTACTTTTGGCAGCACATGTGAAGCACTGTGAGCAATTTGAAAAGTGGTGTATAAATTCTACCTGCAATTATTTTTTAAAATCTGATAGCAGTATATTTTACGACATCTTTTCTCCAGGGTGCAACTTTTCTGCCATCTGTACAAATCTAACAAAACAGAAAAAGTGAAGTGTCACTATACCTGTACTGTTAGTTCAGCTCTCTCAACCTTCCCTTCCGCTCCCAGATTACCGACATAATGGGCGAGATCTTCAAAGCTCAACACTATCAGTGCCAGAACAAGTGATGTCATCCAATCACTGCTCTCGGTCAGGGTCCCCTCACCGTGGAGACAGTATAGGAAGGACAAGATCATGGTCTCCCAGTGTCCCTCCTCTACAAAGGTAAATTATTGTAATGATTTAGGCTTGGGTTTGTTTGTTTGTTTGAATATGATATAAAATTATTCCTTTAAACTCAAGATAATGAGTGAGAGAATATGAAAATTCAATTGCTTTTCTGTAGTAACGCAGATAATTTTTCTTATAATATAGTAATGGACCTTATTAATAATTTACCTCTTGTTTTGTCACTTATCTTTGTAAATGACTACAATGTATACAATGTAATTCTTTCCATTCGGAGGAAGAATGATTGCTCCTTCATTTATATCTCTGCAATCCAATCCAATCCAAACAAAACAAAAACCTCTCTGTTGTGTTTTTTCACTAAGTAAACACCCTTGCCAGCAACTGATGTAGTAACTATTGAGCTTTATACAGATTATGTACTGTACTGATTTACCATCCTACATTGCCTATATGGGTTCATATCCCAATGAAACTGATGAAATAATATCTCCCCCCAACTGTTAGATATGGTATGACTTTTGCAATATTAGCATTAAAAATGCCACTTAAATTCTGTTCAGCAAAGAAAGACCTTATGTTTATGTAAAAATATTCAGCACATTGACATAAAATATAGATTTGGGACAAGGTCTGTTCCAGCTTAGAGCAACAGTGCAGTTAGAAGTTTCATATTGATATTGGCCTCTATTATTTATTCATTTTTAAGCCTAGTTTTTATGTTATGTATAAAATTATTGTAACTTTTTCTTGAAAGCTTATAACAGTCTTTCATTTGCAAAATAATAACCTGTGTTGGAATATTAATAACCTGTAGAACCACCAGTGGCTGGTTATCTTTATGATCGACTTCCTTTCCTACCCTAGCATCATTGTGCCTGTCATGGAATATTAGATATGGTTAAGGTGGAAGATTTCTGATCATTGAACATACAAGCTAGAAAATAAGTTCCTTATTGAGGACCGTGATCACAACCATTTTGTATTAGTGTAAATAAATTTACCACAACATGGAAAATGATATTTTTTTCTCTCTCTATCCAACAATAAAAATAGTCAAAGATACAAATAGTCAGTTACTCATAAATTACTGAGACTTGTAATTATATATCAGTAACTGGAAGCTTGCAAAATCACATTCAACAGAATCACATTCAATCACATTCAACAGAAAATAATGTTTGTGTGTTAAAGAATTTATTCTTAATTCCCCCCACATCATACTAGCAACACTAAATGTTAATGGACACAAGAAACTAGAGTGCAGTCTTAATTATTTATTAGACTTACTTATGTCTTGCTTTTGAATCAAATACAGGTCCCAAACCACCTTAAAAAGGTAGCATATAATTAGCAGAGTTTCCCAAACTTGTGTCTCTAGCTATTTTTGGACTACAATTCCCATCACCACTGACCATTGGACCTGCTAGCTAGGGATGATGGGAGTTGTAGTCGAAAAACAGCTGGAGACCCAAGTTTGGGAAACCCTGAGATATTTGTCTATGGGGTGTAGATGGAAGAGTCTCTTCTGGGTATCTGAACTTCAGTTATCTTAATTGTTCCAAGCAAAAGCACCCCAAATTCTGTGTGAAACTTTCCCCCTAAAACTTTCTGTGATACAGCAGCTAAGTCAATATATGGAGAGACTTCTGCACCCTGCCTCTTTGACCATAGATTCCACAGCCACATTTAGTTAGATTAGGAAGTACAGTAGCTGAATGAGTTAGTTTATTTATTATGGGCAAACTGGACGCTAGTGTTATGGGGTATCAGGAAAAAGTAACAAAGTCTCCAAATTTACAGGAGTGCTCCTGCTTAAGGCTTAAGCCATTCTTTGTCATCAGCCATGATCTGAAGACACATAATGCAACCACCTTGTTATTGCTAAGCAAGTCTGGTCAGAGCTTTAGTGGGAGACTCCCGCACCAAAAGGTAGCAGCAGACATGAGTTCCTTATTTGTGGTCCATTGTGAACCTGGAAATTACCCCTTCTGACAATGAAATGAGTTAGTTTAGATTTTCCTTATCTCTATTCTTAATGTCTTGGATGCCTACAGGGCTGTTTCTTTCATATTTTATTTTTCTTTTAATTGACAGATATGCTTCCTCAGTAAGTACCCTGAGTATTTAGAAATCGCTTCCTTATTTTGCAATGGCCGTGGTTATTGTTTAAACTGACAGGCATTTATCACCTGTCCTTGCTAAAGGAGAGAAAGATAATATGAAGATCTGAGTGTTGTGTACCCCTCTTAAAAATATCCAGTATAAGGAAAACATCTAAATTATATTTTGTATAATTCAAATAAAACAATACACTTAGTGCTGGTGCAGATGCAACACTGGCACTTTTAATCATGGTTAAGTGATCAGAAGCCAGCCACAGGATTGCACATTCCTTCCCTTCCTGCCTTAACAATGGTCAAGAAATGGACAATAACTAATAAGAGTCTCCAGGTTTTCAGGTTTAATATGTGTTTGGTTGGCAAATGGTGGTTATTTTGCATAAATACTTCCAATTTGCACTCTTGTGTCTGAAATGGAATGTTAATTATGTAGATTTCACATTTTGTTTTTAGATGGCATTGGCTAAGTGATGTGCAGTAAAATTGAATCTTGCAGTGAATTGTTTGTGGAACATGACAGAGGGGGTGAAAATATTCCTGGTGCAGATTTCCCACCTCTTCCCTACCTTGAGTCTGATTTTTTTCTTCTTCAAAATTTTCCCCTCAGCGAGAAGGCAGCATATGCCAGTTTTTATATAAGATGTATGCATAGGCAACCAATCCTATCAGCTATGAACAGATTTTGTCAGAGTTAAGGATGTTAAAGGTTACAGCTAACATTTTCATTAACAGGGCTCATTTTAAAGAGAACTGCTCATTTCCACCTTCATGCCATTGATGGTTTTGTTTCTTCAGTAGGAATGTGGAACAGGGGTCTCGAGGGACCCGATCTACTCCTGCACATTACAATACCACGAACCGAATGGATAGACATCGAATAATGGATGACCACAACTCCCCAGACAGAGAGAGGTAGATATTCAGATGTAACAGAGTAAACAATGGAATACATTTCAGAAAAAAACAGAATCAGTTCAGATTGATACTTAAACCTCAGCATATCCAGTTTACAAAAGTGAAATAATTAAATTTGCCTAATGCTATTTCCTGCTATTATTATTCTGTATAATATAAATAGTCCCATAGTTTGCATTTACCTGTCAGGAAAGCTTGAAGAAAGCATGCAAGAAGAACATTTTAGCCAAATAATTGAATCAGTTCTATGGGTCTTTTATTTTACCTTTGACAATAATCACACTTTAGAATGAGAACTTGGATTTATTTATTGTATTTGTAGAGGTTAGAAATACAGTAGTACCCCAGGTTACAGACGCTTAAGGTTACAGACTCCGCTAACCCAGAAATAGTACAGGGTACCTCAGGTTAAGGACTTTGCTTCAGGATGAGAACAGAAATCGTGCAGCGGCAGCGGGAGGCCCCATTAGCTGAAGTGGTACTTCAGGTTAAGAACAGTTTCAGGTTAAGAATGGACCTCCAGAACGAATTAAGTTCTTAACCTGAGGTACCACTGTATCCAAGGATTTCCCAGTTTGATTATTATAATACTACATTTTGTTGTTGTGCAAACCCCCCTTCCATGCAGAAATGGATGGATTTTGCTTTTTAAAAAGGTTTTCACTCTTTACCAGTTCCCAGTGTTAGAACTCTACTTCCATGAAAACTTCAAAGAAACCTCTAGCTCAGGCATCCCCAAACTTGGCCCTCTAGTCATTTTGGGACTACAACTCCCATCATCCCTGACCACTGGTCCTGTTAGCTAGGGATGATGGGAGTTGTAGTCCCAAAACATCTGGAGGGCCAAGTTTGGGGGTGCCTGCTCTAGCTGGACACATGATTAATATATAGAGCTGAGGGAGAGTAGGGATGTGTTTTGTGAGAAAGTACACTTTGTTAGAACCTTTTAAACAGTGTTGCTTGAGAAATTTATTATATAGCAACCTGAGATCTACTGGCATCTTGGAATTTTAATGAAATAGAAGTGAACCAGAGATTGTAGTTGGCTTATGTTGCTTACTCTGCAACATTACCTGAGGCATTTTTTGCTTTCATTTTAAAAACTAGACAGGACATTTTTCACCTCATTAACTTGTGTTAATGAAAATTGAATTTGAAATGTTCACCTCGCTCAGTTTCATAATATACTTGCACTTTGGTATTTTTAACACGTTACCTAACAAGATACCAGTATATCTTCCACAAACTTACATGTACAAAAATTAAAGTTGATTTTTTTTAAAAAAAGTAATATCATTAACATTTTTTCTGTTACTATTTTTCAAACAAAAAGTAATATTTCACACTGCCTGAATCATTTACTATAATTTCTAATTATAAATGACAGAAGCAGCTAGTAGCAAGTTTTAACGTTTTATAGAAAGTTCTTGTATGGCAGAGATCCAAAAAATCCTTATCCAAATTCCTGAAGTGCTTCTATGTATTCACAGGAGCTCTGTGGTTGTTTTCTTCTGGGTGAAACACCAGCCCCCCCCCCAAAAAAAATTCTGATCTACCAAATCCCACAGTACTCCCTATTAAAGGTACCTGGTATTGTGTGGAAAGAGGGATGCAGCAAATGTTCTAGTGCAGGCATAACAACAATTTTATTACCATCTGGCTGGGTTTCTCCAGTCACTCTGGGTGGCTTACAGTGCATATAAAAACACAGTAAAACATAGAAGGTTGTTTGGATCCTAGCTAAGAATTTAAACAGCATGACAGTTGTCACGGGACAGTCGGAAGAAGGTTGGGAGCAGAGGGTGGGGAGAGAGGAGCGACCAAGAGGCTGGGGAAAACAGTAGGGAGGAACAAGGAGAGAGGGAGGAAAAAGGATTAAATGGAAACAGTCGGATGGAGGTAGGAGCCCCTGATATTGCAGAGGGTCAGTGCCGCCCGTTGTCCAGCGGCTCAGGGATGGAAGGAGAGATCATCGTCATTCCATCAGCAGTAGAGAGACGAGAAAGGAAACAATGTGAGCAGCATAGGCAGCGGGGGGGGGGTTGCCCAAACTATTATGTTGGGGGCAGTCCCGCAAGCGGGCAGTGCTGGCAACTGATAGCAAGGAGTTGGATGCTTGAGAAATGAGCTCTGCTCTGTAAATATTAATTAATAAATACTACTCTAAAGTCAGCAGCCTAGCAAGTGGATTTTCTCGTGAGAGGCTGCAACACGACCCTGAATGCTTGTCAGCACTCTTTGACTCCTTTCACAAGGGAGAATTAGCACCAGACATGGAACGAACTGGAGCAATTGGCAAAACCTCAAAAGAAGCACAGCAAGGAGCTGTGGGAGGTGTGCCGGCTGCAGCTGAACGAATGCCGGTGGAGCAGCTCTGGCAGCACAATCTGGTGCTTCAAACACAGGTTAGCGAACTGGCAGCCTGGCTGGATGAGCAACGGCTGGCTTGGGGGGGGGGCGAGAGCCGTCAGAAGGGTGCCCACCCCCCTCAGCAAGTTTGATGGGAATAGTCAGAAGTACCATAGCGCAAAATATGGTCTGAAGCTCAACATCAAAAAAACTAAGATCATGGCCACTGGTCCCATCACCTCCTGGCAAATAGAAGGGGAAGAAATGGAGGCAGTGAGAGATTTCACTTTCTTGGGTTCCATGATCACTGCAGATGGTGACAGCAGTCACGAAATCAGAAGACGCCTGCTTCTTGGGAGAAAAGCAATGACAAACCTAGACAGCATCTTAAAAAGCAAAGACATCACCTTGCCGACAAAAGTCCGTATAGTTAAAGCTATGGTTTTCCCAGTAGTAATGTACGGAAGTGAGAGCTGGACCATAAAGAAGGCTGATCGCCGTAGAATTGATGCTTTTGAATTATGGTGCTGGAGGAGACTCTTGAGAGTCCCGTGGACTGCAAGAAGATCAAACCTATCCATTCTCAAAGAAATCAGCCCTGAGTACTCACTAGAAGGACAGATCCTGAAGTTGAGGCTCCAGTACTTTGGCCACCTCATGAGAAGAGAAGAATCCCTAGAAAAGACCCTGATGTTGGGAAAGATGGAGGGCACAAGGAGAAGGGGACGACAGAGGATGAGATGGTTGGACAGTGTTCTTGAAGCTACTAACATGAGTTTGGCCAAACTGCGAGAGGCAGTGAAGGATAGGCGTGCCTGGCGTACTCTGGTCCATGGGGTCACGAAGAGTCGGACACGACTGAACGACTGAACAACAACAACAACCATAGTTTTAGAACTGAAGTCACATATGCCATGGGGCTACAGAGGAATGAGCTGAAGTCGGATGAGGAACGGGTGGCGTTTGTCCTAGCGCACCTGGAGGGGACCCCTGGGATTGGGTGCTACCCTTAATGGCAGGAGAGAACCCGGCCCTGAAGAACCTGCAGCAGTTCCTAGCCCTAATGGATGCTATGTTCAAAAGCTCTGAGGATGTGAAAGTCACCTCCCAGGAGTTGCTGTCTTTGTGTCAAGGGGATAAGACGGTCTGAGAATTCTGGATGCAGTTTGCCATGCTAGTGCACTGGCTGCAGTGGGACTTGAATACCCCAGCCGTGGAGGCTCTGTTTCGCCAAGGACTTAATCGTGAAAGACGAACTTGCTAGGACGGCAGAACCCGCTTCTTTTTCCGAAGTGATAGAGACCTGTCTGAAGATCGAGGTAAGATTTGAATGTAAAACGGTCGAGAAGAAAGAGGCGCACAGCGAGCCTTGGCAGGAAAACCGTATTTCTGATATTCCAGGGAGGAAATTTGGCGTTGCGCCCAGATCACAGTCTGAGGAGCCTATGGTGATTGGGGGGGTGAGCCCAAAAGGCTTTCCAAGTGCCCTGGCGACGAATAAAGGGGACGAAAGAGGCTGGAAGGAGGGGAGAAAATGCTTCCTCTGCCAAAAGGTTGGGCCCCTAGCTAGGCAATGCCAGCGCAAGAGGGATTGGGAGGCGTTGGCTGGCACTGCTGTGAAAGAGACCAGCAAAAGCAAAGAGGAGGTGTTGGGAAATGCTGAAGCCTGACTGCCAATGGAGGCTGGAGGTCATGTACAACGATAACTGAAGAGCCCTCAGCAGACGCTCCGGTCCCGGGAATCATTCTGACAGTCATGCTAAAACTCCCAAATGGGTGCACAGTGGATGTGCCCTGTCTTGTAGATTCTGGGCTTCTGGTAATTTTTTTGACTGGCACTTTGCTGTAGAGCACCAACTAGTTCCTTGGACTTCCCCTTGCGAGTAAAGACGATTGACGGGAGACCGTTGGTAGCAGGAGCTGTGTCGCACCAGACCCCCCCCCATGAGAATGCAAGTGTCTAGGCAGGCAGATACATTTGGCCTTTCATGTTACCAAACTGGCTGGCCACCCAATAGTCCTGGGAATGAGCTGGCTGGCCTGACATGATCCAGTGATAGCCTGGCACCAGAGATCGCTTACTTTTGGCTCAGCCTACTGTGTGGAGAACTGTCTGGGTGAACAAAGGGATCATGAACTGGGGGCAAGGGGGGCCCAAGTAGTGGAGGAAGGGGGCCCTAAGAGGTCAGCAGTGGTGCCCCGCCAGTATGCAGCCTACCAGGACATTTTCAGCGAGAAGGAGGCTGGCCGGTTGCCCCGCATAGGCCCTATGATTGCAAGATTGATCTGGTTCCGGGGGCCAAATTACCAGCTGGGAAGCTGTACTCCATGTCTGAGATGAAGATAGAAGCCTTGAAAGAGTTCATAGGCAAGAATTTGCAAAGAGGATTCATTAGAGAGTTGAAAGCGGCCGGAGGGTCACCTGTCTTCATGGACAAGAAAAACACAGAATAGCGCCACCTTGTGGTGGACTATAGGATCCTGAACAGCCTCACAGTACCCGTAGCCCATCCCTTACCCCACAATGATGACTTGTTGGAGCGAGTTAGAAGGGGGGAAATTTTCACCAAACTGGACTTAAGGGGGGCCTATAACTTGGTTCGGATGAGGGAGGGGCATGGGTGGAAGACCACCATGTTTACGTTGCTGGGGTCATATGAATTCCTGGTGATGCCATTTGTCTTACAATCTGGAAGTTCACACTTTCAAGCACTCATGCACCAGAGCGTACTAGACTGGCAGAGCCCCAGAACCAAGAAGGATGTCCAGAGATTCATAGGATTCAGTAATTTCTATAGAAAAGTCATCAAGAATTTTCCCCAGGTAACGGCTCCGATAACCGACTGCCTTCGGGGTAAAAAAGGTTTTTGCTGGTCTGCCAAGGCTCAGCAAGCTTTTGAGAAGCTAAAGAGGGCTTTTGCCTCAGAACAACACCTGCTACACATCGACCCCCAGAAGGCCATGAGGGTGGAGACGGATGCGTCAGACCGAGCCATCGGAGCTGTCTTACTGCAGCAGGACAAGGAGCGTGACTGGAGACCGTGCACCTTTTACTCCATGAAGCTAAACAAATTGGAGCAGAATTACACTGTTTTTGACTGGGGACTCCTAGCCATTTATGCTGCTTTCCGCCATTGGAAGCACTTCTTAGTAGGGGCACAACAGCGTATCCAGGTGTGCACGGACCAACTGCAAGGCAATTGAACCAGAGACAGATTTGGTGGGCCGAATTTTTGCAGGGTTCAGTTTCCAGATACAGTATATCCCGGGGGCACAAAATGTGAGAGCAGATGCCCTTTCCTGAAAGCCAGAGTACCTGGAAGAACAGGGACTAGGGAGATGTTTGAACCTGAGCAGTGGGCATGCACAGCTGCAGTGGTGAGTAACCAACAGTTGCGTACTATGATTGGGGTGGATGAATTTGCCTGCAAGAAACTGGCGGAATTAAGGCAGGAAGGTAGCCAAAGCAGCGAATTTGAGGAGAAAGACGGACTGCTATATCGCAAGGGAGCGCTGTATGTGCCGGGAGAGGAATTGCAGGCCAAGATTCTCAAACAACACCATGACAATCCCACTGCGGGGCACTTCAGAAAGAATAAGACCTTGGGTCTAGTGACAAGAGAGTTCTGGTGGCCCAAGTTCAAGGAAGATGTGGAATACGTAAGAGGTTGTGGAGTATGCCAGAGGGCCAAAGGGGAAAGGACATTCCCTGCGGGACTGTTGGAGACCTTACCCACACCCAGCGGGCTGTGGGAAGCAATTTCCGTAGACTTCATCACGGACCTGCCCACATCGAGGGGAAAGATGGTGGTCCTGGTCATTGTGGACATGCTTACCAAGATGGGACATGATACCCTCTGCAGAAGAAACCACTCGGTTGTTTATCGACCACGTTTTCAAGCTGCATGGGATGCCTTTGAGGGTAGTCAGTGATCATGGTAGTCAGCTCACCTCACATTTTTGGAGGAAGATGATGGAGTTACTGCAGGTCGAAGTCAACTGCACCTCTGCCAGACACCCGCAGACGAACAGGCAGGCCAAGAGAGTGAATGCCATTTTGCAACAGTATTTGAGGTGCTACGTAAGTCACCAACAGAATGACTGGGCCTTGAATCTGAGTCTAGCAGAATTTGCTTACAATAATTCCGTGCACGCCTCCACAGGAATGTCTCCGTTCGTGGCAAATTACGGGAGGAACCTGAGAGCTTTCCTGGGAAGGGAGGAAGCACTGTCGGTGCCAGCGGCTGAGGAGTTTGTGGAAGAGATGGAATTTCTGCACCAAATGTTGAAGGAAAATTTGGAGAAGGCCAAAGAAGCATATAAGCAGGCAGCGGATCAGAATCGGCAAGAAGCAGAAAGAATACTTGTCGGGGATTGGGTGTGGTTGTCCTCGAAAGGTCTGCCCCTCAGGGGGAGGAGCAAGAAGCTGGAGCAATGGAAGTTGGGTCCCTTTAAGGTGATAGGACAAATCAACCCAGTTTCCTTCAAACTCCACTGCCGGAGAATATGAAAATACACCCGGTATTCCATAGGTCCCAGCTATCACCTTACCACCTAGCTCACAGGTTTCAAGAGGAACCCGAGGAAGTTCCTATACCGCCCCTGGTAGAGAAGAGGGAGCAACAAGATGAAATAGAGGAGATCCTAGACCAGAAACAGAAACAAACTACAGTACTTGGTAGCCTGGGAGAACACACCAGTGTCAGAGAATGCCTGGGTACCAGCAGAGAGTGAGCAAGAACCGTATTTGACTGAGGAATTCCATGCATTATTCCCCCATAAGCCCAAATTTTTGCATTGGGATTTCAGAGATGTGTTTGAGTCTACTGATGGAGAAGAGGACTTCCTGGGATTTCCACCATCTCAGGACGGTGGAGACACTCTGAGGGACGTGTTTGAGTCCACCGATGAAGAAGAGGACTTCCTGGGTTTCTCACCGTTGAGGGACAGTGAGGGCGAGCCCGCAGAGGAGGTGGAGGTCTTGGGGGGGGGTGGATGTCACGGGACAGTCGGAAGAAGGTTGGGAGCAGAGGGAGAGTGGAGAGAGGAGTGACCAAGAGGTTGGGGAAAGCAGTAGGGAGGAACGAGGAGAGAGGGAGGAGAAAGGGTTAAACGGAAACAGTCGGGTGGAGGTAGGAGCCCCTGATGTTGCAGAGGGTCAGCACCACCCGTTGTCCAGCGGCTCAGGGACGAAGGAGAGATTGTCGTTGTTCCATCAGCAGCGGAGAGACAAGAGAGGAAACGGCGTGAGCAGCGTTGGCGGGGGTGGGGTGGTGGTTGCCCAAACTATTATGTTGGGGGCGCTCCCGCAAGTGGGCAGTGCTGGCAAGTGATAGCAAGGGGTCGGATGCTTTAGAAATGAGCTCTGCTCTGTAAATATGTATTTAATAAATACTACTCTAAAGTCAGCAGCTAGCAAGTGGATTTTCTCGTGAGAGGCTCCAACACAACTCTAACAACAGTTGATTTCGAGGTAAAGTTAAGGTGTCTTTCTCTGCTGTTGAAGTAATTCAGTCTTAAAATGGTATAATTTGAAGTGGATTGTGCTTTTGAACTGTTTAGCTTTAATTAAATTTCCTAAACACAAATTCCTCTATTGTGCTTAAATTTAGAATGCTAAATGCTAAATGCCTGATTCACCAGCACGTTAAACTGGACCAGGCAAATTTAAGCTGGCTAAATCTTATCTTTTTGACATGTATTAGAGAGAGGGAGACAGGCAGACATAATTCTTAAAATAACAAATAGCAGATTATGGGTAGCAGATTCTAGGCACCATTTCCAGAATAAGAGACACATTCCAGAACTGATACACTCTGCTGTTCTTTTCAATTTAAAAAGCTGTGGCCTAGAGCACCGAAATACTCTTTTAGGCCATCACTTATAGATGGTGTGGCATTAGGTAAGATGCTATCTTTTAATGGATGAACTCATGCTGCTGAAAGAGTATGCAGACAATTGAGTTAAAAACTCGACTTCAGGCAGATGCTTGACAGAATTATGTGAACCAGAAACTGCATACTCTTTAAGCCACTGTTGTTGGCCTAGTAAATTATAATAGCTTGCCTATTTGTTGTTCTGCTGCTTATTCTCTGGGGCCATCAGAACAAAATATACCAAAGTTAAACAGATAGTTTTGAGTATTCTTTGCAGGCCTGGTGTCAGACTTTCTTTATAACTGTTTTGGCCAAAGTGCTGCACATACTGATAAGTGTGTCAACAGGGACTTTTTCAACCCCTTTCCTTTTCTTCAATGACACTGGAAGAAAGGGCAAAACAAAAATCAGTTCAAGAGAGAGAGAGAGAGAGAGAGAGAGAGAGAGAGAGAGCATTTTATCCCAATGATCTGGCACTTGATAAGAATATATGGTACTATTGTTCTGCCATTAGACAGAGATTGTTACTTACTCTCATAGTCATCATTACCTCAAAATAGTTTTATGAGCCTGAAAGCACCATAATTTAAAATAGTATATTTTCCTAAAAGTTATTAAGCTTCAAAAGTCTCTAGTGTGCATTAAAAATGTATTTACAAATATCTTCCGCATTGAGATATGTATTGTTCCAAAACTATGGTCATTTAATAGTGCATTAGCTGAAGGATGAAATAGCCAACTTCTCTGTTTATTTTTTATACTATCCTTTCTTCAAAGAGCTTAAGTTGGTGTATATGCCTCCCCCTACCTTTGATCCTCAAAATAACCCTGTCAGGTAGTTTAGGCTGACACCAGTATACCTTTGTGGCTTAGTGGGAATTTGAAGACAGGTGTATCCAGTCTAAATTGAGCACTCTAACCAGTGCACCACACCAAAGGATCCATTTGCTTAAATTTGTTGTTGTTGTTCAGTCGTGTCCGACTTCGTGACCCCAGGGACCAGATTGTTGTTGTTGTTGTTCAGTCGTTCAGTCGTGTCCGACTCTTCGTGACCCCATGGACCAGAGCACGCCAGGCATGCCTATCCTTCACTGCCTCTCGCAGTTTGGCCAAACTCATGTGGCAAAGGGGCTTGAATTACTCAGGGAAGCTATGGACAGGTCAAGATGGACAGGTCATAGTGGAGAGTTTGGACCAAACGTGATCCACCTGGAGGAGGAACTGGCAACCCACTCCAGTATCCCTGCCAAGAAAATTCCATGGACAAAGACAACAGGGACCAGATAGTGCTGCCCAAATTGTCTACAAAATGGGGTGGCTCACTTTATAGACCACAAGAGACATGGAAAAGCTCTCCTTAAGGAGAGCAAAATTTGAGCAGTTTACCTTCTCAAATTTGTCACCCCATCCCCCTGTCCCCCTGAGCTCAGCTGGGAGAAAAGCACCTGGGTTGGGGTGAGGCAAGGATGCCTCATTCGACAGAGGTGCAGAGGGTTGCTAATAGGCAGGTGACATTTTCTGTTGTGGCTCCTGATTGTGGAATGCTCTTCCCAAGGAGGCTTAGCTGGTGCCAACTTTGTCATCATTTCAATACCAGGTTTAAAATATCTCGGCTCCCAGATGTTTGGTTATTTGGTTGTCGGTGTATTTTATTTGGCTGTTTAATTGATGGTGTTACTGAGGTGTTGTTGTTCAGTCGTTCAGTCGTGTCCGACTCTTCGTGACCCCATGGACCAGAGCACGCCAGGCACGCCTATCCTTCACTGCCTCTCGCAGTTTGGCCAAACTCATGTTAGTAGCTTCAAGAACACTGTCCAACCATCTCATCCTCTGTCGTCCCCTTCTCCTTGTGCCCTCCATCTTTCCCAACATCAGGGTCTTTTCTAGGGATTCTTCTCTTCTCATGAGGTGGCCAAAGTACTGGAGCCTCAACTTCAGGATCTGTCCTTCTAGTGAGTACTCAGGGCTGATTTCTTTGAGAATGGATAGGTTTGATCTTCTTGCAGTCCACGGGACTCTCAAGAGTCTCCTCCAGCACCATAATTCAAAAGCATCAATTCTACGGCGATCAGCCTTCTTTATGGTCCAGCTCTCACTTCCGTACATTACTACAGGGAAAACCATAGCTTTAACTATACGGACCTTTGTCGGCAAGGTGATGTCTTTGCTTTTTAAGATGCTGTCTAGGTTTGTCATTGCTTTTCTCCCAAGAAGCAGGCGTCTTCTGATTTCGTGACTGCTGTCACCATCTGCAGTGATCATGGAACCCAAGAAAGTGAAATCTCTCACTGCCTCCATTTCTTCCCCTTCTATTTGCCAGGAGGTGATGGGACCAGTGGCCATGATCTTAGTTTTTTTGATGTTGAGCTTCAGACCATATTTTGCGCTCTCTTCTTTCACCCTCATTAAAAGGTTCTTCAATTCTTCCTCACTTTCTGCCATCAAGGTAGTATCATCAGCATATCGGAGGTTGTTGATATTTTTTCCGGCAATCTTAATTCCGGTTGGGGATTCATCCAGTCCAGCCTTTCGCATGATGTATTCTGCATATAAGTTAAATAAGCAAGGAGACAATATACAGCCTTGTCGTACTCCTTTCCCAATTTTGAACCAATCAGTTGTTCCATATCCAGTTCTAACTGTAGCTTCTTGTCCCACATAGAGATTTCTCAGGAGGCAAATGAGGTGATCCGGCACTCCCATTTCTTTAAGAACTTGCCATAGTTTGCTGTGGTCGACACAGTCAAATGCTTTTGCATAATCAATGAAGCAGAAGTAGATGTTTTTCTGGAACTCTCTGGCTTTCTCCATAATCCAGCGCATGTTTGCAATTTGGTCTCTGGTTCCTCTGCCCCTTCGAAATCCAGCTTGCACTTCTGGGAGTTCTCGGTCCACATACTGCTTAAGCCTGCCTTGTAGAATTTTAAGCATAACCTTGCTAGCGTGTGAAATGAGTGCAATTGTGCGGTAGTTGGAGCATTCTTTGGCACTGCCCTTCTTTGGGATTGGGATGTAGACTGATCTTCTCCAATCCTCTGGCCACTGCTGAGTTTTCCAAACTTGCTGGCATATTGAGTGCAGCACCTTAACAGCATCCTCTTTTAAAATTTTAAATAGTTCAGCTGGAATATCATCACTTCCACTGGCCTTGTTGTTAGCAAGGCTTTCTAAGGCCCATTTGACTTCACTCTCCAGGATGTCTGGCTCAAGGTCAGCAACCACATTTCCTGGGGTGTATGAGACCTCCATATCTTTCTGGTTACTGAGGTATGTAGAGGTTAAAATGTTGTATTTATATTTTTTTGTATTTTTATTCTTGTTGTCTGTTCGATGTAAGTTCCCTTAAGACTTCACAGTGTAAGGTGATTAATAAATAAAGTAGCAGCAATAATAATAATAATAATAATAATAATAATAATAATAATAGGACGTAAGGTGTTTAGCTCCCCTCACCAGCATGTTCATTTTGCTATAGAGATTGAGACTTGATTTATTTGTGATGGAGCAGACTTGAGTCTAAACAAATGGGATTTGCTGTTTTTGGCCTTAAAGTATAAAGAGCTAGGATTCCAGAATAAAGGAGGGAAATTGATGTTGTCAGTACTTTGTCAAGTAAAAGCTTATTGGAAAGTTTCTGAGCAGTTGTAGTGTGTAGCATTATGTAACCACTTTGGGAACTCTGATAGAAAAACATGGTGCAAAATGAAGAAATAAAATACTGTATCATTTAGCAGTTTAACTTGAGTGGCTGCAGCAAAAGCTCTGAGGGTGTTTCTCTCCTTTAAGTCACATGTGTTTCTTGCTGCAGTTCCAAAGTTGAGGCTGAAAGGGTAAGTGGCTATATGCTTACATTGGGAAGCAACACTTGGCCCTTTAAGTTGCTAGCTCATTGTGGCAGCAGGAGAATTAGGCTGCATATGTTTTCAGAAGTAAGTCTCATTGATTTTAGTGTCAATGCTATAATTATTTATAGTTTCCTGCTTTTACAGTTCCGTTCAGTTCCAGATTATAGGACCCCCCCCCCAAATGTTGAATAAAGAACTAAGTGATTGAACTGGTGAAAACAATGTGAAATAAAGAGACATCGTTGTATGAGAAGGAAGTATAACAGAAAGTATTTCAGGGTTAAATATGTCTTATTTTCTGCATAAGAAATGATCATTTATGAACCAGTCTAAATGTGCTCAGAAATACTATATCCAGATCGAATTTTGTGTGTGTGTGTGTGTGTATACCCTCTGCCCCCAGGTTAGCTATGTCTGATGAACCAGGGGCAGCTCCAAGCCAGCAGAGCACTGGAGAATTATGCCCTCTCCATTTCCCTTGTGGTACTTATGCTGCAGATTAGGCACTGTCCCTTGCAGATTGGCCACCTATCCCTTCAAGGATCTTGTGGCATCCCAAACTAACAAATATTATGTAGCAAAAGCTATTGTGGTCCAAATATTACTTTTATAGATGCATGAAATGATATTATCTGATACAGATATAAACAGAATGACGTGCACATACAATGGGGGAAGATAAAGGATAGAGTGTCCTATTACTCTGTAGAGTGAAATGCAATCAAGGTCCAGTGAAAAGGGTAAATGGTCTATTTAGCTTGAGTGTGACCCATTCCTGCAGGTAATGAATTGGCAAATCAAGATGAATAGACAACAAACACCACTTTGCTCTGCCAATTTATTACCAGTAAGGTCACACTCTCTCAATTGGATTTTTTTTTACCCTAGAACTTGTTTGCATTCCATTCTACATGGTAATAGGTCACACCTGTCTCTTCCATCAATGAGTCCACAGGTAAAGGTAAAGGTAAAGGTAAAGGGACCCCTGGCTGTTAGGTCCAGTTGCGGACGACTCTGGGGTTGCAGCGCTCATCTCGCTTTACTGGCCAAGGGAGCCGACGTACAACTTCCGGGTCATGTGGCCAGCCAGAGCAACACATAGAAATACCATTCACCTATTTATCTACTTGCACTGTGTGCTTTTGAAATGCTAGTTTGGCAGGAGCAGAGACCGAGCAACGGGCGCTCACCCCATTGTGGGAATTCGAGCCGCCAACCTTCTGATTGGCAAGCCCTAGGCTCTGTGGTTTAACTCCTCTTGGTAATAACATCTCTCTTCAGTCTATACATGTGTAGTGTGTGTAGATACACAAAGCCTTGTACTTAGCAGATTAGCTGTTTATCTGACAAAGTGGATTCTTTCCCATTAAAGCATCCAAATCTAGCATTACAGGTTACAGCAAAAGCTACTGAATCTGCATAGTGTGAATACAATATTGTCTCATTCTATATGAAAATACACAAAACATTAGTTTGTTATTTATTAAAAACTGTTATGTTCTTCCATTCCACAGTTGTATAAAGTAGCTTACATCATTGCTTTAAACCAATTTCATAGAATGAAACAAATTCATAAACAGAAAACTGAACATTAAAACTCAAAACAGCACCACCAAACCCAAAGCACATTCTCCCCTGTCAATCCAGAGGTTTGGGAAAGATAGGATTTTTGAAGGAGTTTAAGTTCAGAAAGGGGGATCACTGACACATGGGAAAGATTATTCCAGAAAGTCAGGTTTGCTACTAAGAAACACTTACTTAAACTCTTAACAGTTTAGCTTCCTCAAATGTGTGTGTGTGGGGGGGGGGGTATTTTCAGCGGGGTTCTCAGTTAAGATTTTTGGAAGCTTAAAAAGTTTCATGTGAATTTCTCCACAGTTGCCACAATCTTCTTAACCAAACTGATTTTTGGCATATCCTGATATTTCCAAAATAGGTACACTGACTGTGTGTATCAAATGAACAGACATTGTTCATATATGTATAATACAGTTCTGCAGGAACTCATGAGGCATTCTTTGAATATTACAAAACAATATATTTCCATTTATCAAGTATTAATTTCATAAAACTGAGGCACACTCCATTTGAAGTTTGAAATTAGAATGAAATTAACACTTTTTAATAGCTTTTCTTTGGGAAGAAGCATTAGTACAGTTGGTCCTCCAATAGGATTCTGTAAGCGTTGCTCTGAATATTTTCATGTACCTTTATCCACTATTTATGTCTCATGCCTAATACAATTGAACCTTCTCAAATGTATCAATGACTCTGGGCTGGTTCAGAAATAACATTCCTGGAGCGGGGATGGTGATATCATCAATTTAAAATGGCACCTTAGTTTGCATCTTCTACTCACCCTGAAGGCAGTGTAACAGTGCTTAATTCAACACAAACACCTCTCTCTGCTATTGGGGGTATCATTGTGCTGCATTGCCTTCAACCTTTCCAGTCTCAGGACCCAGCTTTAGGTAATACATGTATTTGGGGACGCACTGTATCCCCCCCTAAGCTTGTATTTACATGGTGTTGCTGCTGCTGTTGCAACCTACCTTAGGAATGGATCCAAAAGGGAATAAACAAGGGTGGGATTGACTTTTAGCTATCCCCAGGGAAAAGAAATACTAATGGATGCTAACTTTCAAAGATTTCTGGTGTGCTCTTGTAATGAGAAGAAATATAGGTTAAAATTTCAATTTGCTGTGTTTGAGCTTATACAAACCTGAAAAAGTAGCGCTTATACAAACCCGAAAAAGTAGCGCTAGCTGTTCTTTACAACAATTCATGTTTGCACTATTGGTGTCCTCCAGAATTGTCTCCAGGTCTGATATTCACAGATTCAGTAAAAGCTTAGGTGCAAATTAAGTTCAAGTCAGAATAACACCAGGAGAGCTATGAATGTTGCTAATAAAGTCTCAAATTGATTGATTTATAATAGGGATAAGGTATCAGGAAAGGAAAGAGGAAGAAAATCACCCATACCTGCCAGGTTCAGCTGAAGTGAACTCATTATTTTTCCTTTGCTAAGGCATCAGTCCTCTGAGTACCGGTAACTGTTTTCACTGAGAGCAGACAAATCCAATAATCTATGGAAAATTACCTGCATAAACACAGAATTGTATTACTGCCCAGTGTAATTTCTTGAATATAGTGGTCCTCGTTATGGTATGCTCCATCTTGATAAAGGCAGGATATATACTGATGTTGCATTTTCCTGACTCAGAAAAGCTAAGTCCTGCAGAATGGCACAGCTTAAATCTCTATGCAAGCTTTAGCTTTAAGTATCTCCCGAGACCAACAAATCATGCTGCATTGCTGTTCATACTGTGATGAGAGCTACTGATTTTGATCTGCCAAAATGAGAAATTTTGAAATGACAAGCTACTAGGACATGATCCATGACAATTTATGCTTTGAGAAAGAAATTGCTATAAAAAGTCACCTTGATAAAACCAGTACCAAACTGGAAAAAAAGTTTTGTGATAGTCTTTCCAAAATAGAAAAAGACATCTGAAACCAGCTTTCCTCTTAATAGTTGCCACTGGAATATTGCTAAAGCAAAGTGTTATAATAATTTAAACTGGTATGTACAGCTATATTTTGATTCTGGGTCGCCTTTCCTACTCTGCACATAAATTAATCTGAATCTAGCAACATTCCCATCTCACTTTGTCTTAAATATAAAATGAAGATATTGTTTTTTATAACTCTAGAGATGAATGGTGACATTAGAAAGGTTGATAGTGGGGTATCTTAAATTATGCATTTGTGTATTTGTTACTGACTTACCTTGTTCCCCCCCTTGCACCACCACCATTGTTTCCAATGGAAATACCATAAAAGGATACCTTGTATACTCAATCAGTTATTGCCACAATATTGCTGTATCATGAAGAAAAGAACATTCAATATTTGTTTTTCACTTTTAGCCAATATAAAAAGGACTAGATATATGAGTAGTGAAGGGTGAATCAGTTTGTTTCTAGTCTGTGTCAGTTTGACATGTATTCACTCATAAATCCGTTTCATCTCATTTCCATAATTGTGAATATATTTTTAAATACACACCAAAAATTTCACAAATTAAATATTTGATTTTTATTTTTGAATTATATTTCTAAATGTATTTTCTCCTGGCATAGTAAAGGTAAAGGGACCCCTGACCATCAGGTCCAGTCGTGTCCGACTCTGGGGTTTGCAGCACTCATCTCGCTCTATAGGCTGAGGGAGCCAGCGTTTGTCCACAGACAGCTTCCGGGTCATGTGGCCAGCATGACAAAGCCACTTCTGGCAAACCAGAGCAGTTCACAGAAATGCCGTTTACCTTCCCGCTAGAGCGGTCCCTATATATCTACTTGCACTTTGACGTGCTTTCAAACTGCTAGGTAGGCAGGAGCTGGGACCGAGCAACGGGAGCTCACCCCATGGCAGGGATTTGAACCGCCGACCTTCTGATCAGCAAGCCCTAGACTCTGTGGTTTAACCCACAGCGCCACCTGTGCCCTGACATACCTATTGCTAAATGCATATTTCTAAATGTATTTTGATATGTTTTGGAGCCTAAAACCACAATGGAATATTTGAGAAGTGTAAAATCTGATGGCTAACTAAGTACTGATCCAGACATTAGTCAAGAGGTGCTGATCAGATGAGTTCATATCAGAATTTGCAAATACCGGATTCCTCAAGGTTCCTTGTATATAATATTTCAGATCTTGACTGGATTTAGTTACTTCTAGAAAGGTTGAGGATAGGATAATGCTCATGCCCCACTTATTGGGGAGTGCCATTTATAGCCCGATGTGGCGGGGTTTGGGGAACAGCTGGCGACGGGATTTCCCATGTGACTGGGAAGAGCTTTGTGTACCTTCCAGCCATGCAGGAGGTTGAGAGATGAGTGAGACTAGGGAACCAATCAGCATTCAGCCTGGCTCCCTGAGGGGCAGAGCTTCAGGAGTGGACCTGACTGGAGACTGCCCACTGTCAGGTACATTCCTGGAGCATATAAGAGAAGATATTTTCAGGTCGTCTTCTTGGTTATCGGCCAGTTTAACCTCCCCCCCCCCTTCTCTGTGATTTAACACTTGACTTCTTGCAAGGATAGGATAGTGGTCAGTGGACATTGCTATGGAATGTCATTGGTCTCTGCTTTCAGGGTCAGGGAGCAATTTTGCTTCCAGGCAATTTGGCATGGTCCTGTAGATTTCCACCTACTTCATAGCAGTCATCACAACTTGAGCCCTCACTCTGGGAATGTCCTCTTTCTCCTGCCTAAACTTGCTGAATTCCAGGAATTTGATGCCTCCCATCTATATGAACTGTGGGCTGACTAGGTAAAAGGTAAAGATAAAGGACCCCTGGATGGTTAAGTCCAGTCAAAGGCGACTATGGAGTTGCAGCGTTCATCTCGCTTTCAGGCCGAGGGAGCCGGTGTTTGTCCACAGACAGTTTTCCAGGTGATGTGGCCAGCATGACTAATCCGCTACTGGCGCACGGAAGACTGTGATGAGTGCCAGAGCACATGGAAACGCCGTTTACATTCCCGCCATGGTGGTACCTATTTATCTACTTGCACTGGCATGCTTTCAAACTGCTAGGTTGGCAGGAGCTGGAACAGAGCAACAGGAGCTCACCCCGTCGCGGGGATTTGAACTGCCAACCTTCCAATCAGCAAGCCCAAGAGGCTCAGTGCATAGAATTAAGTACCCCCATATCTCTAGGGTTTACAGGTATTCAAATGCTTGCACTGGGGCAATAGAGGAAGATTATCACAGTGCAGCATAGCAAAGTTATAAATTGTTCCTCTAGGTGATAAAAATACCATTAACATTTCCTTCAGAGTTTTTTTGGTATTCTATGCATTTTTTCCATGCTTTTGTGGTGATTATAGAATTATATTGATTAGAGACTATGATTTTGTAGTTGCTGTGTTCTCATGGCATTTGTCCTTCAGTTTCCTTTTTAGGATGTGTGTTCATCTATCTTCATTTCATTGTCTTACATTTTCATTTTTTGTTTCTGCTATGCTTTCAGTCCTTATGTCAGTCTGCCTTGGTCTCAACACACACAGTCCATTGACCACCATCATAGAAATGCCAGGTATCTGTTTTCCTGTGTGCGCGCCTCTGTGTATATAAATGCATGTCCCTGCTTGCACCTATATTTTTACTTCACTCTGTTCAGGTCACTGAAGGGTATTGCAGGATTGCTTTATAGGCAAATATTTAGAAGATTAGTAGGTGTTATTTTTAAAGACTGAAAACATTCAGCTGTTTGTTTGCCTAACCATACTCCCCTTGATAACACCCGCTTCCTGTTATTGGCATGTATGAAATAGCAGTTGATTTATCAGGTTTTTTCTTTGAACTTCCAAATGTTAAAGTCAGGTCATTGATCATTCCGGAAAAGGTATATGGGTCACACCTACACCATATTTTTAAGTGTATTTTGTGGATGTGACCCATATACCTTTAAAGCACATGGCTTCCCCCAAAAGAATTCACAGAGCTACAGTTCCCAGTACCTTAAACAAACTACCGTTTCCAGGATTCTTTGGCTGAAGCCATGTGCTTTAATTGTATGGCGTGTGTAGCTTCTAGACCTACCCGGTATATTTAACATTTCAAAAAGTCGCCATCCCAGGCAGTGTTGACAACATTCAAGTAGGTTAATTTCCATACTGAAAGAGTAAATGATGTTATGTGAAGGACAAGTATTAAAGCTGGTGTAGTGTGTTATCTAAATGGGTGAGCTGTGACCCAGGAAAGACCTAGTTGAAATCTCATCTCAGCTATGAACTCAGCTGGTAGCTTTACATGCACATCTGTCTCTTAGCTCCAGTGCTCCCAGCTGTAGTTTGGGGCTAATAATGCTACCTACCTTACATAATAATTGTAAGGATTATTGCAATATGGTACATGTGAAGTCCTTCCAGCCCTCAAAACTACTATATAAATGTTGTGTATTGTTATTGCTGTTGTTATTATTATTAATTATTGTTATTCCAGGGACTGGGATGCAAGCAGAGTGCCTCATGAACTGCATGTGTCTGTAGCTTGACATATGGTTCTCACTGTCAGCCTCTGACAGTGATGAACACTTCTTAGAAAGGAATAGAAGTCTTTCAGACTTGGGTCATGCAGTTATTGTCTCTAAATAGGTAGTTAGCACTGGTAATGCTGTTTGTATCTTGTTGATGTAGCAGCAAGTACAAATTTATATCTCCCTGGAGTGGGATGGTTGTGTGAATGAGAGAACATTACATCAGGATCAGCACTGAAAGTGGCTTTGGATGTTATTGAAGAAGTGTCATCAACAAATGCAGTTACTAACTACTTCTGCATTTGGATGGCAGTGCTGCTTGTAATATTTGAAGGTGAACTTATGCAGAGGAACTTATGCAAGCTCCCACTTCTGCAGTTAGTAATTTTTGCCTATGTGAATTTTGATTTGACTATCACCAAAGTCACTTGTGTGCCACTTCTGGAACTGTTCTGAGTTTCTCTTATTCTTAGATTTACAATCTAAAACCATGATAGTGCTTTAATTATCACTTTGACATTACATTAACATGCTTTATATGAATTGGTCTTTTTTTCCTTTGTCTTTTGCTTCTCTGTGTTTACCTTTGTGTCTCATTTGTGTACATGTCTTAACTGTAGCTTCATGTTCATCCCTTATGTTTTGGCAGCAAGGATCACTCAATGTATCCTATCTTTTGTGAAGATGCAATCAGATTACTTCGATCCCGTACGATGTGCCGTACCTATTCTGAGGGTGCTTACTATGAATTTGAGAGGTATAATTGGTGTGGCATGTTTGTTTAGTCTCCCACATCATTCATAAGCAAACAGTACTCTGATGTTCAGAAATCTGCAATTTAAGTTTTAAATGATACATTGGAGGAAAGAAGAAAAGGCACTAAATGCAGGAGTAAAAGGAAGGGTCTCCCCAAAGATGTGCACAATACATTATATAACTCATGATGTATTGGATATTAAAACTCTTTCTCTGAGATGACTCTAAAAACAAAACCCACATGCCACCCATTAACAATTCATTAATGAAACTCATATTCAAATGTAAATGTATCATACAAATGAACATACCCAACTGGATGCATAACAAGACTCACTAAACAGGGATATTATTTTATTACCATTAGATTAGTGAAGATAAACTGATCAAAACTCTGATTAAAATTAGTAAGGTTTCCTTTGCTTTATAGACTGTGTCACTGTTCTCTTTAATTTTTTCATGAATTTTTGTTTGTAAATTATAAATAATATCATCTGCATTGCTCCTAGAATTACTTTATTCTTAGAGAGCAGAAATTTTCTTTTTTATACTGATATCAATCATGAATTTGGCCAAATAAATATATAATAATATAGAAGCTGATTTTCCCCCTTTTGCATGAATTACAGGCATTGCTGTATCATACCAACCTAATTTTACATAAATGGCATCCAGAAAAAAGGATATTGTTATGATGTTGTGTATAAACCATGGCTTTTCTTCCACAGCTTAAAGGGACTAATTAGGACTCTTTCATGTGCCTTTTTTCACCCCCTGGCTATATCAGTTGCATAATTTCAAGGCTTGTTATGTCTTGTGGCACTCTTGTGTTATGAGCATCTTGTTTGTGGTCACATAATTACCATTTTGTTGACAATTTGCTATGCAGAAAATCTTAAAAAATGAGCAAACTCCTCTCAGCTCAATAAACCAAGACAATGCAAGATCAAACAGTGGATCTGGTTCAAGTTTGTTTTCTAATTAGGCTTATGCAAACCAATTCCTCAAGTTTGACTGTAATAGCTAACTATGGCTTATAAAAAGTGAAAACAGAAAATTTATATCTCCTTGTGACCACAAAAGTGGGGGAAGAAAGAGTGTGCAAGCTTGAGGCTCACCATAGCTTGTTAAGATAGCAGGACACCAGCGTCTGAATGGGACTATGATCATTCAATAACTTGGTCTTGGTTATGTTAGGGCAGATATGGGGCTTGTGCCATATGGAACTTCAAGTTAAGCAATATATTACTTAGAGTACAGGGCTGCTGTCAAAAACATTAGATAATAATAATAATAATAATAATAATAATAATAATAATAATAAAATAAATAAATAAATAAAATTATTATTTATTTGTACCCCGCCCATCTGGCTGGGTTTCCCCAGCCACTCTTGGCGGCTTCCAACAGAGATTAAAATACATGAAAATATCACACATTAAAAACTTCCCTGAACAGGGCTGCCTTCAGATGTCTTCTGAATGTAAGGTAGTTGTTTATCTCTTTGACATGAGATGGGAGGGCGTTCCACAGGGCAGGCGAAACTACCAAGAAGGCCCTCTGCCTGGTTCCCTGTAGCTTTGCTTCTCGCACTGAGGGAACCGCCAGAAGGCCCTCGGCGTTGGACCTCAGTGTCCGGGCAGAACGATGGGGGTGGAGACGCTCCTTCAGGTATACTGGGCCGAGACTGTTTGGATGCATGTTTTACATGACCTTTCCCCCTCCTTAGCATCTAGTTCTCTGTTGTGGCCTCTGTGTAGCTCTGCAGGCCATTCATTGACATCTGTGGCACTTAAACTACTTTGATAAATGTTTGAAGATTTGAGAATAAGGTAGCCTAGACCAAGCAGCTCAGATGCCCATGCCACCATTGGATCTGAAGGCCTCAGATCTGATAAACCAACAAGAAGAATTACAATGTTGCTTAAGAGTTTCATTGTGAGAGATTTGGCTGATTCAGGCTTCATATACATGACAGGTGCAGACATATGGGGGGAAGTTTATAAACATCTACTAGCCAGGTTGTCTCTTCCCAAAGATGCAGCAACTTACATACAGCAGCAAGGAGGGAGCAGAGGTGACACTGGGCACTCCAGATATCAAGCAGTGCCTGTTTTGCCACTAGAAATAGGACTACATGGGGAAATGATGCTATTCACATCATTTTTTGCTGGAGGTAAGACCCGCCGACCATTGAAGGGCCTCCCCGCCAGTGGACATTGATGCAAATAGCATGTTTTTCTGCTGGGGATGTAGTCCCCATTCCTATGGAAATAGATGCTTTATCAGGAATCTGAAACGCCCATGGCTTTTCCAACACTATAGGTGAGCTGATGATCAAGGGCTCAACATTGTGTTGGAACATTGGATTCTTACCATTGGGTGCATTAATTATGTAATACAATTTCTGCTCATTCTACCCCTACCTGCTCAGTTCTAAGCTGACCTCTCTACAAACAGCTAAGCATACAGAGGATTTGTACATTTTTTGACCTGGCAGCAAAATGCATTAGTTGACTATTTGGGAAGGAGCTCTCTAAAAACTCTAGAAGTTTCTATGAACTGGCTTATCCAGATGGAGATCCTATACTGTATGAGTGAATTTACAGGCAGCTACTCAGAGAACAGCAGTTACAGGTAAATGTAACTCTGTTTTGTACTTATGCCAAGTCCTGATTTCATTATGGCATGTGTTTCCCTGCTCCATGTAATTGTCTGCACTACATGCAGGCATGTACATATGACATTGCATGTCTGCACTGCGGTGGGCACCCACAATCCCAAGGGTGAGTTGGCACCCTGTCTTGAAGTTTCACCCTGCTGCTGTCATTGCTATCCATGCCAGCCACACACCTCTCCAGCCACATACCCAACAGTCCCCCTTGCATGGAATAGCCCTATGCATGTACATTGGTATGCACATGGGGCCCTTTAACATGGTCACTAACACACAAATTGCCAGTGGAAGGGCAAGGCTAGTCAATGCAACCCCCTCACAGGTGCTTTCAACTATAGCCGTGTCAAAAGCTGTCAAAGGTTTCCCAAAAATATCCTCCCCATGAAAAAACAGGGACAAGCTTTCTGCCTTTCTGAATTTTTTTCCCCAGTGGGCGGCAGGGAGGTTTGCTGCTTACAAAGTGGCTGCAGCATGAGGATCTCTCTGCATTCTTTCGCCATCCATGTTTCCTGGAATGTTTTGAGAGAGACATATCGTGGCATTGCATCACTCCCAAGGTTACATTTAAATCCTCAGGCACATTACATGATTAAGTAATGTAAGTAGCAGCACCTCTCCATGATTTTTTTTTGGGGGGGATTTCTTCTCTCTCCCCCTCCTTCCAAAAACTGTCAGAGGTGGTTTCATTTCACACTCACTCAGCAAATGGTAGAAAAATGAATATTAGACTCAGTTGTACTTTGAACCTTTGAGGAGGTTGTCATGTGAGCTTTATTAATGACATCAGAATATATGATAATATTAAATTAGATTAAAATTTAAATTAGATGAAACGGAGAAGAGGAAATTGCTGTTTTCAGCACAGTACTTGTTCTTTTTGTTGTACATTTCCTCCTTTAGGTATCTTTGATGTTTGCTAGACTGCCTCAAGCAGCAGGAAAAGGGTGGATGAACATTACATAATGGTCATTATCTTTTGTGATAAAGCAAGAAAAAGCATAGAGCACCCAAGGCAATTCAAAAATGTCTGAAATATCTTTGCTGTTTATTTTATGTTCAGGAGGAATAGAAAGGAGGGAAGAGTGCCTATAACATATTATGATGACACTGATATTTCCCCTACTCCTGAAAGGTATTTTGATTCATATAGTAGATGTAGATAAGAATCTGTATTAAAGCATTTTCCGAGCACCCCTGCTGTAGAATTTTGAAATAGTTAAGAATTGTGATACTTGTGCTCTTTGTACAATATATTATTCCAAGTGATCTGTTATAAATGGCTTGAACTAGCAGTGAGTAGTTTAGTACTGCGTGAGCTGCAAAGTGCTTTTTCACCTAGAAGTTATTTACTGGTAGAATGTGTGTAGTGCAGCCAATTTCTTCTTAACACTGTTACTTTTCTCTTGTGCCCATACCTTTTTTCCCACAAGTAACAATGTCACAAGTCTCTGGGTTTTTTTCTGGATATCCCTACTAAGCATCTTCTTATTTGCAGCGGGGTGGGGATATGTAAGCATTTTGGTAATGTCCAAAGCTCTGTGCTTCTGCATTGCATGCATAGCTGCAAAAGTGAGATTTTGCAGAAAGAGGAGATAACAGTGACCTCTGCATAGGGGTGATCTATGCATACATTGGAGTTAATGCTACCGGACTGTGAAACTTCTCTTTAAACCTAGGCTTCTCCCAATCTAAGACTTAATCAGTGCTGCACAAGTACTGTGAAAGGGCAGGGCACTGAAGCACTGATGGTCAGCTGGCTGTGCAGCCAATTCCAGGATTGTTGGTTGGATTGACAGGAGGAGGGTAAGCAGGAAGCTGCTTATTATCCCTTGAAGGTTAACTCCAGCCATGCCTGTTCTAATATTTGTATCAGTTTGGTTGATGAGAGTTTCTGGGTAGTTGAGATTAATGCACTAATATTAGAAACGGGTCACTTTCTCAGCTGCCCGCTAAGTAGTTTTTGCAAGCCTTGATAGTCTTAGCCACTGCTAAAGATGCTAAGGATGTCCCTCCACACCAATAGCATATATTGCTACCTGTACATGAATTTCACTATTGTGAGATAATTCTGTATTTGTACATTTGAGTAATTATTATATGATTTGGCTAATTGCATAATAGTAGCATTATTCTGATTTTTTGCTGTTATTATTAAACATCACACCTTATGCAGTTCCTAAACCAAAAAAGATATTTCCCTAAACACAAAGTGCTTATGTTATGGACATGGTAAAAAAGGGGGAGTGTATTTCTGAATACTTTTGAGGATTTCTGCTATTATCTGCTAATATAAAAGTACATATTTAGGTATTCACAGCTAATCTCCATTATATCTTGTTTTAAACTACTTCATTCTTGAATTTTATTTTCATAAAGGCACGTGGTTCTGATTTTATAAGTCAACCTACTTATTTCCGTAAAAGTAATATACCATTGGTAGACATAGCGAAGCACATCTATTGTCATAT
This sequence comes from Lacerta agilis, assembly GCF_009819535.1. Lineage (NCBI taxonomy): Eukaryota > Metazoa > Chordata > Lepidosauria > Squamata > Lacertidae > Lacerta > Lacerta agilis. The sequence goes on from NC_046318.1 coordinate 65,737,459, forward strand.
CATATCGTCATTGCTTTATTTCTATATTTTTCCCATCTTACAAAAATTACAATTTTGAATAAGTCCTTTGATTGCAGCCATGCTTGCATAAGTTACACTGATGAACATAACTTAGTTAGGTCCATTAATTTCACTGGGCCTATTGTGAATATAACTTAGTTGAATATGATCCCAAAAATTCCACTATATTGTATAAAACACACTATTCTTGTAAACAGTAATCACATAATGTTAAATATTTTTAATTACCCCAGTTGAAATATTTGTTACTCACAATGTGTATATGGTTAGGCTAAAGAATACACATTATTATGCCATCAGTAAATGCAATGTATTATTATGTGTTTCATGGATATATGCAAAGCATTTATACACTGCTGTTGCCACCAGCACATCTGTATGTATCATGTATGTATCCCATAGTTACATGTGGCAGACAAACCAGGATTGGCCATGGCTCCCTTCTACGTGCGTAGAAGTTGGCAGAATAATTTGCTGTCCCATTGAGTATGAAGTGGCTCTCAGTTGCACAGCACTATAACGCCAATGATACAGATATATGGTCTGGTGCATATATTTAAGATTGGAATGGCTGTTTGGTCATATATATTTTAACTGTAAAAAGAAAAAGGGTTCTTTGAATATATTCCATAAAACACAAGTCTTCTCAAAACAATATAACACAGAAAACCAGCAAACAAACCATAGACGGAATATTAGAAGATAATAGGTCAAATGGGCAGACAGTGATTCAATGCACCAATATGTTAAGGGGGAACATACATATGCATCCATTCATTGAAAGAGATATATAGAAAACACTGGAAATAATTGCCAGATTAGTCAGTCAAAAATATGTTTTCATGAACAGTGTTGATATGTAAATAGCTTCACCTTTATAACATGTCTTTATTTTAACTGCATTGCAAAGGTATTACAATGGTGCAAGTTCATGGGCAGATCATGTAGTCAATGGTTCAGCTGAAAACTATGGGTAAGTAAAGAGTGTAGTGTTACACTTCTATGATTAAAGACATGTACTCATAATTTAAATGTAGTGTTATTTTATTAATGGGTTTCACACCTGATAAGTGTCATTTTTTTCACTAGACCTAAGAGGGTTAGGTTTTAATATGACATGCCCATTATTTTCTTCTTTCCATGTTGCTTCACACACATAGTTTGTTTAATTGTATGTAGATCTTTCTCAAGGAACAACAGTTACAGGTAACAAACCTGTTTTCTTTGAGCAGGTTTCCATACACGAGCATATGTACACGATGTGTCCCTGTATCTGAACCTCTTTTGTAGATTATGTTCTGTTCATTTTTAATCCAAAATTACCTGTGCACTGACACTACATTTAAATTAATTAATAAGGCACATTGTATCCCTTATTTCCAGAGTTCGTTTCAACCTCATCATGGGAAGATAGAGAATAGCAAATATGCTTCAAATATTTATATGAATCTGGGTTTTTAATTGGAAAAAGTTTCATAGAAGACAGATGACACAGTTTGGAGGCAGTGAAAATGAAGCAGCATAGTAGAAGCTCTTCAGGTGAAACACTGCCCATCTCCAGTTGTGTGTGTTGATTGTAGTGTCAGCTGATACTGGTCAATCAACAGCAGAAAACTTTGGAATGTTCTGATTAACAGCAGTCTGTTGGAAACCCAAATGCCTCTGCTCTGTATGATAAAGGCTCTCATACCAAGAAGGAAGTTGTGAATTGTGAACAGCCTTTTGTTGCAATTTATGTGGTAGTGGTGCTATAATTTACCTTTCCTCCCCAGTGGTTTTTTTTTTTACATTTTTTCATTATAGATAAACTTCTGAATAGTTCCAAACTTTATGCCACCCATTTATAGGCCACCAAAAGCTTATATAGTAGCCCATTTCTGTGTTTCAGTAGAGAGAAAAATGAATAAAGGATCTGCACACTAACATGTCGACAGCCCACTCTGGCAGGTGTTTGCAAACTGCTCCACCAAAAAAAAAAAAAAAAACAATTCAAGAGATCCTTAAGATCCTTTTTTAATTTTGTTCTGCCAGATAGATTTGCCATGCAGATATATTGCTTGGGGAACAGGAAAATTGAAGAAGCAATAGATTTTGTTTAGTGGGTATCATTTCATGCATCCCTAGATAGTGTAAACAGCATTCGGTGCAGCTAGAATAACACTGGGTATTTTTGAGGTTTTTTTGTTGTAGTTTCTTTTTGTGGCGCTTGGCTACATCGTTTTATTTCCAAATATTGCGATGCATAACTTAATGATAAAACCCACTTTGTTCAATGTTGTATATGAGGTGTTAGGGGAGGGGGAATACCACTGGTGGGAACACATCATGCTCCTTCTGTGGTAGTTTGTCCACCTTTGGTCCTCACCCCGCACTTGCCTGTGGCTCTTTGAAGCTGTCAGCATAAGACAGTGGCCACACCCAGGAATAGTTTCGACTGGCCAGCCAAACCAGGTGAGAGTAGCCAATGGGTCTCTAACCCTTGGTGAGTTAGGAGCTTCCTTTGCACGCAAAGACAGGTTCTAGCACAAGCATAGGCAAACTTGGCCATCCAGATGTTTTGGGACTACAACTCCCATCATCCCTGACCACTGGTCCTGTTAGCTAGGGATGGTGGGAGTTTTAGTCTCAAAACATCTAGAGGGCCAAGTTTGCCTATATCTGCTCTAGCAGATTGAACGGATGAGACTAATAGTGAGTCCAGCAATCAGGAAGAGTTTCTGCACATGCTGTAGAGGGAAGTGAGCGGTAGATGGGGCTCATCAACCTGGGAAGGTAGCCCATCTAGGAGAAGTAAAACTCTGTTCCTAAATCCCCGCTGCCTTGTGGAATATCTTCAGGAGAAGAAGAGGCTAAGGAGTAAACACTGCACAAAAAATCCAGAGCGGAGCCCCTAAGACAGCTGGTTGGTGCCTTGTATGCCTCCTTCTGGCAACTCCTGCAGCCAAGCTGGTGCCAAATGTATTACATCAGTGAGGCCGAAAGAGGGTTCTTGTTGTCTGGGCAGCCCAGGACCTTCATAAACAATGCCCAAGCTTACAACCCAGTGAGATTCATTATTGGGCCTATAAGTTATTTTATACTTTACTTAACTGGCAGTAGCAGGTGAATGAGAAATAAGGAAAATTAGATATATTTGGGAAGAAATAGGTCTGTCTTTTACTTCTTATGTTGAGACTGGAGCATTCTGTAATAGATGATTTTTAAAAAAGTCAAAATGCTACGTATCATATAGCATATAAAATGTACAGAAACAGTGCAGAGATGGGATACTTTTCTAGTATCTAGGAAAGAAAAGAATAATCTTCTCTGCCTTACATAGGAGAGCTGTCTGTAGACTGGATGCATCAATCTGTTCATTTTTAATTTCTGACTTTGCTAACTGTTCATTTTTAATTTCTGATTTCTAACCTTGAAGCAAATGGTGGAATATTAGAACTAATCTAGGAAACACTTTATGTATTTTTAAAACACCCCTAAAATTAAAACACATTTTTCCTGCCTATTTAATTAACTCTTTGGATTTAACAGAGTTTATGTTGGGGTTTTAACTTCATGGGAAGAAAATATGGAGGAAATACTTCTTACAGCTTTTAGAAATACTTTTGAAATTAGGAATTTTCACAAATAGCTTGCTGTGATACATATTTTGGAAAAAATTATTACTGATATCATAGACTTTTGGGATATACAGTGGTACCTTGACTTACGAATTTAATCCGTTCCGAATGCACATTCATAGGTCGAAAAATTTGTAAGTCAACAAAAGCGATTTCCCCATAGGAATGCATTGGAAACGAAAAATTTGAAAAAAAAATCGTAAGTCGAGTAAACCGCATCTAAAATTCGTAAGTCGAGTAAACCCCATCTAAAACCGCCAATGGATGTCCTTCGGATGTTGAAAAATTCATAGGCGTGCGGGCACCTTTTTCATTCGTAAGTCGAAAAATTCTTATGTCGAGTAATTCGTAAGTTGAGGTACCACTGTACTGCTTAACAGCCATCATAAGTACATAATGGTGAAAATGAAATCTTATGCAGACAGATTCACTTTTTCTGGTTTGCCATAGCATACATTAATCATATATGGCCTCTTTAAGACATTATTTTATTACCTCAATTCTATATTCTGTATACAGTCATACCTCTGGTTGCGTTCGCTGCAGGTTGCGTTCTATATGGGTTACGAATGCGCCAAACTCGGAAGTACCGGAACGGGTTACTTCCGGGTTTCGGCATGCGCAGAAGTGCTAAATCGCGCTTTACGCATGCGCAAAAGCGCCGGATCGCACCGTGTACATGCACAGATACGGCACTTCAGGTTGCATTCTTTTCATGTTGTGAACGGGACTCCGGAACGGATCCCGTTTGCAACCAGAGGTATCACTGTATCTGAGCGTACTTTTGCTTATATTACATATATGATGGCTTAATTTTATAATATTAGTACATATGAATTTTATGATTGTGTTATGCACTATTAATGACTGTGGTTCGCTTTAAAATGAAATCCACTCAGTTACTTAGCATTAATTCTTTTAAAATTGTTTTGTTGATAGCTTAATACTGGTGTTTTACCTTGGTTAAAAAAAAATAGAAATATGAGTTGTTTGTGTGTAGCAGTGGTTAAAGATGGTGTGCTAACAAAGGATATTGTGTCTGTGACCAAACAGCAAAATTCCAATAGCTAGTAGAAGAATAGCATGTCCAAGGATTGAAATCCAACAGCCTTCCACAGATACTGACAGGTATTTCCAGTAAAAAATAACTAGTATAGCCTTGCACTTGTTACTCTTAGGTATTTGTTTGTTTGTATTCCTGTTGCAGTGCATTCAGTGTCTCTAGAAGTAGAGGAAGCCTTAAAGGGTCATTAAAATGCACCATTTTTATGCTGTATTTTTGTGTTTTCATTTCTTTGTCACTGACACATTCATTGTTTTAAGTGGCTTCATTGTTTTAGCCCTGGCTGCTGCCATTACTTGTCATGTACTATGGACAGAAGACCAAATACTGTATTGTGTCTAACAAAGCAGATAGCACTTGGCCTAGGAAGCAATGAATTGTCTGTGCACATATGCATCATCATGTTTCCTAATTTGCTCATTGTAGCAATAGTGTATATAATTTTAAAACTTTCTATGTTAATGGAGTTCCCTTAATTATACATAACTTTGATGGGCAAGATTCATTTTCTACTTATTTTTAAAGGTTATGTGAATCTAATCATCTTAGGATCTACATAAAGATTTTGTTTAGACAAGATTATTGCAGTGTGACACAAATAGATCATTTTAGCTTGTCAGGTCACATCTTAACTAACATAATTTAAGTCTAGTTCTGATATGTCTGGTGGATTTGTAAATTCCATGTTAATGATGACATTTGGCCCAGTAAAACTATGCAGAATCTACCTGCTGGGTTAAGAAACTCAGCTCTAATCAGTGTATAAGGAAATAATGTACTTGGATCTCTCACAAGTTGACAAAAAAAATAGAGTGAGGGTTCTTTCCAGTAAAGATTGAAGTATGTTGAAGTAATTATTGTTCAAATAGTGGAATGCCAAACACTCGTCTGTAATGCAAAAAGAGTTTGAAAACATATTGGGTATTACTTTTCATTGTGATTGCAATCTACTTTTTATTTTTACATAGCTTTTAGCAATTAAAGAAATAAATACTAGTTGTGTGACTGAACATCATTAGGATGACTTAAAATTAATCACGCGTGCTTGAAAAACTTAACATGTGACAAGGCAAGGATGTTCCCCTGAAAGTTATAAAGTGCTTTATAATTCAGAGAGCAACGCGAGAGCTATAGGTTGGATATTGAACTAGTGTGAAGTGTATTGATGGATAATGTGCCCATAAATGACTCAGGAAAAGCTGACTGCATTAGAGAACATAGAATCTATATCTTCACAGATGCTTTTATGAACCCTGCCCTCAAGAGCATTATCTCTTTCATATATGGAGTACCTTAGTAAAATGTGTCGTTAAAAAGTTCTCGTTCTTCTTAGACCATCCCTTTTAGTGTCCTGTAGATGGAAAAAGAAAGCCTTTGGCTGTTGGGGCTCTTCTTGCATTACCTTTCCAGTGTTGGAGTTGCTGCAGTGCAATTGCTTTTTGAGAATGACACCACAAGTCCCAGAATATACAACAGGAGACTACATAAGAGCTCTTCCTAGAAACTGCACTGATGTGGAAAGGAACCACAGATTCTCTCATATGGCCCTGGGGCTTCTGACATTGTCTTCTTGATACAAGAAGGGAGAAATTGCAGAAACTCCCACACTGTGGTGGTAAAATAACAAGCGGCCCTTAAGTAAGTTTTACATAAAAGATTTTTGTAAGGGGAAACCTCCCCCCCCACTCCATCAAGATCTGTAGTTATAGACTTAACACTTCCTTGCTGCCCTGTAAATATACACCTCTCTGTTAAATGCAGCATTAGCTAAGGTGACTTTTTTTTGTTTATCCTTGACATTAAAGAAGTGAAACAGTGGATGTATTGGCAGATCAAGCTTCCTGTTCAGAAAGTGAATATATAGATCCAGAAGAAAACATGAGGTAATCTTTGTGAGTTTGTCTGAGGCTAGCTGTGATACCCCCCTGATAGTTACCGGTAGTATCTCCTGCTGATCATGTGTTCCAGTGCATCTGCTTGTTAAGTGCTTTAGATTAAGGCTATTGGAGGATGGTATTATTCTGAACCTGTCTGTGGGGCATTTATTTAGTACCTCATTGAAAGCCTACAACCCTAAAAAAATGGTTTTGTGTGATCACGTTTCTGAATAACTTTATTTGAAAACTTTTTGTTTTGACTTTTTAGGTATTCTTTCATTATGCTGATATACTAACATATTCCATTTGATGTGATCTGTATTTTTCCCTCAGAAGTATTCCTGCATAGGTCGTATTCAGTAGCAGATAATTTTCATCTGCTTTAAAAGAGAGGAAAAAAACAGCAACTTTCCTTGACTAAAGTTAAGCCTATTGGTTGACACCAGCATCGTTTGGACGGAAAACATTATTAATGAAAATATCAAGATCTTCAAGTCTTTCACTCATATTCAGTTATCCTAATCAAGTGTACTGATGTTAATGACAACCTTACTGACTGAGAGTGCAAGTTATGACCTTACTTAAAAAAAATATTAACTTGGCTTGCTATTTTGAGTCCAGCCAATGGTTTTTATTTTTAATTCAGAGAGTCTTCACAAAACAGTAAATGACTCATTTTAATGCAGGATATCCTAGTACACAACCTGCAGATTATGAGATTATAACCCATTTAAAAGCTTTTCATATACCAAATTATTAATAAAGGGACAAACTTCCTTCATACGTCTTCTATGTTATCAGGAAGCTAACTAAAACAAAAAATAAAAAAGCTGTTAGAAATGTACATAATGTTGATCATCTCCGAACCCAGTATGATGCGGCATAATGCATAACTATAGATAAAGGTCAATTGAGCTGCTTTTTGACTAACATTACAGGAATTGGGGACCTAGACTACCATATCAAAGATCCAGATCAACAGAACAGCGTCCTGTGGTAGAGCGGCCCAGCCCCCGCTCTCGATCCACTGAGCGTCCTGACTCAAATCTCATGAGATCGATGCCTTCATTAATGACTGGAAGATCTGCCCCTCCCTCACCTGCCTTATCGAGGTGAAACAGACAACCCAATCAGACTAATCCTGCCCCACTAGCTCACTTTTTATTTTCCCAAAAGCTCAATGGTATTGCCTTTCATCATTGACTGATCACCAGTAGCCGTAGATACTAACCCTGCCAACGTCAACACACTATTTATATTCCACGGGGGATATAATGGTGTGCCTGCCATTCTAATTTGTTTACTAACAATACTTAATGACATAAATAATTACATTTGTTTTGTGATTTCTCATTTATCAGGAATCCTGGGTGATTTCTCACAACATGTGCACCTCATAACTGCCATGTATTTCTCTTACAGAATGAGAAATTGTATGTTGTCATCTGACATCGCTTATGGAATTATCACCATAACATCAAATGAAACTTTTTTCTTTCAAAAAACAGTTTCTTAAATTTGATTGTATTAATTGTATGTACTCTTTTAACCGCTGTTTTCTCTGATTTGCTGTGTGCATGTTCTGCATTGATCCTGTCTTAAGTAATGTATTCCTGATCAAACCGTATTGAAATAAGTAAACTGTTTTTACAAAAAGTACAGTGGACATAGCATAGAAATGTGTGGAGCTGATTGTGTCCACAGAAATTATTTTCTAGCAAAATATTGTGATTTTTTGTCTTTTAGTGGTGAATTAGGATGATTAAGAGCAATAATATTACTCCATTTCAGTCACTGAAATGTGCATCTGCCTTATTGCTTGCCTTATATTCATAGCCGAATAAAACACTGATTCAATATGTTAACTGAATTCTGGAACCATGCATATCTTTCTGCTGGACTTTAAAATATAGAACATATACATACACACAATTTTATGTGTATCTCTTTCTGTATGTGTTATTGCATCTGTGTGAATATATATATATATATCTACATACATCTTCATAGACAATTTGCAGATGCAATTCCTTAAACATTACATGTATCATCCTTTTGCATAATTTTGGCTTTTTCCTCAGATGAACCTTCCTTTTAGCGATAACTATGCCTTCTAAAATGCATAGGGCTGAGCTGCCACAGCTAACAAAGGTTCAACTTGTACAAAAACCATTCCTCATTTATTTGTTTTTCAGACACCTAAGAACAAATCTATCTCACTGTTAATGGTTTCTTTTGCTGTGTCCTGTAGGTCACATGCTCGTATGGGGTCTGTCCAAACAAGCCCATCAGGTACTCCAGTAGCAGGACGCAGGGGTAGACAATTGCCACAACTCCCACCCAAGGGAACACTGGAGAGAAGTAAGTGGGTTTTTTAAAGTTCAGAGGTGTTGTTGCTAAATATAAAAGTAATAGCGTTGAATGGAAACCTTTGCCTCTAAGGTTTTGAACTGGTTTTTGGCAAGAGATATGTTCTATATTGCCCATTACTTGTTTCAATAGCTTTTAAAGCTCTGTGCAGTATTGATTTCTATAATTGTCACCACAACTATAGAATTAATACATGGATCATGATTCATCCTATCTTCATTGCAATCAAAATATAAGTTAGAACGTAACCTGTAAAGTCTTCTAATGATGAACATACAATAAACTGCACCATCCTAAAAGGTTGCAAGTGTTTGTTAATCCCATTCATTTCATAGGAATATCAGCTAATGCAGGACCATAAAATGTTACGCAATAGCCATATTACGTTCTTTGTAAATAAGGATAATTAAAGCAATCTGGAAAAATATAAAGGATGAAATGTGGAGGTGCTTCTATGATGCCAGTCCTAAAATGATTAAACACAAGATGGTGGCTCACCATTATGGATGGACATTTAGCTTATGCTGTATACTATGGTCATATTTTCATTTCTACTCATGTAGTTTCCCCCTTCCCTCCAGAGGCTTGTGGGGAAATGTTTATTGGTGGCTGTTGGAGAAAGAAGAGTGATGGGTGTTTGTATTGCCAGCCAAATGGGTCATGCTGCATCTGCCCACAGAGGTGAAAAAGACCCACTTTATAAGCAGTTTGCCATCTGTGAATGGCTTGACACTACCTCTCAAATCTAAAGTTTCTATGCTGTATCAGGCATCTGGTCAAAATATGAGACCTGACCGATGGAGAGACTTGGCTACTAAGCAAATTTTTCTTGAGTGTGATAGACTGTCAGATCCTGGCAACAGCTAATTTTAATTGTTTAGGTCTCGCGTATGCTTCAATTATGTTTGGTTGAATCATGCTTTCCACTGTTTGAGTCCTGTTCAAAATTTTGGGAGGGAGCATTTTTATGCTTATAGGACATAAATATAAAATACACTTTCAGCATTTACAATTACTGTAGACTTCTCAGATAGTTTCATTGCCCAGATGAGCACTCCTTCCGCTGCCTCCAAATAAAGATCTGTTTTATGCCTTTTGTATACTTTTTTTTTGGGGGGGGGGGTTAATCCCATGCTTTGGTACCCCTTTCTGTTTTACTATAATTTCCCCCAGACAATGGAGACAAGGAGACAGAACTTTATGAAGGTCTGTACAGAAAGGAGGGTTTGTTTTTTGCTATAAGCCTTTTTATTCCATGGGAGGATTTCTAAGCGGGGCAGGTGGGGGGGGACCTCTGCTGTAATTGATGCTACTGAATTGTATAGATTTTACCCTGACTCTGAAATATTTTACATTAGTGAGGCATGTACCAACATCCACTGCACCTTTTGTAACCTAGCTTTAGATAAATAGTAACAGAGCTATGGCACTATTCAACACCTTATCTTATTCAACTCTATTGGAGTACATTATTTAGTACCCTTTGGAATCAAGGATCATATAGCAGGTTCATAGTTAAATAGAATAACAAATAGTTACATTGCAATCCTAACCATGTCTACCCAGAAGTAAATCTTACTGAATTTAATAGGGCTTATTCCCAGGTAGGTGGGTTAGGATTGTAGCCTAAGACTGAATTTACACATACACATGCTCATATGTAAGGATAAGCAGTCAAAAGCAACCTGACTCAGTAGGATGAGAAAAGAAAACAACATCCATAGATCAGTTTTGATGTAACCTTTTTTGGTATCCACAACTGTGTTATGAAGCACTCACTAAATGCACCAGCACCAGTCACAGAGAGTCAATATTTCCTTGTCATGTGATTTTCCATTTTCTGTGTATATTGGACTTTGAAAATTTAATTTCTTGAAATAGTAGACTGTTCAGGGATCATCACCCCAGTTTGTGTTGTATTTTGTGTTTTGAAAACAATTATAACAGTTAAACGTTAAATATCAGATGAAAATATAGATATGTCTGATTGAAGGTAATAAAGTTCACTGTTGTTCAAAATGCAGACTAGTTAACAATGGGAAGTAGTCCTGGAACGAAATTACTTTTTGTAAGAACTGTGCCCTGATATCTGGACTGTGGTAACGTCATATTAACTAAATGGCATTGTATGTATTATATATATATACATTCACCATGTTCCAAAAATCCACTTAGACTTACACAACATGCTTGAATTATCTCAGTGGAACGGATTTTACTTTGAACATAAGTTGTCTTATCACAAAAATCCCTTTGAAATATTCCTCTATTTGAAAATAAGTTTGTCATATGACATGACAAACTGGCTAGAAAGAACAAACCCCAAATTAACTTTATCTCATAATACTACGCACATAATATACAAGTTACAGGTAGGTAGCCGTGTTGGCCTGCCGTAGTCGAAACAAAATAAAAAAAATTCATTCCAGTAGCACCTTAGAGACCAATTAAGTTTGTTATTAGTATGAGCTTTCGTGTGCATGCATACTTCTTCAGATATCTGAAGAACAGGAGTGCCTGGCGTGCTCTGGTCCATAAGGCCACGAAGAGTCGGACACAACTAAGCGACTAAAACTGGAAGGAATTTTTTTATAATATACAAGGAACATGCATTAGTTTGCATGCTGTATGTATGTTCTGTTTCAGCACCAAGCACATCATTAACACTAAATATGTTTAGTGGTATTTAGCAGTTTTATTGTTGACCTGGTACCTGCCATTGAATATTACTGCAATGCTATCCCAGTCCAGATAGGGGTGTAGCTTGGCCACCAGTCAAAGCTGACAGAAGGCACTCCACACCACTGAGGCCACTGAATCCATGTAGTAATGGATTCAGTAGCACCCCCAAGCTACGTGCCTGCTCCTTAAGAGGGAGTGTAACACCCTCAAGAACAGGCAGTCTCCCAGCTATCCGGTCTAGGGAACTGTCACTGACAGTCTGTCTTATCTGCATTGAGCTTCAGTTTGTTGGCTCTCATCCAGTCCATTACCAAGGCAAGACATCTAGCACATCCACTGCCATTCCTGTAGATGGCAAGGAGAAATAGAGCTGCCCTTTGCCTGTGTCTCTTTCCTGCCAAGGGTCATCATATACTGTGTACAGTTCTGTTCACCCCATCTCAAAAAGGATGTTATAAAGCTGCAAAATATGAAGAAAAGGGGCACCAAAATAGTGTTTGAGCATCTTCTTTACAAGGAAAGGTTATACTGTTTTTGACATTTTACTGTAATTGAGAAAAAGGTGATGAGGGGCATCATCAAGTTGTTAATATTATGTATGGGATGAAGAAAGGAGGAAAGGAAAAGGTTTTTTTCCCTTTCTCTCATAATGCTAGAGGATGCTATCCAATAAAAAGGATTATGAGAACATTCATAAATACAAGAGAAATTACTTCACACAATGCATAATTTCCATATTCTACTAGTACAATTTGTGGTGATGGCCAGTAGCTTACTATGTTATCCTGTTGTTGTTGTTGTTGTTGTTGTTGTTGTTGTTGTTGTTGTTACTACTACTTCAATTTATTACCCACCTTTCATCATCAGGTAACAACAATTTAAAATCCCATATTATAAAAGGTTAAAACAAATTACAGTTATTTGAGCTTGATTGCAAAAGAGATATAATTTCTAGTATGCAGACGTATGTCCTAAAATGTGAACACTGGCTCAGAAAAGGAAAGTCTTGATAAGTAGTTGTTTTTACTCTGTTGACATTATTTGTAGCACATTCATATACTTTAGTGAAACTCAAATGATGCAGTGGAGCAGTTACAAATGACATTATGAGAAGGACGTCATTTAAGAATTAAGTTGCATCTCAAATGTAACTGTTGTTGTTGTTTAGTTGTTTAATCGTGTCCGACTCTTCGTGACCCCATGGGCCAGAGCACGCCAGACACTACTGTCTTCCACAGCCTCCCGCAGTTTGGTCAGACTCATGTTGGTAGCTTCGAGAACACTGTCCAACCATCTCGTCCTCTGTTGTCTCAACATCAGGGTCTTTTCCAGGGAGTCTTCTCTTCTCATGCAGTGGCCAAAGTCTTGAAGCCTCAGCTTCAGGATCTGTCCTTCCAGTGAGCACTCAGGGCTGATTTCCTTCAGAATGGATAGGTCTGATCTTGCAGTCCATGGGACTCTCAAGAATCTTCTCCAGCATCATACTTCAAAACCATCAATTCTTCGGCGATCAGCCTTCTTTATGGTCCAGCTCTCACTTCCATACATCACTAATGGGAAAACCATAGCTTTAACTATACGGACCTTTGTTGGCAACGTGATATCTCTGCTTTTTAAGATGCTGTCTAGGTTTGTCATTGCTTTTCTCCCAAGGCCCAACTTGCCAGTTGTTCCTTTTATCTCTTGACTCCCTACTTTAGCATTCCAATTCCCTATAATGAGAAGAAGAATATAACTGTATATTATTATTTATATCACTACATAATTCTCTCTAATGGCAAACTAAGGTGGTGAAGCCTTTCTCCTCCCTTCTTCATGCAAATGAGTGGAGCCATCACTACCTACATTTATTTGCGGGGGCAGGGGGAGAGAAAAAGTCTGTGCACTCAGAAATGGCTAGTGGGGGAGAAGAGACTCTCTGAGCAACAGCATCCTTATAGTTGACCTTCCAAAGCTTTAGTAATACGTTCTCCTGTACCCAGTATCTTGCCCAATACTATACAGTCATACCTCGGGTTGCGAATGCTGCGGGTTGCGTGTTTTCGGGTTGCGGACCGCGCTGAACTCGGAAGTACCAAAATGGGTTACTTCCAGATTTTGGTTTTTGCGCATGCACATAAGCTCAAAATGATGTCACACGCATGTACAAAAGTGCCGAAACATGTCACGCATATGCGCAGACACGGCGCTGCGGGTTGCAAATGTGCTTCTCACATGGATCACGTTCGCAACCCGAGGTATTACTGTACAGACTGGAAAAAACATCCTAACACCATCCCAAAAAACAGTGCCATTCTAAAGGAATATAAAAAGAGAGAGTATAGCAAATGGAAGGCTGCTCATGTGGTAGGACTTAACCTTCTCCACACTGCTACCCCTGAAAAACCTCTTTCCTTTCATAAGGTGTATCCCCAGCTCATATTATATTATGCACCATTCCAGAACGTTCCCCAACTCTCGAGGGAAATTTTTCACACAACTCTGAATCCAACTCTGTTGCTTTGGAAATTAGAGAAACATGGGCCTATTTCTAATTTCCTAGTAGGTAGGATATTAGAAGGTTTTCTGTTGCCCCCACCAGCACTGTCCATATTGGACAATGTGATTTAATCAGGCTTTGTGCTTGTGAGGCTTATTGTTGGTGGATGAGGAGGATGAGCTGCATTGGAAGGCTAAGAGGAGGAGCAATGAAGGGATCAAACTGGCCCTATAGACATCTGGTGCCCAGGGTCTAGAGACAGCCCTGATACTTCCCTTAAAAAGGTAAAGGGACTCCTGACCATTCCCGGTAAGCTTGCAATGTGGGATAGGTTTTGCAATAGGTGCAATAAGAAAACTGTTATTATTATTCCCAATAATAGAAGGTAAAAGTAAAAGATAAAGGACCCCTGGATGGTTAAGTCCAGTCAAAGGCGACAGAAGATCAGTGTATGACAATAACTAAATATGAATGCTAATAGACAACATGCAACATAAACTACAAGTAATATAGCTCTACACAAACACAATCTAGTAGTTATGGCATGAACTTGCCTTTCCTCCCACTAACAGGTGTGTGATGTTTTTCCTCACAATCTTTATGGCAATAAAAACAGAGAGTGAAAATTAGTAATTACATAAGAGATGACACAGTGTTCTTCCCAAACCACCCAAGTGTTAATACACAGAAGCAAACACAATCCTCATGTATCATTTGCAATAATAATAACTGGGTAGTTACACACAGGGCTTCACACTTGTTCTACTAAAATCTTCTTAAATTCATATAACCCAACAATTATATCAACAAAGGTAAATAATAATGAATTACAGGGTCCACAATAAAAACAGTTATTTATGTGCAGGTAAGGGAAGTATCATGGGACGCAGGTGGCACTGTGGTCTAAACCACAGAGCCTAGGGGTTGCTGATCAGAAGGTTGTTTGTATTTGTTGTAATCGTGATTCCATTTTCCAAATTTTCACACTGTTTAAAATGAGTGCATTCCTATGGACAATTTGTTGGCTGCTGGATTTGGGGGGGGGGGATTTTACCCACAGGCAGTCTGATCATGACCTGTGGGCTTTTGCTTACCTCACAGCAATTGCCAAAACTTTCCCATGGCAGAAGAGGCATTTGGCTGGATCCTTAGGAGGGAGGGGCAAAGGAAGGGCACCTGGCCGCAGCCCAACAGGGGATCCCCCTAAGGGACCTTGAAGGGTGGTGATTTCTGTCCAGAAGCCCAGCTCAGGGGCTGACAGGCCATTGCGCCCCCCTACCAGTGGCCAGAGGAGGTTCGTCAAAAGTAGTTCACACTATGGTAAACCCCAGCAGTGGTCAACCTCAACTGCTAAAATACAGCTCATTAACAAGCAGGCGGGCTGGTTGGTCACATGGATACATGCCCAATGCCTACCCTAAACCTCTTGCATTGTAATCAATAAAGTTACAGCCTAATTGAACCCAGCATAGATTGTGTGTGTGTGTTGTCATTTGCTGCCTGCTTCTGCACACCCCACCCCCACAGCTACAATGCACATGGGCCTGCAGTGTACATTATATAAGACTGAAAGGACAATATGCAACAGGAGCTATAATATTTTGACTGCAATCCTGTATGCCGTTAAACTGTTTAAATCTTATGGGACAGATGGGATTTAAGCAGTCTGTCTCCAAGATTACAGTCTTGAAATGCACTTGAAGCTGGGGAGCTCAAGAGAAATTAAGTGAACTCAAGCCTGGTGTATGTGTATGATCCTCCTTGCCATGGAGTCAGTGATCCCTGTAAGGTCCTGTTTTACCCTACCCACTCTTGGTGCAAGCTAGTTAAGTTTGGAATAATTTGGGATGGAAGGAGAGAAACAGGGTTCTGATTAGCCCTTTCAGTATCACTCCAGCAATGGGAGCTGCACCCACATTAGGAAAGAGCACCCATTAAATGTTTAGTCTAATTGCTTCATGGTCCTGAGAATCAAGCTTTCAACTTTTGCCTATTTCCATGCTCATAGTGTTTAGAAGGGAGGTATCTGAAAAGCTGCAAAACTCGAGTATATTTTGCTGGTGTTTCTCTCTCTCTCTCTCTCTCTCTCTCTCTCTCTCTGTGTGTGTGTGTGTGTGTGTGTGTATGAGCGCATTACAACAAGAATATAAACACAGGTGCAAATCTATTATGCTATCTATACAGAAGAAAGCAATGTTGAATTTTCATCGTTGAGTTTATTTAAAGTGTGCAAGCAGAATAAAACCTAGTTAATCTAATCAAAACAATAAATGCAAATTATACTATTAAGGAATTAATGTGCCAAATCATTTATTTATTTGGCTTTTTTGCTCACAATATTTATATGTTGCCTTTCTGCCAATGCTCTCACAGCTGCTTACAGTTTAAAACAATGATGGCCAAACTTGGCCCTCCAGCTGTTTTTGACTACAACAACTCCCATCATCCCTAGCTAACAGGACCAATGGTCAGGGATGGTGGGAATTGTAGTCCCAAAACAGCTGGAGGGCCAAGTTTTGCCATCACTGGTTTAATATAGTGGCAAACACTCTAATGGATAAAAGTACAAAATGGAAAAAGAGATAGGAAGAGAAGAGGAAAATAAACTGTATGGGGACAAGCACACTAGTGGAGCAAATCCAGTGCCCCTGCCAGTGTGTTTCCACTACCCCACCTTGTGCTTTGCCCCTCCCCCCCTCTTTCATCTGATAAGCAGCTGCAGGAGGTCAGTTAAGCATCTCTGCAATACCATGCCATACACTACTGTTTCTTTCAGCTTGGAAGAGAAGAGAGGCAGTTGAAAGAGATGAGGAAACTTACATCTTGTTTTGTTTTCAAAAGAGTTGGGTTGCCTAACAATCATTATAGCATCAGACCTTTCTTCTTGTTGGCAATTCTGTTCATGAAGTCCTAAATTTAAGAGGTAGTTTACACATAGGAAGTTTTTTCCTGCTTCACTGCTTTCCAAGTATCACAGTTTATCTGCAAGTACAGTATGTGCAATCCAGTACACATTTACTTTGTGTAAATCTATTGAACTGGATGGGATTTTCTTCTGAGTAGAAATGCATAGTACTGTATAGCACTTTGGAACACTAAAATGTCTGAGAACAGGATGCTGGACTAGATGGGCTATTGGCCTGATCCAGAAAGCTCTTTTTGTGTTCTTATGTCCTTACAAAAGATTAAACCAATTTTTGGTGAATGGGTATATCAAGACTATAAGCCAAGCCATTAAATACTGTAGATCCTTCATGTTCAGAGCCAGTAAGTCTCTGAGCCACAGACAGTGGTGACACACAGCACAAAGACTATAATCTTCATGACTTCTTGTGAGCTTCCAAAGTCTTCTGAGTAGCCACTTTTGAAAATTTTGATCTGATCTAACAAGGCAGTTTGTCATTAGCTGGCAGTAAAACCAGCAAGGAATTCCAAAATGTGCATTACATTAAATATTACATTTTTTACCTATTTTGGGACATACAAGTTAGTTTGAATTGGGGGTGGGGGGAGAACACCATTATAAATAACTAATCCCGCAATCCTAAACACATTTATCTGAGAGTAAGCCCCACAATGGGACTTATTTATGAGTAAATATGCATAGGCTTTTGCTATAAGCAAGCCTAAATAATTAAGCCAAATATAAATGAGCCTACTGCTACTAAGTCAACATTTGTGTTACTGAAATAATTTTTATATCCCCCATATTTTACCCCTGACTGCACCCCTTCTTCTGTTGCCTCCCTTATGTCAAATTTTAGATGTAAGATCCTTCATGCAGAGGCGTAACAATAAAGAGCCATGTAAATTGATAGCACTAAAATAAACATAAATAAAACTGCTGTTTTTAAAAATTATATTGGCTCTGTATTATATTTGCTTTTTTGTAGTAGGAAGCTCTAAACCTAAACATACTTTAATCCTTGTAAAATACTACATAGTCAATGAAGAATAAACAGAACCTAGTTTTGGCCCTACCAGTGATTGTATACTACTTTAGAGTGAACTTCGTCAAATGATGTTAGGTATCTTATAGAGGTTAATTAATGTTTCTGACAAGCTCTGATTTCTTTTGGTTTACGCTAGAAGTTACATGGGAAGACCAGCAGAAAAAGGTGAATGGTACAATAACTGATGACAAATCATTGCCGAGAAAGAAACATCATACTCAGCCAGGTTTGTCAGGGTTTGGAAAACCACCTGAAAGCATGAGACTATAAAATTGTTACATTTCATGCTTTTGTAATGAGTGTGTGCTTAACGTACCCTTTTCACTTTGTGATTTTTATTTTTATTTTTAGTTTGTAGCAATTATTTAGATTAGTCATGTGGCACAGTTTCTTTTTTAGAGTAGCGAAAATAGAGCCACTTGTGTTAGAATGCCCATTAATTAAAAAAACATGCTTGGCTTAAGTTAGTAACTTTTTTAAAAAAATGTTCCATTCTTTTGTCCTAATTGATACATTTTAAAATCAGGAATTCAAACATGGGTATTAAAACATGGGAATTCAAACAAGGGTATTAAATAACCAAAGCCAGGTAGGGTTTTAGGAGGCTGGTCTGGATTATTTTTACTATGGGGAAAAGGGGTATTATGTGGTTGTAAATGACAAAGTGGCAAAGGAATATGGAGCCAAAGGAGTGTCGGGGAGTGGGAATGGGAAAGAAATAGAAAACAAGGTGTTGGTGAAAGGGGTTATTATGAAAGCAAAATATATAAACAATGGTGTTTGGAAGTGAGTGGATTGTAAGAGTCATGCTGAAAAGGAATCATCTTTCTCTAAGAAGATGGGAAAACAAGCATGCAATAAATAGGTAATCTGAATGGCTAGAAATTAGCCATTGTTACATTTGAAAGCTATATAGTTGGGATTTGGGGCAGACAGGGTGCTTATTTGCTGAAAGGGGTGTGAATGTGAAGATCTAACATATGCTGTGTTAGATGTATGGATAGTGGGTGATATCCAACATCAAACTACTTTTGCAACACACTTTGTCTCTTTCCCCTACTGCCCCCAATGTGATACCCAAAAAGGGTTCCAGAATCTTGGGGGAGCCTCTGGAACAGATTTTGGAAATATGTGCGGGACTGTAAGGAAAGTAGAGGAAGGGGAAGTCAGTTGCATCAGCTGGTGCAAAGTTGATAGCATTCCACAAGTTGTGAGTAGGTTAGAAGGCCTGACTATTTGTGCCAAAAAGATGGATCCAATATTCCTTAATGATTCTGTCAGATTGTATTTACTTGAATAGATGAGCAATCATTTGCCAGGAGGGATCCATTTGATTGAAAAAGAATTATTTGCATTCAGTTCCTTGCTTTTTCTTTCAGGTCTGCAGCTACCTCCTCCTCCTCTCAAGGATACATATGAGATTGTAAAAGTCAAGTTTATAACAGTGTAAGGGAAGCTTCCTTTCCCAGATAGTGTTACTAAAACTACTCCATACTCTTGTTCTCTCAAAATGTCCCTCTGTCATCACTTGATAGTACTTTTAGATGTGGGTTATAAGTGAAATAAAAAAGATAAATACTGTCAAAGTACTAGCTTTCCATTCTGTGAGCAATTAATTTATAACTCAACATGGAGCCCTGTTTTGAGACCAATTCAGAATTGCCAACCTGCTTGCAGATATAAGTTCTTTGTTTATGTGTTGTTAGTACCTTCTTAAAGACCCCATTGACCTTTCTGTGCTCTCTTAATATAACTTCCAAGTCTCATGATCTGGAGACATAATCATGTTTGGACATGTTTGTGGAGTAGAAACAAGGTTGCCTGATCTATAGGCCCTTTTTAGATCAACTGTACATAGGTGTGGAGACATGATAACTATCTATAAAGGTGATTATAAACTACATTACTGAAGATCTCCCATGCTTTTGAGTGACGCATAACACATTACTGGACTGTGCTGAAAGAGCAGACCAGACTACTTATACCATAGGAGGAAACTGCTTGTTGCAACTTTATCTGGAATATGGGCGTTTATTTAACATTTGCCAAACTTTTGTAATCTTAGTAATTGACCACTGTAAAGTGTTCCATTGATTACTAATGCTCAGAACATTCAGGTAGCATAAGATACAGGCTTCCACTGACTATCGAGCATGTGATGTGGAGAGCATGTCCAACTGTGGTAGCTGCACCAGCTGCAAGAAAGATTCTAAGTCAGGGGCCTTGCACATTTGAGGCATCTTTCTCCATATATTCACCAGCTGAAATCTATGGATGATGTTCTGTTGACAATTCCTTTATTAAGTATTCAAAATGGGAATCTTGGGGATAGGTTCCACCCAACTGATTGGTGGAACTGATGGAAAGCATTATTAAAAATGGAATTACCATCCATATAGAACAACAAGTCTTGCTGAAGGAACACCAGTGTAGCTTCCAAGAGAATATATCCTTCCTGACTAACCCTTTAGAGTTATTTGACAGTATCAATAAGCATATGGATAGGAGTTATCCAATCCAACAATGTATACAGTACTTAGATTTTCAAAAAACTTTTGATAAAGTCTCAGTTCTCACAATAGAGGGGTGTGGGGTTCCCCAACTATATGTATTGGGACCTGTGCTTTTTACTTGCACACGAATGACCTTAAATTAGAGGTGAACAATGAGGGAACCAAGTTCGCTGATGACACTTGGATAAAAACAAAAGGGAATTTCAAGGAGCTCCAAAAGGAGCTCCCCAAACTGGATGAATGGACATTAAATGACAAATGTTGTTCAATTAATACAAGTGTAAAGCGATGCACAGTTGGACAAATAATACTAACTTCACCTATGCAATGATGGGGTTTGAACTGGTGGTGACTGGGATTGTAGTGGATAGCTCAATGAAGATGTCAGCCCAGCAAGTGGCAGCTGTGATAAAGGCCTAATTCTATGCCAGTGATCATTAGGCAAGGGGTTGAAAATAAATGCCAATATCGTAATGTCATCATATGAATGTATGGTGATACTATACTTTGAATACTGTATACAGTTCTGGCCACTTCATCTCAAAAAGGATATTGTAAAGCTGGCATAGGTTCAGAAAAGGGCTAGCAACATAATCAAGGGAGTGGAGGAATTCTCATTCAATTAAAGGTTACATTTGGAGCTTTTTAGTTTAGGGGAGAAGATGAGTAAGGAGCAGAGACAGGACAGCTATATATAAAAATATTCATAATGTGGAGAAAGTGGATGGAGCAAAGTTTCTCTCCCTTTCTCATAAAACTAGAATGAAGCTGGGTGAATGTAATTTGCTGCCACAAGATTAGGGGATTAAACAAATTCATGGAGGATAAGGCTATCAATGGCTACTAGCCGTGATGGCTATATACTGCTATCAATATTGGAGGCAACATGCCTCTGAATACCAGTTACTGATAATCACCAGTGCAATGAATGCTGTTGTGCCAGGGCTTGCCTACCCATGAAGAATGGTGAGCCATTCATCTCAGGTGGCAGATCTGGGCCTGGGGGGAATCAAACTCTTTGTATTTTAAGCCACTAATGTGTATGGAGCCTTAGTCTGCTAAGAATATCCCCTGCTTCATGCAGCTTCAGTTTGTCTACTAAAGAGCCAGGCATTTGGGGAAGAGGGCAGGCAGAACCTTGATGGGCCAGATGCAACTGTGAATTAAGATTATATTGGGGCTGATGAAGTCTGATAAGATTTTGAATATATGAAAGGCTTTTGGGATTCACAATTATTTGGTAATTTATGCTGACTTTTATAAAAGGAGTGAAAAGCTACCAAGGTCAGTTGTATTGCTTTAAATGGGTAGTTCTGAATTTAGTTTCAAATTGTCTAATGCCACATTTTGGACTCCCATACTGTTTTTGCTTCACTTGTATCAGTTGCTAATCATTAAATCAGATGTATGAAGTATGTGATTGAGGAGAAATATAATTTCCTGGTTAGGGTAGAGCCATGCATGATCTGAATTCTATCTTCCGGTAAGCCCAATTGCACTCGGTCAAGCTGCCAGTTTTCACTTACCTTGTCTTTCAGCTTTTACTTGCTTAGCTTGATGAATAGTTCAAATATATGTATGCATTTATTCAATTAATATTCATTCTAATTGGGCATTCTAGAAAGCATGGATTCCCCCCCCCCCCAGAAAACGTGATGTTTTTCACTGCTTTCCTGCTATGTAAGGAAGATGGTTCATCTTCATTGAAAACAGACAATATAAAGTTTCTAAACTACTTAATAATGTGAAAATGAATAAAAAAATCAGGGCTAACATTTAATTTTATCCCAGAATAAATCTTTAGGTAAGCTGAATATTCGTGGACTGAACACATCACCTTCTTTCCTCTTTCCTAGCCACACTGGTTCGACAGCTTAAATACTGCTTTTCTCCCCCGATCACTAACATTATTTTTCTGGTCCTTTCTGGTTCAAATGAATATTTTGTTCCTTTTGGTGTTTCTTGTGTTTTCTTTTTCCCATTGACTGATTATGCACTGCAGGTTTCTTTCTCAAACAATTGTGGCCCTTTCCCTCAGTGTCAGTTTTTCCTTCTGAGTACATCCTCTCACGTCCATCTTCTTTGTGTCTCTGTCTGTCCATTACACAACGTGATAACAGAAGAAGTGGACTCATCAAGGAGAAGAAACCCAGGTCTGTCTCTTCTATTGGTTTTCTCTGTTCTACTTTCCTTCTAATTTGTCCTGTGATTTTTGCCATTACATTTCTCACATTTCTCTCATGTATGTCTACATACATAACTTTCTTTCCCTTATTTTGTCATCACTAGAAAAGAATGAAATCTTAGGTGTTTGCTATTTGATTAATTATTTTGGATAGGGTACAAAATATACTGAAAATTAAAGCAGGCATTTTCATGATGTATTACATTAACAATATGGGGGAGAAAATGTTTTCATTTGTATTTATTTGTATCTGGCTGTCACTATATTCTCTTTATTTAGATGTCTAGGTAATCCTCACAGTTACAACTCATCTAGAAGATTTATGTTTAAATTGTTAGCTGTAGGACAATTTGTTAATTAAAATACTCTCTAGCCATAGTGAAGAGGGTCATTGGCCACAAAACTAGGTTGAACAAGATCTAAGTACTTCAAATAGCAGTCACTGGCTAGGGAAATTAGAAAAATAGCTGATGTAAAAAGGATTAAAGGTTCACAGAAGCCCAGTTCCTCCTTATGTGTTTTCTAGTACAGAATAGTAGGAAAGTAGAGTGGTTTTATGTGCCCATTATTAATCTGAATTATGCCATAACAGAATAAAGGGGAACTCTATGTGCACATGGATAGAATTCAGAGGAACAGATCTGTTAGAGGGCAGTATGAAACTTCTGTGTCTGAACATGCTACCCTTGTAACAAGCTTCAGCATATGATAAAACTTGCACAAGGTGCCTCTGAACATCTCATTAAATAATATACCACTTCACCTTTTGTAGAGGGTTAATGGTTTCCCACACATGGTGCTATTCCTGCTTCTACCTAAGTGGCATGGTTCACATTTGCACCTTTGTTTATTTATTTATTAAATTATTATACAGAACTGCTTGATCATAAAAAACTTAAGTGGTTTACGGAAATAATAAAACAATAAACTTATTAGTATAAACAATTAAACCATTACACACTTCTTAATAGTTCTGCTGGTAAATAGATTAAGATTCTTAATCTCTGGGTTGTGGGTTTGAGCCCCATGTTGGGCTAAAGATTCCTGCATTCTTGTGGGTTAAAAAGCAACTGCTTCTTCATTGTACGATATTGGTCTTTTATACCGGCTGGCATGCTTTGTTCAAATAGAAGATGTTGGGAGATTGCTTTCTAGGACCACGTACCCGAAATGATCCATTCTTCTTTGTTCCATGGCTGTTGTTTTTTGTAGCCAGAAGTGGGGAACACTGCTGCAGCTGCTAGTTTTCCTTCGCAGTTCAACAGCAGCTCTCAGATCTAGGGAGCCTCTCTGGGTGGGCAGGTTGAGGGAGAGGGAAATCTGCTGAATGCCCCTCAGCATCTCCGATGCCTTGGTCAACTTTTCCAGGAGGGCCTTGACATGACCCTAACGCTAGTATGTTTTGGATACTTCATTTACAATTAAGTGGTGTACAAATTTTGTTAAATAAAGTAAAATAAAATAGTATGACTGATAGCTCTTGGTGGACTTCGACTTCCCATGGTTTATAAATAAATGAAGCAATTCTATTGACAAGAAGCTGGCATGAAGCAAGCCAGTATAATTTAAGCTGGTGTAAAGATACGCCTGATCCAAACCCCATTCGGCAGCAGGGCTGCTTCTGCTGCTCTGCCTAAGCCTGACAAAAAGGAAACAAGCATTTAAAATACTGTTCCATGCTGGGTTACCAATTCACATTACCAAGCTGAGTGGGCTTAGGAAACACTCCTCTCTGGTCATGCCCCCAAAACACTACCGGAACACCCCTTTTGGGGGGACTTACACCAGTTTCGTCTCATTTAGGTTTGGTTCAGCCAGCTGAGCTAGGATGAGCAAGTTACACTGGTGTATCTTCAGCTGAGCTGTGACTGGACACTTAATGCCACCTGAACCAGGAAGCAGGTGGCTGAGCCAGAGATCTGCTTCATCCTAAGCTTCTTAGCCTGGAGGATCTTGTGTCGGATTGCCCCCATAGTGGCTAACTGGTTGCACATCATCTGAATGCAGTATGCTATCTGTCTTCTACCAGTTTTATCCAATTTTTATCAAGGTTTGGTATAAACTTTGCCCACAGTTTCTCTCCTAATGAAACATCAAATTATATCCAAAGGTTTGTCAGATTCCTGCTTTAATGCTGCATCTTTATTTTAGTGGTGTGTAGTACCTTGGTACTTACTTATGCTCTTCCATTGATAGATGTTGTGGACTTTATTACAGAGCCTCTTCATTCATGAATACTCTTCTCACTACTCTTGAATTGTTCCGTTCCTGGTCTATAGCCCTGTTACATTATCCTGCCTCAATTGCACACATAAGAATATATCATTTATTAGGGTGACATACATTTTGCACTGTTATCTTAAGGAAGTATGAACAGTTACTTCATTCTCTTTCTTGCAGCACAGTAGCTGATAAGCAGAAACACTTAGATACCCCACGTAAACATCTGTGGTACTGTATCAGCAGTGCTGATGTTTAATTGTGGTTTGGGGTGTGGTAGCATAGCAATTGGAAAATACAGCTTAGTTGGTGGCAAAGTGCTTTAGGTTCAAGACAGTTTTTTACTGTCTTCTTTGAATTCAATAAGTTGATTAAGCCAAACAAACTTTGTTTCTCCAAAATATATCAATGTGTATGGACTACTCAAAACATTTAAAAAAAAAAAAAAATTCTTCATATGAATAGGTTTCATGAGTCAGGTTGTGATTTTTTCTTACTCAAAATATGTGTTTCTGATTTGGAAATCTCACACCTCTATGTGGGATTAATTGGATGAGAAATTGTGCTTAGAAAAATGTCAGAAACTATCTTTAATGCAGCATCTGTTTTAATTCACCTACCATCACCTCATCTTGTTTCCGTTTTTCTAAAAGCAAAAGCTTTAAACACAGTCTAACACAGATCAGTCTTCTTCAGCCTGAGGCCCATGTTCCCTCATGGGCAACCTGGGGGGGGGGGGGTCACATGCCAGTGAAGGGTCCAAAGGGTGGTGCATATGGCTCCTACCTTTGTACAGTAGTCAGCAATCCAGACACACATAAACACACACACCACCTCCAGTGACACAGGCAAGAGGCATTATTACAGGTCAAGGCAAAAGCACTCAAGGAGGGATCAGAGGGTGGCCAGTGAGGAGTGAGGCGTGGTGAGACATTAAGTCATTTTAATGTGGGAAGGGTTGTCTGACTATTCAGCATTGAATGAATAATATGTACTACATTTTCAGAATGCTTTAGCATTCAACAGTAAAGCTTTTTGCAGCACATGCAGATTATAAACTACAACAATGCCGTTTTGAAAGTCACTGTAAAAGATAAACCCCTAATCTATACTTGGTTACTGCAGCTTATTCACCAACATCATGGCTAATTACCTTATTAGTTGAACTGTATCAGGAAGCATTGCCTGTGTCTTAAATTGTACATGCAAATTTAATTCTGTCAGCTCGTAATGTCTTGAGTGTTTGATGGGTGACCCTGCTCTGCAACTCTGAGCACTGTCTGTCCTGTGAATTGAATGAGGTAGTGTCTGCTAGAAAAATAGTCATAGTCTGCTTTCCAAATAGAAACTGCCTCATTGAATTTTATGCACAGGGAATCGTTAAAGACAGGGTATTGAGCAGTGATGTTTTATATAAGGATCACTGAAGATAAGGGGAAGATTATTGTGGGGAAGCACCATAGTGATCTATGTTAAAGTATATGTAAGGTTTGAAAGTCATATACAAGAACACACTACTTGTTAAAACAGCTGCAATTTTCTGGATATTTATTTACGACAAATAACGCACATTAGAATCTCCATTTCACATGAGTTACATTGAAAGGTGGGGAAAATATGCGTTTTTTAACCACCTTGCTTGTAATAATAATAATAATAATAATTTTATTTGTACCCCGTCCTCCGCAGCCGAAGCCAGGCTCAGAGCAGCTAACATCATAAAAATAACACAGTATACATAAAAACAGGCATCAATTAATTAAAATACATCTTAAAATTAATTCAGACAAATTAAAATCACATCTTTTCAGATTGTTTGAAGTATGAGCAGCTCCAGTTGTTGGATTTCTTATATGTATAGAAACGCTTCCTATGAGGCTAGAGCTTTGTTCTAGTGAACAAAAATAGCACTTTCTTCTTTGATATATCTTGAGTTTATCTTGCATCAGCATTTCCCATTCACAGTAGGTGAACTACTAGATCTTGCTTAAAGCGTTCTTGTTTAGAGAAGCCTTCACAGATGCTTTGAGAGTTAAGGAAATTTGAATCTTATTTTAGTATTTTACCTTTCGTATGCTTTTAAGTATGGCTGTAAATTTTTCTTGATTTTAATTGACTTCTGAAAAACGTTCAAAAATCGGAACACTTCCTTCTGGGTTTTCGGCGTTTGGGAGCCTATTTGTTCTTCAATTAAGTCGTTCAAGAAGCAAGGTTCCACTGTAGTTACTTCTAGGCAGGGATGTTAAATTGCAAGTGGATGATCCAATTTTTTTTTGTGGGCCTGTTTGGCATGGTAGCTTCCATGCATTCTTGGTTTTTTTAGTCACGGGTGTTCTGTTGCTTGCCATAAACCCCATGGGTGGAGCTTGATGGAACAAATGCAGAGGGCTTTGTTTCTAACTTTTTGTACTTATGCACTTTTTAAATAACAACAAAAATGTTAAGGTTTGCAAAGAGGACAAGAGCAAGTGTTACTAGTCTTAGTTACCGTGTTTCATATGGGCATTCATTCCCATTGGTAGTTGCTTTA
Organism: Lacerta agilis; assembly: GCF_009819535.1. Classification (NCBI taxonomy): domain Eukaryota; kingdom Metazoa; phylum Chordata; class Lepidosauria; order Squamata; family Lacertidae; genus Lacerta; species Lacerta agilis. The sequence goes on from NC_046318.1 coordinate 65,764,969, forward strand.
CTATTATTCTTACTACTACTACTACTACTACTACTAATAATAATAATAATAATACTGAGTATTCTTTTCTGACTAAGGCTTGTACAATGAAGTGTCCTATGGAACCCTAATAAATTAAGGTTTCTAAAGTTTTCCTCTGTCATCTTCTGTTGCAGATTGTCTGCTATAAAAACCTACTTATGAGATGTTTATTGTCAATCTACTTGGCCAGAGTAAAGTGAGAACCTAATAAAACTCTGGCACTTACTTACATTTCTTTTATTTTCAGTGAGCTGTAAGGGGATACTGTGTGCCTAGTAGTAGCATTTGACTATACTGGTTGGTGCTGATGATTCCAATGAATCTGAAAGGTCACATGTAATAAACTGTGGTTTTCATAAAGGGTAGGAGATGACTTACTGCATTTTGAGCTTAGAGAAATAGAGCTACGCTCTCACACACAAAAGGTTACACTCCGGCTATTTATTCTCCTAGATTCTACTTATTTTATGAGCCATTCCTTTGCTGCTTGTAATTCCTTCTCCTAATAACAGTGTCTTTTGGAGGAGTTATGGTTTCCCTTTAGGTGTGTCATATTTCCAGAGAAAAAGGGTATTGTCTTTTATTTTAGAACAATTTCTTCTTACATGCCTCATATATACTGCAGTTTATACTCCAGACTGTTTATGAAATATTGAAGGCTCGTGGTCAGGTTACCCAGATCATCCTCCCCTTTAATAGCGAACATAGGTGGTTGAGTGCCTTTTGGTTTGGAAACAAAATATTACCAAGCAATAAGGTAGCATGTTCTGCATATTTGTGGGATACAACCCATAGTTATTAAATGCTTTTGAGATGGACGCCCAATTGCATGGTGGGAAAAGTTGTTTAACTACATCATGATGGTTCATTACAGTTGAAACAGAAGGGTTAAAAGTCTCATTTGTCATTTATATCATTGTTGTTTTTATTCCTTTAAAACTGTTCTTCCACTCTGAGATGGTTTTGTTTCCAAAGGCTAAAAGATTCTCATTGCTAAGAATTTGTTGCAGCAAACTTGCATTTAGCAGGTAAATCTTACAGACTCACATTTTGAAGCATTGACATGTCTTTTAAAAAAATCATGTACACCAATGAGGGCTGTACCATGTGATTTTTCTGAATGCACAGAAGAGATGAAATAGCAAACCCACTACAGTTTCCTGTTATTTAAATCAGGACTGAGGAATCTCAAGCCTGGGGGTCAAATGCAGCCCTCAATGCCTTCTTATCCAGCCTTTAAGAGTCTTCCCAGGCATGGCCCATCCTGGGGCCATGGTCCTCATGGTCTTTCATCTGTCTGAAAGGTGTCCTTGAACTATGGTGATGCCTCTTTCTTTGCCTGGCTGGAGATTAGATGTGTTGTGGAATGATCTAGCTTTTGAGTGAGTAGAATATAGCAGACAGTGCACTTTTTTTCCCCTTTGGCCCTGCCCGCCATTTGTATGTAGCCCCCGTAATGTTCCCCATGAGCATTCATGAGCAGGCTAAACAAATTTATCCACCCCAATATAAACAAAAATGCTGGTGAAATGCTGTTTCACATGTTATTTTGTTCTTACAGCTGGCCTACATATGCAGGAAAATCACATGGCAAAACTTTTTCCTCCTCCTAAGAATTCAAGCCTTTCATTTTTCTTGACATGCTTTCTGTTGGCATGCAGTTTTTGATGTAGTTTTTGAGCAACCAAATGTGGGATCAGAGCAGGACAGAGAGAGGCAGCTGCGTCCTGCTTCACTGCCTTCAGGTGTAGAGGAGCATGCTGTCCCCTCACCAGTGCTGAATTAAGAGTCAATTATTAGTCAGTTGGCTTTGGTACCTGGAATAGGGGAGGCATGCCATCTTGTATTTCTTAAGACAGCAAAACACTTGCATGTGGTATAGTTGAAAAGGACTATACTGTATTTCTTGCATAGATTGGTTCATTGTTAGGTTGATGGTGGGGTGAAAGCCATTGAATGTCTGGTGGAAGGTGTCCAGGGTGTGTTGACCATGTGTCCAGATAATAAAAATATCGTCAATGTATCACAGGTACAAGAGAGGTTTGAGTGGGTAGGAGTTTAGGAAACGTTGTTCTAAATCTGCCATGAAGATGTTGGCATACTGTGGGGCCATGTGGGTGTCCATTGCTGTGCCACTGATCTGGAGGAACAGGTCATCACCAAATTTGAAGTTGTTGTTCTCATAAAGACTTACTGTACTATGCTTTTGATAGAATGAAATACTTAGGAGCACATTTCTCTCATAAAATTCTTTTCTAATGTACACTTTATCCATGGAGAAATCTGTGCTCCCTCTCCTTGTATAAAAAATTTAACTTTTGTGTGCTGGACAGTGAATGGGGGAACTTACTACTCTTAACAAGCATTCATCCTTCTGCCTCCATGATCATGTATACGTGTGTGTGTGTGTGTGTGTGTTTATACACAAATGTAAGGGACTCAATACTGCAGCACTATCAAGTGCAAAGCGTTCACATCAGCATTCCCAAGAAGGTGTGACAAAGGCATAGAGAATTCCCATGGATAGTGTTTGGTGAGTCTCTTACATATTGTAACATATGTAAAGAACTCACTCTGGCTACATGAAACCTTAACTGCTGGCATCATTTAGACCAGGGGTTGTCAACCTGGTCCCTACCGCCCACTAGTGGGTGTTTCAGGATTCCAGGTAGGTGGTAGGGGGTTCTATGGCACAAGCTGAATCTGCCTTCCATTGAGCACTAGTGGGCAGTAAGGAAATTTTACCATCAAGAAAGAAGAAGAAGAGTTTGGATTTGATATCCCGCTTTTCACTACCCGAAGGAGTCTCAAAGCGGCTAACATTCTCCTTCCCCTTCCTCCCCCACAACAAACACTCTGTGAGGTGAGTGAGGCTGAGAGACTTCAAAGAAGTGTGACTAGCCCAAGGTCACCCAGCAGCTGCATGTGGAGGAGCGGAGACACGAACCCGGTTCCCCAGATTACGAGTCTGCCGCTCGTATTAAAAGGTTGACTACCCCTGATTTAGACAGACCAGGCAGCATAATTAAAGATTGCCTACTTCCTCTTCTTCTTTGGCGATCACTTGTAGCCTACCTACTATGTAGTGCTTAAGTCCAGGTTCTGGCAGTACTTCTTGTTTGCATCCCATACAAATTAAGAATGTGTTCCAATAATTCTGTACACCAAAGGAATTTTGGACAAACTCTCCATTTGTTCATTTTAATAGCTACAGTATATATGTTCACTCTGCCCAAGCTTTCACTGAGTTTTCCCCTGAACTACCGGTATGTCTGCTGGTCAGCCAACTGTGCACAGCTAGTATTCCAGTGGCTCTCCTGTGGCCTGCTCGCAAAGTATTTGGTTCAGTGTTCGAAAGCACCTTCTTCCTGGTTCCCTTTTCTCAATTAGCCAGAATTATTATTCACACTGTTATTGATTGATTGATTGATTGACAGGTTGATAGGAATTTCCATACTTTTCAACATACAAAATACCTAAGTGACATACATTTTAAGACTTGAAAGCATATATTGCACAAAATAAAATATAGGAAAGCATCTTGAGTAGTGCAGCCAACATGGCTGACTCACACTACAGAGAAAGCCATACCACAGTCAACACTCAAGGCAAAGCCTTGCTACAAATTAATTTTCCACAAAATTGCTTCAAGTAGCCATTGGAAACAATTCTGCACCATTCAGTTTTCTGCCAGTCCAGCTTGGCTACATATTGAACAGATTGTGCTAAAAATACAGCATGCATGCTTCTTTTTCATTCACCGGTCATTCTAGAGAAAAGAAGCATAAGCTAACTGTATTTGACGCCTCCTGTGCTGCTTTTTGTGAACACAGTGTTAATGATTCTAGAAGTGAACAAATGCCCATCAGTTTCCTCTGATAAGCCTATACTTGAGACCCAGGAACATTGTCAATGATGTGGATACATCTTTAAAAATGGAGCACCAGCTATGGTTGACCAGCTAAAGAAAAAAATGTTTTGTTGTATTTTATTCATGCTTGTTTTATTTTTAAAAATCCATTATTTCTGCCATATCTTCATTTTTATTTTTGCATTTTCTCTCCCTTTTTTAAACACATTGCAGTGCCAGAGAATGGGGATGAAGGTAGGGCAGTTTATTGACTGTTTTGTTATTTCTTCTGTAACTATAATAATCTCCAGTGTGTTACTGACTGTATGCCTTGGGCTGAAAATATTGTTTTGAAAGGATTGACTCAAATAGTCCTCTTTGTGGTTATAGCCTACCAGCACTTCATGGGCTCTCCATGCAACTGTTGTTGTTGTTGTTGTTAATTTGTACCCCACCCATCTGGCTGGGTTGCTTCAGCCACTGGGTGTTTTCCAACATACATAAAAACACAATAAAACAAAATAAAACTGCTAGTTGAAAAGCTGTGGCCACCTCAACATACAGGCCCCACCACAACTAATCAAGTTTGAAGCCCAGGAAACCACACCTTTACTTGATTCCTTCTTTTTCCTTATCAACTAACAAATGCACAGCCAATAAGTCAGACTCTTAAGCAGGACCAAAATGGGGCCTTCCAGGGGCAAGGTGAGGAAGGCTGAGCCAGCTTCAGATCTGTTGGATTCCCAAGCTGGCTCCACTACTGTCACGTGATCACACAGGGCCTGATGCTGTTCTGATGACTGCACTGGCGTCACTCTGCAGGAAGAGAACAGCCCAATCCACCTCCAGCCTGGCACAAAGGGAATTTGGATTGCTCTGCCTGCTATGACGTAGAGTAAAACCTAAGAGGATAAGAATTTTTGACCCTAAAGGTAGAAAGCCATAAAAGTACACAAAACCCTCCATAAGCAACAAGAAACAGGATATCCACAGGTTAGTAGCAGGAATAAACAAGTTCCCCTTCCCCTGCTTTAAAACAATCATGCCCAGAGGGAGGCTACATTTCTAATTGAAGCTGAAGAGGATTATTAATGAAGCAAGAGACCTTTAAAATTGTATGAAAGGTGGAATTTTGAATGGAAATCACTTTATTAGCTCTCAAATCAAAATAACCCCCCCCCATCACAGTTGCTTAATTACACTGATTACCTGGTATTTACGCTCCTTGAAATGGACATGAAAGTGACATCTCCCATCAGGCTTGTTATTAGTTTTAGGTGAGTGAGGCTGAGAGGCTTCAGAGAACAGTGACTAGCCCAAGGTCACCCAGCAGCTGCATGTGGAGGAGCGGGGAAGCGAACCTGGTTCACCAGATTATGAGTCCACTGCTGTTAACCACTACACCATGCTGGCTCTCACACCACTATGCCATGGGCATGCTAAACCATGAGCTGGGTCTCATCAGATTGAGGCTGCAGTGCTTTTATCATCAAACAAGTGTGTAGGAAGGGGCATTTTGAAGCTAGCATTTGTGGAATGTCATTGTCTAAGGAATTACAGAGACATCATGCTGGTTTATGGGCCGGTTCACTTGTACACATTTTTAGGCCTTGAATGCCTGTTCTAGATCCCTGCATCTCTTGCATATGTATCTTTAAATATATTTTATACATATGAAATCAACATGATTTATATTCTCAAAAATGGGATCATACTTAGTTTACAACAAAGCCGCCACTTACCTACTTCATGGTATAAATATGCTCAAATCTTTTTGAGTAAGGGGATACAAAAGACTTTCCTTAAAATGCCACACAGTCAGAGACTGAAATATTCTGTACAGTATATTGCCACAAGAGTAGTATTGGTTGTCAACTCGGGTCAACTCAACTACATGATGATGGGACCATAGAAATTCAGAATATTATATGAAAACAATAATGACAGTTATTCAGGTATAGAACCTTGGGTAGACATTTGATCTCTTCATCTTTAGAGAGAGGCAGTATTTTCAAACCTTTCCTGAATCTAGAATGGACTAGAAACTCAGTATTTAAAATGGAAGCTGCAATGGTATGTTTCACCAGCTGCTATTTTCCAAAAATAGTGAAGTTGGCTGTATTCAGGAAAACTGCTTTGGGGTAAGCAGTACAACGGACATCTGTCTCATCACCATATTGTCTTACTTTAAAGACAAAACAAAAACAACCCCCCTTCCCCTTGTCACAAACTTGAAAATCTGTTTTGGAAAACAAAATACAAGTGTCATCCTATGGCAGAAATGTTTTTCTCTTGTTAACTGTTGCGTCTTTGACATGGCGTACATGATTGGGATCCCAAGAACAATATAACATAGAAATCTGTCTAGCCTACACAACTACACGGATTGCAGTGGCTTCCTTAATAAATGTTTAAGGATTAAATACTGGGCTTACATTCCTTTACATTCCTTGAAAAATATTTTTTTTTGTTAGATATGCCCATGTAAGACCTGACTTCCTTGCAAGTGGAGGAGATAAAGGGGTTGCTCATTTGCATATGTTCATTCATTTAAACAGATTTAGATGATGATGATGATACTATGCATATCAATAATTTATTGATTTAATTAACATTATTACACTATTAACCACTTCCTATGAAACATCTCAGAATGGTTAACAATAATAACATAAACAAAAAATGTATAAAACAATATATAAGAGCAATTAAAACCATTCCATATATATAAAAAATTCAATTCCAATGCAGATACCGATTGGGATAAAAAATCTCCACTTAAAAGTGTTGCTGAAAAGGAGGTTTGCAGTCGGCACCCAAAAAAATAATAGTGATGGTGTTTGACTGATATGTAGCAGGAGGGAGTTTCAAAGGCTTGGTGTCACCACTCTGAATGCATTGCAACTGCATTATCAGACTCATCTAAGAGATGGTTGGATAAAATCCAATAAAGGTTGTTTACAAGAAAATGCCAAGCACCAATATAGCATTTCTATAGTTTGCTTCTCTGATGTGTATTTTAATATAAAAACTTGTTTTTAAAAAAGTAGTTAGCAAAATATAACCCCCCTCCCCTTGACGTTTTCCAGGGGACCCCCTTCCACTAATCTAGCTGGGAGTTTTTCTCTCCCGTAAAAAAACCAAGCCAGGCAGCTGGCCCTGGAGGGGGTCCTCCCCCCAAGTTTCACCCCCCCCACCCGAAAGAGGAATCCCTGCTAGCAGGATGTGTATTTTGTACATTAACTAGGACATAGTTAATTCATATCCATATTTGATATTAAAAGTATTATCATAATTAAGGGAGAATGTAGAAGAGATTAGTATCATTGGTATTGTACATGAATCTTGGTCATAGTTCTTTTATTTTGTTTCCTAAATTATTGATCAGTAGCAGCAGTTACTGTTATTTCTTTTAAATTTGGCTTGGATATTCTTAAAAAATTACATGTACTTCTGATTTATGTCTAAGTGAGAACAGCAGACCTCATAATCACAGGGCTACAGAAGAATGGCTTCAGTCCAGAGAAACTTAAGCATATGTATGTCTGAGGAAAGCCTCCTGTATCATTTTCGAAGCCCCTTTGAGCAACAATTTGCCATTATATATAAAAAAAGCTTTAGCACCTCATTGCATGCATATTCTTGTTCTCTCACCCTCCATTATAATATTTGGTATACATTTCTGACACTTGACTGCAGTTTCATTCTGTTCTAGATTGTTACTACAATATCCTGCTTAACTAAACTGCTTACATGAAACACATTACTGTATTATATATTTGCAATTACTGTTTGATAGTTGTGTTGCAGAAATGGTTGTTGGGAATTTCTTAAATAAATACATACAGCAGCCATTAATATAAAACTTTTTGTTAGCTTCTACATGCTAATATTCAGTGAAGGAGAATGTAGCTTTTACTCTTAAGAATAGCTTTTACACTTTAAATTTTCTGTTAGGATAAAAAGTATTAGTCTTATAAGTCGTTCTTCCATGCCACGAGGATGAACATATTTGACAATGTATCCAAATATTTTAAGGATTAATTGTTAGGCTCACAAACATAGGATAGATATCCAATGTTAATCATGTTCAGAGTAAATCCATTGAAATGAATGGGTTTGTGTCCATTTCCTCCCCATTAGGTCTACTCTGAGTATATTGCCCATGCTCATTTTTTAAAATACAGAAAATGTCATATCAAGATTATTTGATTTCATTGGAAGTAAATTTTACAGGATAGCTTCTATATATAAAAATTATGAGGAAACATCACTTTGTGTTGACTGATCGTGTTAAGCTGGCCTTCGTTACTGGCACATTAAAAAAAGATTTCCACTTTGGAAATCTATATGCTTGTTCCATGTGCTTCTGCTTTTTAAAAATCATAATAGGTTTGTTTGTTTGTTTTTCCTCTTGGATAGTCTAGCATCAGCAAGAAATCTTGTCAAAACCTTATATTAGAACCATGTTAAATGTTGACATGGTTGGTGTTAAACAATTAAATTCTCAATGATTGGGTTTTTTGTTTGTTTGTATATGTGTTTTTGCCTTTGTAGCTATCTTATTCATCACAAACAAAAGAATGGATTTAATGTTTATGTTAAAGAACATACATAATCATTTAAGTCAATCTCCCAATAATCACCATTATGAGTAAAAATGTTTATATTGATGTCATTTTTTAAAAAACAACACAGAATTGCAAATTAACTGGTTATTTTATTGTGAATTTGACAGGTGCTATGGATGTGGAAGAAAGAAATCGCCAAATGAAAATGAACAAATACAAACAGGTAGCAGGATCAGACTCCAGGCTGGAGCAAGATTATCATTCAAAGGCAAGGGCATTTTGTTTTGAAAAGCAGCAAAATGAGTAACTGTTTAATCAGGCAGTGAAATGCTAATAATCATTGCATGATAGCATTTGTAATTAAGAGTGGAATCCTGTATATGTTTACTTTAAAGTGAATCCCACTATTCAGTAGGTTGGACCTTTGCACAAGGTCACTCACTACCTGATGCTAAAAGGCTTATAGCTCCCATTTTTTGTAGTGTTGTCTGCCTGAGGTTAGGGTCCTCAAGAGTTGAACCCTACAAAGTACAAGGGTTTATTGCCAGAGAGAAAAACCACCCCACCTCTCTGTACTTGAAAAACTGTGTTCCGCATGTGCAAAGGGGGTTGGAGGGTAATCCCATGTCAGTGTGTATAGAACTGCAGTCAGGAGATTCTGATCAGATTTTGTAAACTATAATTAATTTTGCCAAGCTCTCATTGAATATAAATCAGAACTAGTGTGCTAAGAATAGAAAGAATGTAAAGTAGTTGCCTGCTTCAAAAAGTGATTAATGACCAATTAGTCATGTGATGGAGAGTACCAATATTAGGAAATGAGCTTAGTAAACTGTAAAGAGATAAATTGATTTAGTACATGTCTGGAATTAACATTTTTTTAAAAAATATATATGTTCTATATCTCATTCTTATGCTGTATAAAATACAATAAAGTTTTCAGTATAGCTCTGATTTTCACAAAGCTTTAAATCTTAAGATTGCAATCCTATACATACTTTACCTGAAACTAAGTCCCACTGGACTCATTGACTATGTTCAGATGTAATGATAAACCATGCTTAATGCTATGGGAATAAGCTGCAGTGAGACTTGAGCTTTTACATTTATCCTTTCATGTAGTGGGAAGGAGTGCTTTGGAAGCAGTTTCAAATTCCCTTAATCTTAGCTTGTCATTGCATCAAAACCCAGAATCATGGTTTATCACCAGCTATGGTCAGTTTCCAAACAAGTCATATTATGACTTCTGAAGCTACAGTATGTTTCATCATTGTTACTGTAAATCACAGTCCCACGCTTGGGTGAAATTGCAAGCTGTTTTGGGGGGAAATGGAAAGCAAGCACAACCAAAGTCATCTTCCTGTAGTATATGAGAGGGGAGGAAAGAACAGCCAAACCCAAGCCATAACTCATTCACAGAGTGCTAAGCCATGGTTTAGTGTTACACCTGAGAAGACATATATAGAATTTCACTATTAGGTACTGGCAGGGACAGGAACTGGCAAGCCACTCCAGTATCCCTGCCAAGAAAACTCCATGGGCTCTGGTCCTTGGGGTAACGAAGAGTCGGACATGACTAAACGACTAAACAACAGTTAGGTACTACTAATAAGAACAGATAGATTTCAGGCACATTAATGGAGGGTTGCTTCAGGTGCTGCCATATCAGTGGATTCAGGTGCTGCTATTTTTTTTGGGGGGGGGGTGTCAATTTCTATATAGGTTTATAGCATTTTTATTGCTCTTGGAATATGCCTTTCTAAGTTACCAAAAATAAATAGATTGTGTCATATTATGACAGATTTTATTAATCTCATGTGACATGAAAATTATTCTTTTATCAGAAACTGCATTTTCCAATGATTCCATTGGAAAATTACTGTACTTCATGTTCTACTATTGAGCATTACTTAACGTCCATTGGTAATTGGAGTAGCATCTTATTAGATAAAACTTTCGATGTATTGCTAAAAAAGAAAAAGTCATTGCCGTATTTGTATATTACTTGCTTGCTAAAAAGATTGGTCAAGGTGCCTCAAACCACACTCACAGGCATTTGAAAGACAAAACTTTCTCAATAAGCATGATTAGTAACCTGGACAATTTCAGCCTTCTTAATATCTAGTCCTGAAAGAGTTTGTATCAAGCATGTTCTTCAACTGACCTTAACTTCAGGGAGTCTTTTGATGGGCTGTTGCAATGAGTAGGGAGCTGCAAAGCTCTCTTGCTTCAAAGTTTGGAGCTAGAGCGCTGTGGCTTAATCCCATTCATTCATTCATCATTTTATTTGTATGCCTCCTTTCCGTAGCTAGAAACATGCTCAAGGCAGCTTACAACAAATTTACATAATTACAAACATAACATAACAAAAGTAGCAATAAAAAAACCATCCAAAATTACACAACCAAAATGAAGAATTTTCACCTGAAACATAATAAGATCTAAAAATAAAGATACAAAAAATTAATATCAACAACAGCAACAAACCCACACCAGCCCAACTCCCTAAACAACACCCCAAGCCCAAGAGTCTGTTCAACAGCCTTGCCACAGTCAGGGCCCTGCCCTCCCAGGTCAGTTGGAAAAAGGCCTTCAGGAGCTTCCAGGACTCACAGCCAAGATGGGCTGCTTTTGGATGGCCACTGGACTTCTGTTAGAAACTATCTCTGTTGAGGCAGCCCATCTTCTTGTTGTCACAAATAGCTTTCACACTTTTGTATATGAATAAGAATGTCATTTAGGCAAAACAAACAAAAGGAATAAGTAAATATTTAGGTCCTTGGAATGAAATTACGTCTCCGTTAAGAGCATATTTTGGAATGTCCAATAATTTCCTTATGTTGGAATGTATGTTCTAAATAATCTGGCGCTGGTAGTTTTCCAAACGTTTCTTGCTGAGGAATGCAGTATGCATACACCAGACACCTAAGAATAGATTTCCTTTTATGTAGGCAAAGATATCAACAAACGCTAGGAAGTGACTTCTACTTCACTTCTATTTCAGTCTATTTCTATTTCACACTGGAGAGCCAGTGTGGTGTAGTGGTTAAGAGCGGTAGACTCGTAATCTGGTGAACTGGGTTCGCGTCTCCGCTCCTCCACATGCAGCTGCTGGGTGACCTTGGGCTAGTCACACTTCTCTGAAGTCTCTCAGCCCCACTCACCTCACAGAGTGTTTGTTGTGGGGGAGGAAGGGAAAGGAGAATGTTAGCCGCTTTGAGACTCCTTTGGGTAGTGAAAAGCGGGATATCAAATCCAAACTCTTCTTCTTCTTCTTCTTCTTCTTCTTCTTCTTCTTCTTCTTCTTCTTATGCACAAATCAAAGTGTCACAGTTGGTAATATAAAAAGTGAAAACACAAATGGAAATATCCCTCCTAGGTTGAGTTGTAGTTTGCTAGGACTCTAAGCCTAAACCAGGGCTTTCACTCAGTTAAAGATATATTAGCTGATCAGTCGTTTGAATTTTATGGAATGAATTAATAAATGCAATTCTTGTATTCATATTTCCCAGTAGCAACTCAGAAATATGAACATAAAAATATGCACATAAGGATTGGAATGCATATTTCCCCCCTCTCAGAATCACACACATAGACGCTTCTCATAGCCACCTGACAACATAGCCATACACACAGAGCAGGAAAGCCAACTCAGGTCAAGACACACATATATAAACGTAAACAAAATAGAATAACCAGCTCTCCTTTTCAAACCCACACAAATACAACACAACACACAAAGGGCAAAGTGAGGAGAACTCGCCACTGGCACCAGCTGAGGCTAATCCACTGCTGCCACTCTTACCACAAGGCAGCAGCCATTCATTGCTTGCTGAGCAGAAATCCTCCTTTCTGCCCCCTGCCTCGGCACTGCCAGTCATTCTGCTCGTGCAGCCAAGAATGCTCTATCTTCTGCCATCAAGAGCTCCATTGGCATTCTACCATAAGGAAGCATGCTTAGGCTCAGACTCCCTGACTTGCCTTTATAAGGCTCCATCTACACTATACATTGAAAGCAGTATCATACAACTTTAAACAGTTGCAGAATCCTGGGAACTGCAGTTTCTTAAGAGTGCTAAGAGTTGTTAGACTCTTACAGAGCTACAATTCCCAGAGTGCTAATCAATCCCTATTCGTGGGGAACTCTGGGAATTGTAGCTCTGTGAGGGAAATAGGGGTTTCCTAACAACTCTCAGCCCCCTTAACAAACTACAATTAATTTGTTGTTGTAGTTAGTTTAATTGTTGTTGTAATTAGTTTAATCAACTCAACACTGCAGGTCCTATCTTGAACAAATGTCATAGGAAGTCTGTCCTTCTGAGTACTGGTATATGGCCTTACATTGCTGCCTGCCACTATTTATTCATTTATCCCAACATTTATGTTCAGCTTGACAACTTGATAACAAGATCTTGAAGTGCATCATAAAATCTTTATAATATAATCAAATCAAACATGAATGCAACACAAACTAATATATAAATGGGGAATACGAATTGCATCCATAACAGTTGGAGCAGAGGTGGACGGCAGATATATCTAGATGCATTGTTGCCCATACCAGTGCTCTCTATCTGCCGTCAGGTCTTATGCATGCTGGCTCACCCATTCACTTTAGAGGGAGGCACAGCTCCATACATTTATCTCTGTTCACACCAAAGCTCTGTCTCCAGTTAAATTAATTGGACTGTTCTTTCAGCTCTGTGTGTCCATTGGAGCCCTCACCTAGCCTGGATTGCTAGACTGGGGCATACATCATCATAAGAGTAGCTCTTTTGTAATTGAGTTGTATTTCAAAGCCAAGAGAAATTATATGCCCTTATATGTTTTGTCTGGCAACTGGAGATTACATATTTATTTATTTATTAGATAGATACATTTTTGTCTTTGTTATCCAATTACTAATTGATTCTGGCAATTTACTAAGGAAATTGTTCAGTGTATATTAAAATGAAGAGTAGGAAAGGAAAAGGCAGCAATATATATACAGTACTGGTAGGCCTCCACTTACAGTACTGCTGAAAATGGAATTGGTATTCAAGCTGGTATCCTACAATTGTAATGAGCTGACTGGTAGAGTAAACTCACTGATGAGGGAAAAATCTTAGCTTTGGCACACTATGTTTATCACACCGTTTACCTTAAGCGATCAAAGTTATTGAGTGCTAGCTTAATAAGACTCAGGAAAAAAGAGTCTGAAATTTGCAAGATTAACATTCACTGAAGACCTCCCCCAAGTCAGATCCATGACTATCAAGAATCACAACTATAACATCTTAATGGTCAACACTGTTTATTTAGGCTGTAATCTTTTACCCATTCACTGGGAGTACAGTATGTTCTCATTGAACATAATGGGACTTATTTTTTAGTAGATATGTATAGGATTGCACTGTAAGTTTGTTATTTTACATTTCCATTTTGAGACTGGAGCAGGGAAATTATACTTTTCAGAGTAGCAACATATGCAGCACAAACTACAACTATAACCAAAGCTGCAGCAATATTATTTAGCAGCAATAAAATTTATTTTGTAGCAATGGAAAATTGTAAGAGGATGACAAGAAATGTATTTTCCTAAGAATAAAGTGGTAGGAGAGGGTCAGTTGTCAAATTTATATTTGCCATGAATGCTTCTCAAAAGCAGTTAGAAAACATCAACAATCTAATAGGAAAATGAAATGATTTTGTGAAGGGAAATTGATTATAGGAAGAGGCTAGAATGCATTTAGAAACCGAATGATAGATAAGAATAGGTAAGGCCTGGGGAATGTGGCTGAGGCAATTTGAAAGATGGATGAAGGCAAAATAGGTTGTGGACATATGTAATAAATTCCCATTTATTTTTCTCCTATTAATTGTGATCTAATCAATTTACCCTTAAACTGATTTACATTTATCTCATACCTTCAGCATTAATGAGAGATTGACTAAAATGTTTTATCAAAATCTATATGAATATTGGAAATTCAACTTGATTAATGTATATTAGTTACAGCTTTTGTGGGCATGCCCATGACTCTAACCTTTAGATATGCTGCAACCGTGTTGTTGGCACTATTAATGAAAATTTGAGAGCATAGAGAATCTGTCATAAGTATATTAGTAGCAGCTAACATAATTTTGGCAAGATACTGGAAGGTAAGTACAATACCCATCAGAAATAATGGATGAATAAATTAGTGAATGTACTAGAAATGAAACCATTATTATTATATTAGAGATTAGTGTAGAAGTATACAAAATTCTAATAGAAGTGGAGTCATATTTCTGGAAAAATAAACATATACACTATTTATATGTATAAACATATACATATACAAGTTTTCTCTGAACTACGTATAATGTGAAAAAATATTATTTGTGCTTTTGTTACTTTATGTTATTTAACAGAATTTATATAACACACAAACTAAAGTCCTCCAAACAGTTTACAAAAGACAATGTTATCAACGTTTTGCTGTCAGTGTCTATTGTGTCCTTTTCTTTATCTTTTTAAAAGTAACAAATTTGTGAGAGTTTTGTATTTGGAGAATACAGTAGACACATAAATGACAGGTTTCCCCCTGGGACTGTGAAGCTATAGTTCTTGGCACTGGTCTCATGTTTGAATCCCTATTGATAGTAGGCCTGTGCTCCTTGTGTTTGCAGTAAAACTGTAATGTAGCAGAATGTAACTTTCCTGTATTTGCATGGAACTATTACAGAGAGATTGGGGTTTTCTTAAGTGATAGGATAGAATATATATGAGGACAGATTTGAGTCACTCTTACTCTGTAGATGTGGAGATGATGCTTTATTACTATTTTGATCATTTTGAGAGAGAAACAGAGAAAATTCGTCTCCAATGTAGATATGGAACAAAATTATCTGCAAATCAAGAGGCTTTGTTGACCAACATTATGAAAAACAGCAGAGACGATCAGTGAAAATTAGAAATCCTACATATTGGCATAAGCACTATTTAAATATTAAATATGAAAACCATGCTTTTGTAATAAAAATAATAATCTACATGTCACGCTAAACCATACCTCAGTATAACGTACACATTTGTTTGTTGAACTTAGCATGAAACTATACCGTAGTTTAGCTGCAGTTTGTTGATTTGAACAAAACAACAAACTGTAGTTAAAAGCAGAAGCAAAGGCACCTGAACTTCTCCTTTCAACCTGATGGGAGAGGGAGGAGTTACAACCCCAATTCTCACTATGCTTATGGTGCAGGCAAATCCTGAATGAAAGCAGGCTGCTTCAGGATTTTCCAAGCCAAAGCAGGATCTTTTTGAAGTGCCCCAAACTGAAGCAGGATCTCTGCAGTGATAGGAGTGCTTTGAAGCTTCACATGTTTTTGCTTCTTCTTTTTTTAAAAAAAAACTGCCTGCAAAATTGGAAGCATTTCTCCCCCAGCTTACCATATAAGTAAAATACCAAGTACAGAAGAGGGCAGGGAGAGTTCTTTTGTGACAGACATATCTGGTTTCTAATCAGAGGAAAATAAAATCGCAATGCCTTGGGGAAGATGTGTTGATGTAATGTATATCTTGTTTGCATGCCCAGGAGCATGATTCCTGCAGCCCAGTAAGGGACTAACCATAGGAATAAGACACAGGATATTGGTATTGGGTTGAAATAGTCCACAACTTTTATTGATTATAGGTATAAGTAGGATTTGGCCAAGGCATTGGGTATGTATCCAATATCAAGCAGCCTGACTGCTGGTTGATAAGTAGGATGGACCAACCCTGACTCCAGGGTCACTCCTTGACATGCACCTTATAAATAATGGTTGGGAAACAGCTTCAGATTTGTGTTTTGCTCATATGGTATCCAAAGTCACAGAAACTACTAAGTATAAAACTAATTTTAAAGGAGTGGACGTGTGGATACAGAGGCAGGTGGGCTTGAAGTTCATTTTCCAAATAGGCACCATTTGCAGAACCAGCAAAAACACAGAACAGATATAACTTCCTAGCAACTGTACCCATCCATCTTATATTTTGCAGGTTATGTTACTGGTGGAGGAGAAGGGATGGGAATGATTTTAGCAAGTGCCACAGCCACAACTGTGTCTGGTTAAATCAACTGTAGTTGTTCCTTCACTCCAAATTTAAGGTTAGAATGCTATAAAGTGCTCAACTAGAGGTTTTGCTTGATGGTTGCACCCAAACTTCAGTTATGGCAGCTTAATACAAAATTACCCAAACCAATGAGAATCTGCAATCTGAATCCCTGGGCACTAGAGTCCGTCCCTTTATTTGAGCCTTCAGAAATGCCTTCAGAAATGCATATTATAAACTGCCTTGTGATCCTAGGATGGAGGGCAGTATATGAAATGAAATAGGTCCAGAAGGTTATCAACCCTACTAGAGCTGAGCATTTCTGCCTGCCAAGTCAAATTGAGATCTGATAGGACAGGTAGATTATATCTTTTCACCCGAAGAAACATTTTGGTAACAAGTGACCCTCAATATGCATGGCCAGCAAGGATATACAAAAGGAGATTAAACCTCCAGACAGTCAAGTGAAATCTGGCTAGTTTGCAAGCTATGCTGATGCCTAATTATGCAGTCCATAGTACATAAAATAAAAATATCCTGTGCATAGTGTCTGTTGCAGTAGCTGTGTGAACCCAGAAGCCAATGCCTAATCATACAGAGCTCTCACTTGAGTCATTCCTTTTCCACTTTTTCTATTTTCTTTTTTGAGGTGAGAGAGAAATTGTTCAGATGGGGTCTTCACATGATGAGATTTTGACATTCAATGTCCAGCTCATTCATTATTTCTCTTCACAAAGATTCTTACACCATTGATCTTTTCATTGACCATGTCACTCGTAGCTGTGCAATATTGACACCTCACCATTGTTTTTTGGTTGCCACCTCTAATAGCTCTCAGCTCTTTGAGCACCAGCTATTCTAACACTGTTATTTGCTTTAGATCTCCTCTCATATCGGGTACCAATAAATAGCATTAGGGAAAATAATTGTTCTTTGTGGTGTGCAGCAAAAACCCTCTTGTTATCTTAGCTTTCTAAATGATCGTAATGCCTGTCCTATTGGTTCCAGTCCTTTGGAAAAAGTAAAGCAAACTCCAACTTCCAAAAAAGTACATTACAACTGCTTTGCTGATAGTGATATTTAAATGATAGTGATACCAGTGGCTTGATAGCTAACAAAGCAATCCCAATGTGCTACCGTGGCCCCGTGGAATGGCAGAGCTACTGCTGCATCTGTGGCCCAGCCACTCATGGCAGTTGAAGTGTGGGGCAGATTGGGCTGGATCAGCACTCAGCCCTGGATCAGGCCCTTCATGGACAGCTGACATCAGCTGTAAGAGTGGCTTGTGAGCCAGCAGACCCCAGGGCAGCTCAGCCCTTCCCTTAGAATGGGCCATTTCAGGACCTTCTTCTGGACTCTGCCAATGGGAATTTCAGTGCTTGGTGGGCAAATAAGGATGGTCTGCCCCAGTGGAGTTATGCGAGTGTCCCTTGAGTGCTAGTGACCTAGTGAGCCAGCTGATGCAGGTGGAGGAATCCTTCCACTCAAATCTAAGCCCACCATAGTCTGACATAAGGAAGATTTGGATTGTAGCCTTCAGTAGCTTGGAAGCTCAGGACTGAAAGCTTTTTATTGCATTATGTTCTATTTAGAGATATAATGTTTAGAATGATATAATCAAATAAATTACATTTATTCCTTCATTCTTCATTTATTTCCTGTCCTATTACCCTAAGGTCTCAAGGCAGCTAACAACACTTAGCTTGTATGCATTGGTTCATGTCCCTTAGAGGGCTCACAGTATATGTAGGTCATATCATCAAAAAGGCAAGAAAAAGAGAAGGAAATAGCGAGGGAGGAGAATTTTTAAATCATTGAACTCACCGCCACAAAAAACCGTTACATAAAGGGATCATTTTTAATTTCCCTGAATACAGGGAAGGAAGGCAGTAGAAGGACTAATTCTCAAGTAATTTAGCAACAGGTATGTGGATGGTGTCTGTACATGCATCACTGTCCTAGCTTTCTCACATAAGACTGTTGATTATATATGGTCACTGTGGTGAGGGAAGGATCAATCTAGCTGGCTTAGAGGAAAGACATAGATGTTTGCCCCAGTCCCCAGGAGATATGCATGAAGAAGTAGATTTCTGCATGCATAGCATTTGCTGGATGAATAATCACTTATGTAAATCAGATGTGCAAATCACATCTGTTGCTAATTTGTACTGTGCTGCTTTTGGAGTGATGTGTATCTCGATGTACATTCCCATCCATGTTAGATCTGGGATGGTATGGTCACTTTTTTACACAGGGCACTTGATGTTTGTTTGTTTGTTTGTTTGTTTTTGAAAAAGTGGTGTTTGTTTTGTTTTTTCATGTTGCTTTTTCTGATGTGCTTACTTGGGGGACATCTGCCTTGAAATTTCGGGGGGAGGGAACTATGCTAAAATTATAATTATGATTGTAAACAGACACTGTAAATCTTTTATAAATGTCAATTTTCAATAATGGTAGCCCTTACCATTAAATTGAGTTAATATTTGTCTCCTGCTTTACCAACAACAAATGTAGAACTCAAAATGGCCCACCTTCCCCACCCCACTCCTTTCCTCTTGTGTTTTGTGAGTTTGGGCCTCTTCCTTGACTCCAGCTGGCTGTCTAACTACAGTTTTATAAACCACTTAGAGGTTTAATTACCATCAAGCTGTATATACATTCTGTTAAATAAATAAAAACACAGCGGGAATAGCTAACTTTTTCCAGCCTAGGTGCCACATTCATCCTCTGGGAGCCTCATGCCAGCAGTGGGTGCATATACCCCACATGCACACCATGCATAAATATATGCAGAACACATACACAGGCCACACATATGTACACATACACAGACTCTCATCACTTCTCCTCAAATTATCTGTGCAAAGGACAGGATTTGTGGCCCCCTCCTTGCTCATCAGACAATTGATGTGATGATCATGGTCAGGTGACCCTCGCCACTCCCTTTATGATATTTGCCTCTCACTGACTTGCAATTCTATCTGATCTTTAGTGGTAAATGCTGAATTAAGTCTCATATGCAAAGTGTGTGTAGGCAGCTTTCCACAGCCGTCTCAAGGGCTGACTTGTGCTGTGATGCTCTTGAGCTACTTAATCAGTTTAGTGCAATCTATCAAACAATATTTTCAACAGGAATTGACAGATTTCATGTAGCATTTCACCCTCCATAAAGTCTAGTTTACCTATTTCTCTTTCACTACCCTCATCAAGTCTATTAAGTTGTTCATAATTAAAATATCCCTCTGTGTCTTATACCAGAAAGAAATGAGCCCACATTTTTGCTGTGAACAATTGTGGCACAAATTACCCATAGGTCCTTGCATTATGGGGAATAAAAACTGGCCAGATGGTCCCTGAGTTGTTCCAGCTGTTCTTGAAATTTTAGCAGGAATTGCTGATATGCCCAAGGGAAATTGTAATGAAAGGCAAGATTTAACTTTATATAAAGAACAGTAGATTTAAAAAATGGAATCTTTCCTTAACATCAAAAAAATGTTTTGAAGGATCTATTTTATTCTTAAGGGTATTAATGCAATGATCTCCTTTACACATAACTTAGTGTCCTTCAAGATTTTTCACCATTGTTGTACTTAGTTATTGACACTGGATATAATTTTCTTTAAAAAAAAAAAGACCACATACAGATAGACACTGCAGAGTTTTATAAAAATAAACTCTTGAGTTTCAGAAACACCATGGTTTGCTGAGCCATCCTGCCTCAGACACTACTCAAACTACAAAGGCATAAAGCAAGAGCAGCTAGAAAATGAACCAAGCTTTGGAGAAATAAGTCATGGCATATTTGCTCATATGTGACAGAATGCAGGGTTTGTTGAACAAACCATGTTTTTAGAAAAGGATTTGCATTATGCAACCAGTGTAAAGTGAAAGTGGGTGTGGCCTTCTGGTTAGCATGCTGTGCTGAGGCCACTCCCACCCTACTGATGGAGACTCAGAGGCTCTGGCCCTGGTTACATAATAAACAAAGCAGTTGGAGAGACTTTGCTTTCCAAAGTGGGTTGGACAAGAATTAATGTCATCTATTTTAAAAAAAAATATTTTTAAAAAAATCTGTCAAGAGGCAGTAAGGTGAATTAAATGGTGATGACTCCTGCTACCCCAGCTGTTCTTGATAATTGCCTACTCTGAGGAGGAAAATACATTTCCCCCATTTCTCCTGTTGCAAATGATGACCAAAGATACCAGCTGTGAGCAGCCTCCAAGCATCCATGAAGCAAATGAGAAAGTAGATATCTGAGCCTTCTATGTGCAGGTAGCAGCACTACAATAGTAGTGAGATTTTTTTTTGCCCTTGCAGAAGAGAGTAAAGTAGTCAGGTCAAAACAAAAAACCTGGAAAGCAGAGCATTTAGGAAAAATTTGTGTGTTACCCGGATCTCTAAAATGTTGGTGTGGAAGAAGAATCATATTTCATTTGAAACCAACCTGCTTAAGATCATGACCTTTCTGGTGGCTCTGAAGCCTAAAATCAGATGGGACCTATGCAGCTTGACAGCCGATGGAGACCTATCCATGGCATTCATAATTGTTTTTGTATGCTTCTGAACTGCTCTGGGATTAAGAAAAGTGCAGTTTACCTGGTGTCAAAACCAGATCTCAATTAAAATGTCTCCAGACTATGCCAAAGAAATTGCTGACCAAAGGTGAAATTTTAACAGAGCTCCAGTTACAGGTGGGTAACCTTGTTGGTCTGCCATAGTCGAAACAAAATAGGAAATTCTTTCCAGTAGCACCTTAGAGACCAACTGAGTTTGTTCTTGGTATGAGCTTTTGTGTGCATGCACACTTCTTCAGATACCTGGTATCTGAAGAAGTGTGCATGCACACGAAAGGTCATACCAAGAACAAACTCAGTTGGTCTCTAAGGTGCTACTGGAAAGAATTTCCTATTTTGTTTTAACAGAGCTGAGAGACTAGTCAATAAAACTAGTCTTTCCCCCTATCAAACGGAGGACAGATATCGTGATACAAATGTGCAGATATCATGGGACAAATATGTCCTTCAGGAACTCTGATGAGGCTGTATACTTCATTGACTCTGTTGAAGGACCTGAACCTGATGAAGAATGAAAATAACATGACAAGTTTATTTATTACTGCACTTGTCTTTTAGCTCCTATACTGCATGGACAAGTTGCAAAAACTCTCTGGTATTTCCTTCCCAGGAAAAAAAATATGTCCCTCATCTGACCCATCTCATTGGAAGTGAGCCCCTCTGCTGTCAGAACAGGCAGGGAGGGAGAAACTTGGTGTAGTTCCCTCTGGAGTCTCATGTGGCAGTCTCTCTGATTTCTTTTGGGCACTATGTGAAGTACTAGGCTTGTTAGTGTGTTTCAGCTTCCATCTGAGGGTCTTTCTCTCTGTTATTTCTATACTTTCCAGTACCTTAAAGTTCTGTTTTCCATATGTTTCTCTAGGTCCTTGAGCTTTGAAAGTAGTGAGTAAATGGAATATTTTATAATGCACAGATATGAGGCAAATCCTGGAGCCTGTGTGTGGTCGTACATTCAACCTATGATATTTGACTAAACTCAAGCAATAAATTCCGTTCATTGTCCCTTTAGAACAGGAGCTGTTTGGTCCTGTTGTACTTTTAACAAAAGGGGGTAGGGAGGAGCCTTACTTTATATTTATTGGAGAGCAATCCAATCAAACCTGGTGTGCCTTACTTCTGAATAGACCTGCACAAGACTGGGAGTTTACTCTGTGGTAGCCATGTGAAAAAGTGAAACAGGACATTTTTTAAAAATTCTCTGTTACTTACTCCAGAACATCACTGGTTGTGGCTCCACTCACCACCAGCATGCAGGGCTCAATAGGTTACCCCAAATAAATGTGGATCTTGACAGGAAAAAGGTGGGCCAAAGCCTGAATTTAGTGTTCTGTATGAAAAAATAATAATTTAAACCAAGGGGAAAATTGTATGCTGCCTCTAGACATGGTGCCTCCCCACCTCTGAAATGTATTCCCAGCTTTCTGTTTGTTCAATGTGTCCTGAATATTACTACTTCCCTGTTGTTATGGAATATTAGATATTAAAACCAATATTAGATATTGTTGCTTGTAGGAAATTAACTGACGCGATGAACAGGATGATGTGAAGGGAAGGCCGCCCAGAGCATTCTAGGGGGCTCCTTTTATTGAAAACTCACAGCTAAGTTAAACATTAACATACACAGAGAACTCCAAAGACCAAATAAGGAAAGGTGTGCCTTCTGATACCTAATATGGAAAGCCCCTCCTAATAACACACCTTTTCCTCCCTTCATCTAGTACGTGACCAGATGCATGCTTACAGCTCTATCACTCACCCCCTCCTCTAAACACCTCATGATCTCCAGTACTTTTCCACCTATTCCTTTGTTCTCCTGCTCTGCCTAAACATGTGTTTCCCAACTTGGTGCCCACAGAGCCAAATGGTATGCCAAATGAAGCTCTGTATCTTACCTAATTTAGTGTGGTATGCCAACACTGTATATTAATTATTCTTATCTAAACAGAAAGGCGTGGTATGCCAGCGCCTGGCTAAACTATAATTCCTACATCTCCCCCTTTTTAATTTATTAAATGCAAAAGGCCAAATCAGTTAGATGAGCAAGGGTGTCAACATATCTGTGTCAAGCGTGGAAAGTCACTTCTGTGAGAGGGTAAGGAATGCCGCTTTTATGGGCATAATGTGTATGTCATGAGGCAAAACTTGTGCAACAATTGCATTAACCTTGTAAACCTTTTCATATGAAACATACAAACATAAACTTTATATAAAACCCTATATAAACTTTGCATCAAACAATGAAACAATTAGCAATAAGAATACTTTTTAGTCTCTCAGAAAGTGAGGGCTCAATATCTTAATGTCTGTGTCAAAAGTTCAACAAAATAAACTTGTTCCTCAACGGAGGGGTGGTGTCTTCTATAAACATGTTGTTGACACATTAATGTTGTTATGTTCATGTGTCTGCAACGAGTTAGTGGTAGACAAGTAAAAGCTGCCATGGTGTGATGAGAGAGCCTTGATTTCTCCCCAAGTGACATGATGATGCTGTAGTGGCTCTCTGTGGGTCTTGAATCTGGAACGCTATAGCAACACGCGATTCTGGTCCCTCTGGGGGTCATGGATTTGTAGTGCAGCCAGGTTGAGCATCGGGTTTGAGTGCGAGTCTTGGATCCTGGATCTGCAGTGATGCTAGGTTGGGCGTCAGGTGGAACATTGTATCCTGACACCAATCCATCTTTCCATGGTTTCACGCAGTGGGCTGTTTACGCAGTGAACTGGAACCAAACTAAATCTGAAAAAGTAAGCACAAAAACGTAGCCCCGCCCATTTCCCCTGTGGTTTGGGATTTGGCCAAAATGATTTCCAATTGGAGCTAATAAATTTGAATTAATAAATTTATAATGTTTAAATAAATTTGTGATGTTTAAATTTAGAACTTAGAAACTTTAGCTACCATTCCTGATTTGCGGGGAAACCATTTCCACTTTTTTCCTTTTAATTTTAACAAAAGCAGCCTTTAAGGTGCTGTGAAATCTCTCAATATATTCCAAATTAGTAATAAATTTCCAATTGTTGACAAAACTCTGCAAAATTATGACTACAGTAAGCAGGTTTTGAGAACTTGCCTTGTGGCTTCTCCTTTCTTGAGTTGTCCAAATATAATGAGAATGCGTCCAAAGAAAACAAAAGAAAAATATTGTGTTGCCAAATTACATTTGCTTGTAAACCCTCTGGGATTTACACCAGTAGAAGATGATGGTGCAGTCTGAGAACATTGAAGACACTGCTGTAAGATAGCTGTTGCATGTTCTAAAGAAGCTGAAACTTTTTCCAACTCTTTTGCATGTTGGTGATCATGCCCATGGTGCGATCTAATATGAGCAATATAAAGCTGGCAACTGCATGCTTGTAATAATTGTTGCCATGTTAGAAACAAACTTAAAAGATTTTCAGCTATGCTTGGTGTGATATAGATCCTGAAAGAAAAGCAAATAACCTGACAAATATACTATCTAAAATAATATTAATATTCTGCATTAGGAATTCTTGAAGTGCTAAAGTTACTACAGTTAATCCTTGGACCTCGATCAATAAAAAATTATAAGAGCATCTGTGCAATTATAGAATAAACTTAATTAGATCAAAAGCAAACAGATGAGGATCTGATAGAATATGATAAGAAATCTTTTCCACATAATCTGTTAAAACTGTTTGCAACTGAATAAACCATTCTCTCCTATTCCCTCAGTGGCAGAGGGATCACTATATCAACTAAATCTAAATATCAAAACTTTACTTCTTTATCTAATTTTAAATATACTACAATATTAACAATAAAACTTAGTGTATGCACTAGAGAAATCTATTCTAAATTAGCAAAAAACTTTTCTCTTTTGCTGCCTGTGCTTCTGAATTTCCTGTTGTTGGCCAGCTATGGAGATGAGGATTAAAGACAATGCTGTGCCATCCTGGCATTAACCCTTTGAAATACTGCCTGTGTTACTGATGTTAAAGCAACAAGGTCTGCTAAAAACCAGTTCTGCTGGATTCCTTGTAAATCTCAAAGCTTCAAACAAAAGAAAAGAATAACTGAAAATAAGAAAAGAGAATCTGCCACCTTAATTTGAAATATCTGTGAATGAGAATATGTTTATAGTCCAAATATAAGAATGACTTCTGCAGCTGAACTTTTTTCAGGAGTAATTTGCAAACTAAAATTAAGCCAAATTGTTCAAAATTTATTCCAGCCATCCAGGTACAAAACTCTTGTAATGCGCCAGATAAACCTCTAGGTGGCGTTTCAAAGCCTGTGCCAAATCATGCCTAGTGGTAAAACATTTTACACAATGGAATGGTGAAAAACAATACTCAAATTACTTGGAAGCTTGCTTGTAATCAAATTAGGATTAGGTAAAACCACATTGTAACAATCTTTACTTGCCTGATATTTACAAAAAATTAATGAAAGGCTAAAATGATTAATTGCTAATGCTTTAAGAATTAATTACTTCTCCTGAGTAAATGCTGTAACTGTTTTTCTCAAATAGGGTCTGTAAAACATCATGCTATAGGTAGGCAGTGAGCTTAGAAAGACCTATGATTGTTCTCTAATTATCTATAAATAACTTTTTACTAAACTCTTCTAGTCATCTACAATTAACTTTTTACTAACTTTTCATTGAATTGCTTCATTAAGTCCCTTCCCCACAAGTTAACATGAATGGGAAGGACTGCAATGTGCTTTTTGAGTTCCTCAGATACCCCAGACTAAAGTTGATTCTTTAGTGGGCCAATCTGGGGGCCACTGCTTGGCAGAGATTAGCATACCTCAAAAAGACCTGCCATTTAATAAATATGTTTTGGCAAGAGTCCCTTTAATTGAGATGGCATAAGAATAACAACCCCATGGAAAATCTATCTTCCTAATTAATTCTATTCCTACACTACCATTCCAATAAGCTCCTTCTCACCTATCCTGCAATCTCTTTAAAGGAAGGTTTCCCAAACCTTATTCTGCCTTGCCTCAGGGTCCCCTAAAATGAAAATTTCTCTGATTGTGCCTTTCAGTTAATAGCAACCAATCAAAAACTTTGAAGTCTAAAAGAAATCTAAGAGGAGTTCAAACAAAGAGATTCAAACACGTGGGAAAAGCCAAACCATGCCATTTCAAAACTAGCCCTCCCCCCCACACTCACACTCGCTGAGCACAAGGGGAGGGGGAAGCTGCCTTTGTTTCTCAGCCACCCTCATTTGCATTGCCCAACAGAAAAACGTTTCCTAAATCTGAGATGGACAATTTTTTTTCTAATTACCTGTTCTCCTCCTGTCTCAGTAATCCTGCAAACTTCCTTTATGGGGAGCCCACGTGGCACCCAGCCTCTCTCTCTTGCATCCAGTTTAAACTTTCTGCATAAAAAGAACTCCAAGCTACTTTAAGCTTGCCTGAAGCAGAGACTTTCAAAATAACTTTCTTAAAAGGCCAGGTATTACAAAACAGAGGTAGCAAAGGGGGTTTGGCTACCATGTGCTTCCGGCAGCAGCAACAATAACAAAAACAATAATATCAAAACCAACAAACAGAATTCCCTTAAACAATTCCTGCCAGCTGTCTGCTTGCCCTGCTTCCTCCTTGCCTTTTCAAAACACTCCTACCTGCATAGTGGGGAAAGACTGAAGCTCTGCTTTTAACCCTTTCCTGAATCTCAGTGCCTCAGCTCTCATTGACTCCTTTAGAGAAGAAACTGATGACTTAGCTCTCTGAAATGCTATTACATGCAAATCTGAGAGCGAAGGGTTAACATCCCCTTCTGTTGGGAGCAGAGGATCTCCCTGTGTAAAAGAAGAACTCAAGCCTGTTTCCAGGAAGCTAGTCCTCTGCTCTCTCAAAACCTGATAAGATACAGGAGCCCATTGATACCGAATTTGCCCCTGGGCATCTACAACCCATGAAACAAGTTCTGTAGCAGTAAGCCTCCCTATCAATTGCTCTGTCCTAAAACCCATTCTAATTGCTCCTGGAGAATTAGCTGGCAAAACTGTTGCCTCGGAGACTAATGGCACAGGAGGAGGGGTGAGTTTCCAATCTCCTGTGAGCAAATAATCTCTCTGAGGCTCTAACTGCAGTTTTGAGAGCGAAGGGGGAGAGACCCCTTTTTCTGGGAGTGAGAAATCTGATGGGGGTGCCTTGAAATCTACTGAATGAATGACCCATCTTCTCAATAACATCCCTGCATGAAAACATCCCATAACAAAAGATTTAGCTATGAGAACTGCTTCCTGAATTCCTGCCTGACTAAAAATCTTAATGACTAAACTTTCTGCATGCTTCTATACCTGAATTCCTAATAATGTCTGCATACTCACCGGGAGCTCTTGAGCTGTGGATCCAAAAGGCTTTACCCTGCCTTTGAGTGAGTGTTCAGCTTATCACGTCGCCGGTCACCAGATGTTGTTATGGAATATTAGATATTAAAACCAATATTAGATATTGTTGCTTGTAGGAAATTAACTGACGCGATGAACAGGATGATGTGAAGGGAAGGCCGCCCAGAGCATTCTAGGGGGCTCCTTTTATTGAAAACTCACAGCTAAGTTAAACATTAACATACACAGAGAACTCCAAAGACCAAATAAGGAAAGGTGTGCCTTCTGATACCTAATATGGAAAGCCCCTCCTAATAACACACCTTTTCCTCCCTTCATCTAGTACCAGATGCATGCTTACAGCTCTATCACTCACCCCCTCCTCTAAACACCTCATGATCTCCAGTACTTTTCCACCTATTCCTTTGTTCTCCTGCTCTGCCTAAACATGTGTTTCCCAACTTGGTGCCCACAGAGCCAAATGGTATGCCAAATGAAGCTCTGTATCTTACCTAATTTAGTGTGGTATGCCAACACTGTATATTAATTATTCTTATCTAAACAGAAAGGCGTGGTATGCCAGCGCCTGGCTAAACTATAATTCCTACACTTCCCATTGCAGGGAAGTGAGTGCTAATAAAGAGTAATGACAATACCATTGACCTAGCCACTTACCACGCCCATCCATGTTCACATAAAACTATGCAAAATATATGAACAACTATAGCATACCATTAACAAATTCTAGACCTGTGTGTTGATGAAGGAATTGGGAAACCACCAAAAAATACTGCTGCTCACACAACTGAATGCCTAACTGATCTAGCCTTAGGAGATCAGCAGCAGTATATTATATGGATATTGTTTCAATTTGGTTGTGTACTTTTTGATACTTTTTATTGTTTACTTTTATTCAGCTTGTAATTATGTCTTTTTTCATGTCTTAACTGTGGAAAGGCAGCATACAAATAAAATTGTGTATGTATGTATTAGGGTGCTCTAGCAACTGTTGCAACTATGTTCATTAACTGCAATCATCATTTTTTTCAGAATTTGTATATTTGCCATTATATAATTTCATATCCAATGACAAATAATGAAAAATCGCAATTGAAATGCAGCATTTAAACTCGTCACAAAGAGTAGACCCCACCATAACTCTCGAGTTCATTCCTGAACCTGGTATAACAATATGTTATTAGGAATGGAACTTATGCCAGGATCTTCAAATGGAACATCTTGTAGAACTGGGCCATTGCCATTTGCTTGAATGGTAATTAGTAGAGAGGTTCGACAATTTTGGCATCTGTTATATGTAGGTGGAGAGAGAAAGCAAGTTCTGCTTTAAATGTTGTGCAGACATGAAACAGTATACCTTGAGCTCAAATGCCATCTAAAAATAAAGAACAAAACTACTTTTAATAGAAAGCAGGAAGTGCTTCTTCAAGTACAATTGTCATTAAATATGTAGTAGCTGCTACCACAACTGCATATATATATATATATATATATATAGAGAGAGAGAGAGAGAGAGAGAGAGAGAGAGAGAGAGAGAGAGAGAGATAAAGTGCCTTGTAACTGGAATATGAAATAGTGGCTGATGGTCAGATTTCATTACAGGTAGTAACTGCTGGCTTCAGAACATTACTAATATATATTTAGGAGGTGAAAGAATTTTTTAAATGTCAAATTCAGAACATATATCGGGAATGCTATCTGTGAAAAAATGTTATCACTGAGAGTATTGTACTTTTCACCAGGGTTTGGTCTAAAACAGGTCTTCTCTTCCCAACCTGTTGACCTCCTGATGTTTTGGAGTACAACTCCCCACTATTCACGGAAAGCATGGTCAATAGTCATGGATGATGGGAGTTTTGGAAGGCACATCTGGAGGGAAATTACAGGCCAGTATAGATTAATGTCTGTCCCCTGAAAACTGATAAAAATATTGTCAAAGATAAAATAACCAAGCATATAGAAGAACAAGCCTTACTGAAACAGAGCCAGCATGACTTCTTGCAGGGGCAAGCCCTGTCTCATGAACTATTAGAGTTGAGAGTGTCAACAAGCATACAGCTAGAGGTGATCCAGTTGACATAGTAGTCTTGCACTTTCAAAAAAAAACTTTGGACAAAGTACCTCACCAAGGACTCTTCAGTAAATTTTGCAGTTGAAGAAGGGAACAGGTTCTATTATGGCTCAGGAATGGGTTGCAGGAAGCAAAGGATGGAGACAAGTGAAAAGTCAAGTCCCCCCAAGAATCCATATTGAGACCTGTGCTTTTTAACCAGATTGTTAATAAATGAACTGGAGTTAGGAGTGAACAGTGAGGTGGCCACGTTTGCTAATTATATTAAATTGTTCAGGGTTGTTCAAACAAAAAGAGATTGCCAAAAGCTCCAAAAGGAGCTCTCCAACCTGACTGAATGGGTGGTAAAATGGCAAATGCAAGTGCGGCACTCATCTCGCTTTATTGGCCGAGGGAGCTGGCGTACAGCTTCGGGTCATGTAGCCAGCATGACAAAGCCGCTTCTGGCGAACCAGAGCAGCGCACAGAAACACTGTTTACCTTCCCACCAGCACAGTACCTATTTATCTACTTGCACTTTGACGTGCTTTCGAACTGCTAGGTTGGCAGGAGCAGGCACCGAGCAGCGGGAGCTTGCCCTGTTGCGGGGATTCGAATTGCCAACCTTCTGATCGGCAGGCCCTAGGCTCTGTGGTTTAACCAACAGCGCCATCCACGTCCCTTTTTTTTTTTTTTTTACTATACTATAGGATAGTCTTAAAATGGGATATATATCTTCATTGTATTAGACAAACATCAATTATGTTTTCAGTTATAAAGTACGACTTAGGCCTGGTTTGTTCATAGAACAAAATGATGTGAGAATGGGATAATAAATAGCTCAAGTGGTAGAGTGGACCCTATTAGTCGAGGTGATGTTTTTAATGCCCCCCCCCTGCCTTGTGTTTGAAAAGTGGCATAGGAGGAAGGAACCTGGTCTAGAACCTTTCTTCCTGATGCACTAGATGGGTTTTTGTTTTGTTTTTATTTGCATGAAAATTATTTATTATTTCTACCTGTGGGCCCATCCAAACGGTTATAGGGTGGGTTGCATAATATCACAATTAAAACAAGTATATGCTATATTAAAATAATAAGTAAAACTACAAAGCTAACCGAATGGAGCATATCCACTCAAGCAAAGGCCGAGCAAAAAGGTGTGCCTTAACCAATTGTCAAAGAAAGTATACAGTGATGGCGCAAGATGCCCCTGAGAGGAAATCATTCCACAACCTGGGGCCAATGCCAATAAGTCCCTCTCACATGTCGCCTCCCCTCTAATCACAGGGGCAGGGGCACTGCTAACAGAGCCTTGCTGGCTGATTTTAACACCTGGGCAGATTGATTTGGGAGGAGCCCAAGTTGTTCAGGGATATATAGATATAGATATATGTGTGTATATATGTATATATATGCTTATGTGTTAACAACTTTAAATGGGCTTGGTAATGGGTCTGTGTGGGGGAGCAGCTATAGTGGTACAGCCCACCCAACTACCTCTGGATTCCATCACCTTATTCTGTTACACATGTAAACCATTTCCTAAGGTTTGGAGCAGCTTATATTTTTCATTTTCACAGCAAACCTGAGAATGTAGTCATCCAAGAGATTAGCATGTCCTAACACCGCAGTTACAACTTAATGTAATGTCTCCTCATAAACAGTGCTATTCAGTGGAGTCATTTCAGACATTTAAGCTGTGAGTCATGCAACCAAATGATAGAGTGAAAGCATGCATGGGGGAGCAGAAGCAACTCTTATTTGCTGCATACAACTTGTACGTGCACAGCCCTTTCCGAATCATGCAGAGAGAGCCTACTGTATACAAACTGCATTCCTAAAAATTTGATGCAGAAGTCTCAATGAATGGGTAGAATCTGCCTGCTACTATGTTCCTCCTCTATTCTGCATACACACTTTACCCTGTTGTGTTACATGAATAGTGTCATAGTGTAAACTTCAGGGGTCAGCAAACTTTTCCAGCAGGGGCCTGGTCCACTGTCCCTCAGACCTTGTGGGGGGGCAGACTATATTTTGAGGGGGGAAATGAACGGATTCCCATAACCCCACAAATAACCTAGAGATGCATTTTAAATAAAAGCACACATTCTACTCATGTAAAAACACGCTGATTCCCGGACTGTCTGCGGTCCAGATTTAGAAGGCGATTGGGCCGGATCACACATAATGACTTCCTCAAAAGAATCCTATGAGCTCTGCTACAGAGTAGGGATTTAAACTTGAGATTGCTATATCAAATTGCAACATATCCCACCCCATGGCCAGCAATTGCAACCTTAAATATAGTTGCTTTATTTAACTCTGTTTTCTATTTTCTACCCATTGGGCTGTATTCAGTTACCACATCCCAACAGTGCAAGGAATTCCACTTGACAGTTGAACTTTCCCCCTTCTCCTCACCTCCGCCTACACACTGAACCTTCTCCAAATCTGCTCCAAAGAGTTAGATGAACCCCTAAAACAGGTTTAGGGAGTGCGGGGGTCAAGGAGAGGAGGAGGGGGTGTTCCATTGCACAAGCAGAATTCCTTGAGCCAATGTAGCAAGATACTTAATGTGACTTTGAATTCCACCCTTAAGTTTTAGCACTTGGCATAAAGAATAGGTGGCTGAAGAAACCCAAGAAACAGGGTATAACAAGCTGCATGTGTGCATTTGTGTTTGAGAGACACAGTGTTTTATACCCTTAAATAAAACTGGCAGTCACAGATTGTATTCACATGTAATGCTTAATCCAGACCGTGGCTTACCATGAACATGCAGATTCCCAGGGAGGAAATGACAGCTGGTTTGTTCCTCCTCCCTGCTCCTTTTAGTTCAGTTATATGGTACAGCCAAGGTTTGGGTACCGTAACATGTTGTCTGAACCCTGGATTATAGATATGTTTTGTTCTCCTTCATCACAATCTGCATCCAAGGTAGATTCTTTAGCCAAATTCTTTATGCAGCAAAACATTATGAAGCTCTATTTTAGGAGCAAAAGAACTTGTGGTGACCCTTGAGAGGCAAGCTATGTTTTTCATTGCTGTTGGGCAGGGTTGTTTCGCTGGCAGCTCACAGTTTGAATGTAGCCCCGAAAGCAGTTTGAGCTGGCTCCGGTGTCCCTACCAAATTAAATCAAGCTTTGGTTGAGGTTGCTTCACCTGTGCCTGGGCGCATGCAGAGGTGGATATAGGGGAGCCCAAACAGTTCGTCTGCACTGGGCACTGACCCAAGAGGGCACCACAGGGGGTATCACAACAATGACTTAGAACAGAGCACAAGAGCATCAAATTTTGGCATCGCACAGGGTGCTACTGAAATTTGAAAGTCCAGAGACCGCCACTGACACATGTGGTGCTTGATTATTATACCTCACTGTAAAAAGAAGTTGGCAGTGTTTTTATGGACCCTGTAAGGAGATCAGTTTGTTGGCAAAATATATTTCCAGTTGCCTGTATACTCTTTTGAGAATATGGCACTTCCTAAGAATATTGAAGTTGTGTGGCCGAAGACACTGAATTACTGAGTGCCGATCATGCATTTAGCATGGACATAGAAGCAGTGTATAAAACTTGAAGCTGTGCTACACAAATGCTGTGGTGCACAAAGTTTTAAAAATGTAAAAAATAAAAAGAATTGCCACAGCTACATTTATTTTTGTATAATGGAAGTGTTGATGAAACGCTGTATAATTACCTAAAAACACCATAGGCCCTTTATTATGTACTGACATTTTGTTTGCATTTAGGGGGTTAAATGTGTAAATGCATTGGAACTGTTTTTTCATTGTAGTGCATATCCCACACATTTCAGGTTTTTCAGGGTTTCTGCACAAGGACTAAATCTGTTTCTGGGAGGAAAAATAAGAAGTAGTAGCTCTATGGATCATTTAGCTGTTATTATATCATTCAACATGTTTTAGTTTGAATTGCATTTTTTATTTTATTGAAGCCATTCTGAGCGCTTTGAAAAGCACTCCTGGAATATTTAAAGTAAACAAAATGCCATAAATTTCTGTGTGAGGTTCTGCAATTGCTGTAATTGCTGAATAAATAGAATCCTCCCTATTCTGCAAGAGCTTTGTGAAACTGGCAGCAACAGTACTGGTACAGAGAAGTTGTAAACAGTTGTTTGACTGTGGCTACATAGACTAAATTTGTACACTCATCTGTATACTCATTTTTACAGTATCGACCAGGGCGGGACCCTCAACGAGGCTCTGACAATGTTTCTAACAAGTCTTCAGACAGCGATGTAAGCGACGTGTCAGCTGTATCGAGGACCAGTAGCGCTTCCCGCTTCAGCAGCACTAGCTATATGTCTGTACAATCAGAAAGACCAAGAGGGAACAAGAAAATTAGGTAAGAAACTGTAAAGTTGGCCACTTCCAACAGAGCTTTCCAAACTCTGTGTAGCGACACATTAGAGTGTTGACTGCAGTGTGTAAGTGTGTCGCACGAACACTCCCTTTGCTCCTCCTGGGGCTGGAAAGGGGTTAGTTTAACCTCCAGTTTGCTAGTAAGACTGAATTGCTGTGTCAGGAAATGATGCATGTCTAAAAGTGTGTCGCCAACATGAAAAGTTTGGAAAGCTCTGACTGACAAGGTTGTTTTTTGAACTACAGATCAACTTTCCACCAATTCTTGGTGGTTCAAGTAACACAGTTCCCAAAAGATTTTTCAAAATCTCACGCTAGTTTTCTGTGACAGTGGGGTGTTTTCCTGGATTGAAAATGAACCTATTATTGACAATTCAAGGCAGTATTTAAAGTCAGTTATTGTACTTTACAGATATTGGAAATTCATTTATACATCTTAGTTGCTGCATTCGATAAGTCTACGTCATGGAGCTATAGATACAACCTAGATCTAGTACATACATGACCTTACTATGGATGTGGTGAGGAAAACATGAAATGTTTGCATGTTCATGGCATGCCTACAGCACAATGTAATATATAGCCTCTGTCAAAAAAGGAAGATTACACAAACATGTGCAGCTGATCACAAGTGTTCACATTCCTCCAAACCAACTAAGGAGCTATGAACCATAGGTCTGTAGTTTAGACATTGGCCCATGGGTGGCCAACTCCACAATTAAAGATTGGGATTGCCATAAAATACTTGTGTGCTTTAAAAATGTATTTTTAAAAAGTAACAGGGAAAAAGGAGTAAGTTGTGATTGAGGGGTTTCTCCTTTGCTGACCAGGGAGGAAATTAACTAGCGTGCTGGCTTAGTGATATGTGCAAATGAGTTTTTGTGGTTTGTATCTCTTTTCAACAAGCCATGAGAGGAAGCCAAGAACAATGCTTGAAACTGTGACTTGTTGTAACATATAAAGTGGCCCATTGTTATAATAGCTAGACAGTCCTAAGCAGGCTTCCTCAAACTCAGCCCTCCAGATGTTTTGAGACCACAATTCCCATCATCCCTGACTACTGGTCCTGCTAGCTAGGGATCATGGGAGTTGTAGGCCAAAAACATCTGGAGGGCTGAGTTTGAGGAAGCCTGAGCTAGACATTCCAAAGGATAAGTTGCTTGTGTGCTGCTGACAAACAAGCAGTCTCTCGTGAGAAGGAAAGATTAGCAGTAGCAGCTAGGAAAGCTGACTCAGCATCAGTAACCTTCAAGCAACTCCAGAGGCAGTGGACTAGAAAGAAGTGACTGCCTCTTAGCAGAATCTAGCACGGAATGGATGGTGGGTTGTGAAAATTTCATTTCCACTTCTCATACTTACATCAGCTTTCAGAATGACAAGCAGGAATGGGTGCATGTATGCTTGCAGAATGCAAGCTGAATTTCCATGCGTATGTGTGCACATATATGTGCAATACACACACACACATGCACATACATGGTTAACTGCTAGGAAACTACCCATATTTATTTTTAAAGAACAAATTTTGAGTATTGTTTATTTTTATTTAGCTTATTGCACAATATATCTGCCCTTTAGTTACTCCTAGAAAAAGTGACTATACCTTTATCATTACCTAGACTATGCCGAGTAATTAACCAGCATGCTTTTTTGTCATCGTGGCATAATTCCATTTGTTGTATGATTTGTCAATTCATTTTCTTTTGCCCCTTAGTGAATGCATGTTTCGCTTCTGTCCACTCGCCCTAACAAGCTTCTGTCTTCTTTTTTGTTTATTTGCATGCTTCCTCAATTTTCGTTAACTTTGGAAGATCAAGTGAGGAAAGAAAAGAGGGAGGGGAGGGGGAGATATTCCCTGAGGAAGAGGAGGAGAATCAGGATCTTGAGAAAAAAGAGGAGGAGGAACAAGTTGATGAAAAAGGGGAAGGGGAAGAGGTGACAGAGAACTGTGATAAGGAGGAGAACAAAGAAGCAGAAGAGAATGAAGGGACCCAAGATGAGCAAACTGAGGAAGGGACAGAAACAAAAAATAAAGAGGATTTGCAAAGGCGATACTCACAAGATGATCTCAGGTAAAACAGATCCCCGTAACATTGCTTCCCTCATGACTTGACCCTATTCCTTGCTTGCCCTCCATCACTCGCAGTAGCTTGTTGTTTATACTCCCTTTGTCCTGCAATTATTTTTAATTTCAGCCATAATGTTTTAATAGTTGAGTTTAGTGGAATGCTTTTGCAAACAAAATTATGAATTATAGCCACGTATAGCTTGCTGTATAGCTTACCCGTTCTGAACTAGTCATCCTTGGTTCAAATCAAGCATCAAAGGCTCAAATCAGCCACTCATGAAAGTAATTTTCAGCCAACTCCAGAGCTTTCTTAAAGTCTGCTGTCAACATAATACAGTATATATTCACTCTAACAATGGGTGGTTTGATTTTCACGCACAGCAATACCAAGAATGAGTGCAATGTGTTACTCTTCCAGGGGCTTTTTAATGTCCTCCATAATGGCTGGCATTTCATTAGTAGGGACAATAATACTTGATTGTTTTAAAAATTCACTACTGAATGTTGCATGCAGCGTCTTGAACTAGTTTGAGTAACGTGCTATAGAAAATGCTGAGTACTATTATTAGTACTACAGTATTGAGAACAGGGATGTTACAGAAGTTTTTTCATGTTCCAAACATTAACTACTTTAGATCATTCTTTTCTGGTGATATCACTGCAAAGGAATATGTGCTTTGCCTAATATGTAAGAGAAGGGAACTATTGATCTTGCTCATCTGTATAGTAATCTTATTTGCGATACATAAGTGTGTAGATCTTAAAGTGCCTTTTCATTCCTGTAAGTTACTTCTGTGTCACTCTTCTGTGTATAATACATCCCATTGATTTTTATAAAACTATCACCCAATGAGAAGTGTATGTAAACTCTGGGTACAGTGTAGAAGGCTGAAATCATTCATTTTTAAGTTACATTGGTGGTTTCTTGGTATGCAAGTGGACAGTGCTGCATTTTTACAATATAGTTTCTGATGGTGTGAGTTTAAAGTACAAACTGGAGGGGAGTTCTCTTCCCCTCCTCACCTATCCCCACTACGATCCCTTGTTCCCAGAAGCTCCATGTAAAGCCTTCCTCACTTACCCCCCCCCCACAAAAACCTCCTTTCCTTCCCATTGTAAAAGCAGATAGGCATGGCAGCAATGAAAAGGAGGGTTTCCCACTCTCTCCCTCTGGTGCTCTAGTGCACTAATTAGCAGCACACAATGGGAGCCCAATGGGGGATGTTGTTCCCCCATTATTGCAGATAGAACAACCTTCAGTAAAACTACATCACCCATGGGCCACTGGGTTCCATTGCTCTAGTGTGCTCCTAATGACTGCACCAGGGCACTGGAGAGGGAAGGCAGGAGGGGGGACTCTCCCTCTCAGCTGTCTGCATCACTGCAGTCGCTTACAAGGGAAGGGACGTGGGGAGTAAGGGTCAGGGCTCAAAGATTGGTGACGTGGGCTTCTAGGGATAGCCAGGGCCAGTATGGATGGGAAGTGCTTTCCTCACCAGCCAGCAAAAAGACTCCCTTGGAGAGTCCTCCTCAAGAGATTTGAAATTTGAGTGGAAGGTTTGAAGACCCCCTGCTTTCCCATCCTTGGCATGTGTCAGTATCCACACCCCCCCAATCTTCTTGGTTTGAGGCATATCAGTGTGTCATTTTGCCTGAACTGTTAAACCACGGTTGCACTTGCTCTGCAAACAGGGAGTGAAAGCTAGGGTTTGATCCAGAGCTCAAATTATGGGGAAATGTACAAGGCTTTTCTGAAATCGAAAAGCCCCAAGCCCTGATTTCCCCCTGCCACTGAGACTAGTGAAGAGACTGCAGCCATGGACAGGGAATCATCATAAGAATAAAGCACGTTTTTCTTAAAAAAGATAAAAGAAAAAGTTAGATTTTATCTTAAGCTAAAATGAAAACCAGCCTTCGGGTTAGAGAAGCCTTTTCACCTATTTAAAGTGTTTGTACTGTTTCTTCAATGAACACTTCAATGAATCAAGTCGTGGCAGCCAAGTTATTCGTAGCATTTATGCTTTAGGAATTCTGCCTCCTACACTGATTATTTTTTGTTTCTAAGTCATAATTATTCCATTAAATTGGACATCTTTACATCCCACTGTCATCTCTTTATTCTTATCTCTGTTCTTCTACTTTGCCGTCACATGCACTTTATAACTGACATTTTCATTGATTCAGAATATTTTTTTTACTCCCACGCCATGCTGAGCTAAGCAAAGTTTTAGTGTGTCTTCCAAACCTGGGCTCAGGTTAGTGAGGAGCCTGGATTCTGGCAATGACAAGCTAGATTCTGGCAATGACAGCCTCCTCTCAAATGTTTGTGTGGTCCTGGCAAGGTATGGTTTGGCTTGCCATGACATGTGAACCAGACCTGTTCAATACAGTCTGCCTGACGAGTACCTTTTGAAAATAATTTACATACATAAAAATTTTTATAGGTCCAATTCTTCACAAAGTTTCTATTAAAAACTCCCTAAAGTTAGGGGATAACTATACATTAAACACAAATAATAGAGATCTAATGCCATTTTTAAAAAAAGGGTGAAATTGAAATGTAGAAGTGGCAGAAGGGAGAACCTGTGTGTTGTGCCACTACCTGCCACTGCTCCTATCCCCCTGCTGCACCAAAGAAGAAACTAGGTTGTTTAGTCACAGCTGGTATCACTCATCTGAACATGACAGCTGGCTGTGGACATAGCTAGAAAAGGAAGCTGTAGCATTGGATTCAGAAACTGCTGATAAACTGGAGCCTTAGAGACAGTGGATGCTGCATGAGAAGGGAGAAAAGAAATAGGAGAGTTTCAAAAAAGTAGAGAGAAGGTGTTGTGAGCTTAGACACTGTAGGTCTGAGACCAGGAGCAGAGGAGGTTTGAGCCTAGAAAGAAGAGCACCAGTCCAACATAACAGATATGGAAGAAAGACCTGAGATAACTCAAGGATCAGGGTGAAGAAAGCCATTGGCTTCTGTACCTTCTCTATAATACTGAATAAGGAATATGTGGCCTTCCAAAGGTTGTTGGACTCCATCAACCCCAGCCAGCACCACCAGTGATCAGGGATGATATGAGCTGTCATTCAGCAACATCTGGGAAACTGCAGCTTCCCTGCCCCTGCTCTATAACAAATACCTCCTAGCAAGAAGCGAGCCAGAAGGGATATTAAACTACCTCTTGTCCCAGCAGGGCTTATAAAATGCTTCAACCGTTTCCTATCCTGCTGCTTCTCTGCTCCAGATCATTCCTCCTGAGCTGCTTTTCCTCCTGCAGGTTTCAAAAAGTGGGAAGAAGTAGTTTGAGAGAGTGATCTGGAGTACAGAAATTGCAGGTAAGAAACGCTCTGCCAAATTCTGGCTTCCCAAAGCTCTTTCTGTCTTTGTAGTGACAGACTCTGTACACATGTTTGCATATAGCTAGGCCCAGTTATTTGTGGTTTATGTATAAGGTGAAGGGCAAAGCTACGTGTTCCATGAGGGGGTTGGGACTTTCCTCATCTCTCAGCACATGGAGAGAGTACATTGTACATCCTTTCCCCTACAGGTATAAAAACTGATTAGGGTGGTAGAGGACTTTTAGTTGAAAATAAATAGGTTAAGGAGGCATTCTCACACTGTACTTGCTCAAAGGTGCAATGGCTGAAGTATACATATTTTTTTAAATCCGAAAACAAAGAATGATGGAAATTGCACACTCCTAAAAATCAGTATAATGCATACCAGTTTTCTTTCATGATTCCCTACCCCCATTAAAATCATACATGTTAACAGTATGAAAAATAATACAAAATTATTCTAGGGCTATGTTAATTGGCAATTACTTTATTTGTATAAGAAAAATCAAGTATAGTTTAATTTGTAGTGTTGTATCTTAATTTAGCTCACCCAAGGTATTCCTGGGTATTATAAAATCTAGCCATCCTATTTCCATACTCATTATCACTCTGCTTCTCCATAACAGAATTTATATTAGATGTTCCTTAACTTCTGGTGTGGTTGCTAATTAGAGAAATCTTCTCCACAGCAAGCTTTTAATTTATGGAATAAAACTGGTCAACCATGTCTCATCTTACCCTACAGCTGTGTCATGATTTCTCTTTATCTTGGATATTTTTGACAATTCATTGCCTCCAATGTGAAACACTGTGAAAGTAGCTTTTTCTATATTATTTATCTCATTTTTATGACATGATTAAAATTTCTCCTTTTTGCAGTTTGCTTTCAGGGTCATGTTGGATTTAGAACACAGCTGAATGCCTTACTTCCATTTCTTGATTTTAATATTTATTACTAGCTTTAAGCAGGGTTGTATTCTTCTTTCTCCTGATTCAGAAAATCACTTAGGGGTGAACATAAATGCAATTGGAGTTGAACTCATGATTAAAGTTATCTAACTCAATTACATATCCCTAAGCACATAATTTTAGTCACCCTTCTAAAGCATGGATTGCTTTTTGTTTCATTTTTTTTTTTTGTTTTGCAGAGTAGTACTGCCTGTAAAAGGCTAATTAATGGCAGCAACATTGTCATTGACACTCCATTAAAAATGTGGATGTTTATTTGACAAGCTGAGCCAGAAAGACTGCTCACTTTATGGCTTGAATGATTTACTGCCTGATAAGTCGTTCAGCCTCTCAGGTCATTTACTTGGTATTTTCAGATTTAACTGAGACATTATTTTCAGTTTAATTTGAGACCTGGCCTTTATCTGGGAGGAAGCTCCCTGATTATCAGGCTGTAAATGCAGTAAGGCTATAGATAAATAACCACTGTAGCACTTCAGAATACTAACTGATTAGGTTAAGGTGTGATTTTAAGGTCCCAAAACTTTTGATCCTTGTTTGTGTTAAGGTTCTTATTACCTAATTCTGATTATTAGTTCTAGTCCTTATTCTGACACAATGCCAGCTAAGCACAGATGAATGAACAATTGTACAGGTTCTAGGAGAAGTGGTCACACTTGCTTTGCTCCTCCCTGGATGTTCTGCCCTAAGTTAAGCCATGGCTTGGGTTAGTATGTCTTCCAAACCAGGGCTCATGGTTTAACTCTCCCAGACAATCCACAAGCTGTAAACCGTAGGACAAACCATGGTTGCAACTTGTGGTTTGCTTGGACAGAACTAAACTATGAGCTCTGGTTCAGATGGCACACTAAGCCAACCCATGGCTTAGCTCAGTGCAGCACAGCAGCAGAATGACCAGAGGAGAAGCAAAGTGTTCACAATCTCCCATCCAGCAGCCCAAATGTTTGCCTGTTCACACTAAGTCATGGTTTGGCTTAGCGTTTTACATGAACCAGGCCCTAGTTTGCATGAATGTATAACACAATGGAATACAAACTACTGTACATTTCTAAGATGAGGAAATGTGTTTTTCAGGTAATAAAAGCATTATTTTGAGCCAGGATTTTTCAAACTTTCTACTAAGCCAGGCTTTGCAGGCAGGTTCAGTCCCCAGCAGGTCTTTGAAACGGAGGGTGTTTCTCGTGGGATCTGTGTTGTTTACTCATGCAAGGCCTTTTTGGGGGGAGCAGCATTCACACAACACTGCTATTCTGTATTCACCCCGCCCCATTTCATCAGGATCATTTATCTTCCCATAGAAAATC
The DNA here is from genome assembly GCF_009819535.1 of Lacerta agilis. Lineage (NCBI taxonomy): Eukaryota > Metazoa > Chordata > Lepidosauria > Squamata > Lacertidae > Lacerta > Lacerta agilis. Next base: position 65,806,472 of record NC_046318.1, read on the forward strand.
TGAGAAGTTAAATCAACTTGTTTCCAAGTTGTTGCCAACAACATTTGAAGGACGCATTTGCAGTATGAAGAATAGGCCACTGTGAGAACAGGATGCTGAACTGGATGGGCCATTGGCCTGATCCAGCAGGCTCTTCTTATGTTCCTATGAAGCCCCTGTCTGGAAGTGCCCTGAATCCCTGAAGAGAACCTCTGCCAGTCAGTGCAGTCCAGGGCATGGTGGAAGGTAGTTAGGTAGATCTCTGGTTTGCAGTAGCTCAGCAAAGGTTTCTGACACCCAGTTATTTTTATAATAGCCATAACAAAAAGGCCCCCTCTTCCTCCAAACTAAGACTGCTGAAATGAAGCAAGGTTGGGGGGAAACCAGGACTGGATTTTTCTGTGACTGGACTGTGATCTTATTTTCAATGTTGTTGTTGTTGTTTAGTCGTTCAGTCGTGTCCAACTCTTCATGACCCCATGGACCAGAGCACGCCAGGCACACCTATCTTTCACTGCCTCCTGCAGTTTGGCCAAACTCATGCTAGTCGCTTCGAGAACACTGTCCAACCATCTCATTCTCTGTCGTCCCCTTCTCCTTGTGCCCGCCATCTTTCCCAACATCAGGGTCTTTTCTAGGGAGTCTTCTCTTCTCATGAGGTGGCCAAAGTATTTTCAATACATAACACTAATTCCTGGGTTGAGAATGTGATTCAGGGGCACACTATTCCTTAATTCTGAGGATGTGTCTTCCCCTATCCTCAGGCTAGTATTTTGACTGGCTGTGACTGGTGGCCTTCAGGGTTTTAGTGAAAAACAAAGTAGCTCTCATAAGCCTAAAGTCTCCCACACCTGGTGGCTGAGCTAGAACACTACATTACTGAGCTCAATGGATCAGTATATGACAGCTTCCTGGTTTCTAACTGGATCAGAGGGGATTATTATATAGACTGCAGATGGGACTCACATGCATATAGAAACATTCCCTGCACATACAAAATAAATGTGTCAGGGGAGAGGCTAGACTAGAACTTTTCTCCCAGGCATTAAGTTGTCTTTGAAGGAGAAAATATTTTATATGTAGGACTATTCAATCATATGAGTCCATAACTACAGTCTTTGTTCAGGTCATACACAGGTTTATCACCTCCATGAGAAATAAAGCCTATTAATCTGATCAGTTTTTATCCAAGTGAGGACTTTAGGATTTTTATAGTTTAAAAACTGACACTGTCCCTTTGCTTTGATACCAATAGGCCAATGAAAACTCATATAGTATACTGGATGGAAAAGTAGCTTCTGCTGCATAATTGTTCTGAACATCCTGTTATCATTCACACTGTTTGACTAATCAATGAAAGAAATGCTTCTCTGACTAGGAGATAGGGCTTGTGTTAAAACCTCTATTAAGAAATCTTCAGAGGTCTGTTCATTTGATGAGTCATAACTCAGATTAAAATTTATTTCCATAGCAACTAAAAATCATTTGTTCTTTCCCTAAACCAGAGTACATCAGTGCATTAATATATGCATTCCCTGTTTTGCTTGAAGATGGAGAAACTTATGAACACTTATGAGGAGTACAGTTCTGGTCAACCACACCTCAAAAAGGATATTGTAGTACTGGAAAAGGTTCAGAAAAGGGCTACCAAAACAATCAAGGAGCTGGAGCAACTTCCTTATGAGGAAAGGTCAAAATAATAATAATAATAATAATAATAATTTTATTTATACCCCGCCCTTCCCAGCCAGAGAACCGGGCTCAGGGCGGCTAACATCAATTAAAATCACAACAAAAAACATAAAAACGATCAATTTAAAATAACAGATTAAAATACAAATTTAAAATTCAATTAAAACTGCAGGTCTCAATTTCAAAATAACCCACCAATAAAAGATGAAGCATAAATATTAAACAGAAACCAACCCAAAGGCCAGGTGGAACAGCTCCGTCTTGCAGGCCCTGCGGAAAGATGCCAAATCCCGCAGGGCCCTGGTCTCCCGTGATAGGCTGTTCCACCAAGTCGGGGCCAATATTGAGAAGGCCCTGGCCCTAGTTGAGGCCAACCTAACGTCTTTGTTGCTCGGGACCTCCAAAAGATTATCACTTGAGGACCTTAAGGTCCTACATGGGACATACCAGGAGAGGCGGTCCCTTAAATACGAGGGTCCCAAACCGCATAGGGCTTTAAAGGTCAAAACCAGCACCTTAAACCTGATCCTGTACTCCACCGGGAGCCAGTGCAGCTGGTAAAGCACTGGATGAATGTGGTCCCGCGGCAAAGACCCGGTAAGGAGCCTCGCCGCGGCATTCTGCACCCGCTGGAGTTTCTGGGTCAGCTTTAGGGGCAGCCCCGCGTAGAGCGAGTTACAATAGTCAAGTCTGGAGGTGACCGTCGCATGGATCACTGTGGCCAGATCAGGGCGAGAGAGGTAGGGGGCCAACTGCTTAATACGGCGGAGATGGAAAAATGCCACCTTTGCTGTGATTGCAACCTGTGCCTCCATAGAAAGAGAGGCATCAAAGGTTACACCCAAACTCTTGACGGAAGGCGCTGGCACTAGTTGGGCCCCCGCAAGAGATGGGAGTTGGCCTCCCAACCCCATGTCGTCCCGACCCAGCCAGAGGACCTCTGTCTTCGAAGGGTTTAACTTCAACCGGCTCCCACGCATCCATGCAGCCACAGCCTCCAAGCACCTGGCCAGTGTGTCTGGGACCGAGTCAGGGCGGCCGTCCATCAACAGAAAAAGCTGGGTGTCATCAGCATATTGATGACAGCCCAGCCCGAAACTCCGGACAATCTGGGCAAGAGGGCGCATAAAGATATTAAAAAGCATCGGGGAAAGGATTGTGCCCTGCGGAACTCCACACACCAAGGAGTGTCGCGGCGACAATTCCCTCCCTAGCACCACTCTCTGTCCCCGACCTGAGATAAAGGAGCGCAGCCATTGTCGGACTGTGCCCTGAATCCCCACGTCGGCAAGGCGGTGGTCTAAAAGATCGTGGTCGACCATATCGAAGGCTGCTGACAAATCTAAAAGAATCAGCAAGCCCGAACCGCCTCGATCCAGTTGTCTACGAAGATCATCTGTTAGCGCCACCAAAGCTGTCTCGGTCCCATAACCAGGGTCCCATAACCAGGGCGGAAGCCGGACTGAAACGGATCCAGAGCCAAAACATTTGGGGCTTTGTAGTTTAGAGAAAAGACGAGGAAGATGGAGGTGTGTACAATTGAGCAATGTGTGGAGATGCCAGCACTGCTGCAATGTGCTGCTGATGTTATTGTGAGGGCAGTGTAAGTGCTGCTGGCAAGTTTATGTCTGCCTGGAGCAGCAGGGAGTGGGGAATTTCCTGGTAGCAGCACCAAATGGAATGGATTTTGTGGTCTGTGCATGTGTACTGGTTGGCACCGGTCTGTTAAGGACATACATATGTTAGCTGGTATACATGCACCAAACATGCCCAGAGCTCTATTCAGCACCACAGTTCACCTCACTAAACAAAGTATAGCAAGAACAAAAACCAACTTACATGAATTTCTCAAAACAGCTCTCAACAGAAGCATGATATTTGTTATTTAAAACCCAATAGAAAAGTGTGGTATACTGTATATTAGTATGATTTAGTTCCCTGGCCTTGAACTTCACCACTACTTTACTGTGGGTAACGTTCCTGGTTCAGGCCAGTAGAGGGCAGTTACCTGGGTGGCAGAGGCTGTTCTCGGACTCCTTCTAATCCTGCCTAAATTATGTCAAAGTGTTCCATTGAATATGTTTCTGCCCCAAAACAGTGGTGTTCACTTTGAAACCATCCTCTGATAACCAGCACGGGGAAATTGTCCTATTGATGCACCATTATATTGTGCAGTAGATAGCTAGGGAATTTGCATACGGCACAGTGAGGTGATGTTGACACAGTTGTGGGTTGAGAAGCTGTTGTGTTCACACTCAGAGTGCATTTCTTTGGAAATGGAGCCATAGCAAAGGGATTTAACCCCCTATGACATTTTCCCAGTTTCGTTTACCATCTAGTCTACCAGAGTTAGATCTGTATGGGGATTTATGTATACTTGTGGGCTTCCATCTTATTTAGGGAAGCTTCTTGTTCACACATGTGGATATCTTGTGTGTGGGACCATTCAAAGAAAATAAAGATGTTGAACATGTTGAACTTCATGAATGGTCCACATAAAGTCACATTTCCACGCACCTTCACATTCAGAGCTCATATTCTGTATTTCTGTATTGCCACATTTGATTTCTGAACCAAGGAGGAAGATTGTGCTGATTGGTTTAAGGCTACTGTTGGATGGGAGAAGAGGCAGCTCCCCAGTGCTTGATGTTACATTCAAAACGTTTCTGGAAAAGTATGCAACTATGGGTAGCTGATACGGCAAACACATACTTGCCTTGTATAAGTATAATACAGTAGCACTCAAATATAATATCAGAATAAAGCCAGTCTTTTGGTAATAAGAAATTGCATCCTTGGGCAATAATTTGGTGCAAACCCTAAAATGGTTCTGTGAAGGATTTGAAGCTTAAACATTTTGGCTGAGAAAGTGCCCATGTTTTGTTTCACTCCTCCTGCCTAAACAGTATTTTTCTTAATACGTGGAATCTTGTTTAGTAGTAGATTGTACAAATGAAAATATATAATCAGTGGATCAGCACTTAAGTATTTTTTAATTTAAAAATCAACATTAAATTCTGGAATAAAAATATAATAACATGTACTGTATAATTCTCAGATTTTATTGTGTAGCAGAAAAGTGTCTTTACAATTTGACAAACTGTGTGTAAACAAAGTGCTATAATAATGCCAGCGAGCCAATACTTTCAGTAAGATTTACAGAGAAAGACAAGTACAATCAGGTACTAACAATAGCATGAAACTGAAAGTTTTCCTTTTCTCCTGCTAATCAAAGCTAACTACCTTCTGTGTGAATTAGGCTCAACTCATATACCTGGGAGTAAGTCCCCCTGAACACAGTGGGGCTTACTGTATTTACGCGAATCTAATGCGCCATCAAATCTAATGCACACCTCAATTTTCAAATCCTTTAAACCAAAAAAAGTATTTGCTGGTGCCATCAAATCTAATTTGTACCCTGATTTTCATGATGTCATTTGCCCCCCCCAAAAAAAGGTGTACATTACATTCGATTAAATACAGTACTTCTGAGTAGACATGTATAGGAGCTCTGTTAGTTGCTTTGTCCCTATAGCCTCCCTATGCTTTCCATCTGAAACCTTCCTTTTCTGTTTTTTCCTTTTTACTTTCTTTCTTTTTGTTTTGTTTACTGCATTGTTTATCCATCCACCGGCTGACAGTGTCTTTACATCCAAAATGCAAAGCAGACAGATGGGCACTTCAGGACAGAACATAACTAAGAGCACCAGCATCAGCGGGGAGATGTACACACTAGAGAAGAACGATGGCAGCCAATCTGACACAGCAGTGGGCACTGTGGGTACAGGTGGCAAGAAGCGCCGCTCCAGCATTGGTGCAAAGATGGTTGCAATCGTGGGCCTTTCGCGGAAAAGCAGAAGTACCTCACAGCTCAGCCAAACTGGTAGGAACAAGATTCCCCCCACCCCCACCCCAATTGTGGTGTTGTTATTCATGAGACATAAACTGCATTATTATTATTATTATTAGCTAAATTCCTAGGTGGAAAAGACTGAGCAAGTTTAAACTTATTATCTTTCAGTGTTTTGTCAAGCCATTTTATTTAACCAGAACCTCATTCAGACCGGACTACTGTGGATCGTATTTGTCTGCTCACTGGACCGCGCTGAATGCAGTAATCTTTTTTTTTTCCCTTTCAGGAAGCAACCTGACTTGCTGGGTTTATATTCTGGGAATTGTTACTAATGGTTCGTGAAAGACAGCTGAAATGCTGCCGGTGCATTTTCTTTGCCTCTCCTATTGTCCCCTCTCTTAAATGCGTCTTATGACTATGTTCTGCATTTCTTTTGCTGTGGGATAGTATTTATCATCTTCAAGGTTGTCCAATATATTTTAGGCACACTAAGTTATGACTCTACTTCTTGTTACTTTTTATTTCTTTTCAGCTTCAAAATGTACTTATAATTGCAGTAAATCACCATAACTGGTTACAGGTTAAAGTTAGATCTGCTATTCAGCATTTATTTAGTGCCACCAGATTGTTAGGTGCTATATATAAATTCCAACTTCTGAGTGTTCTAGATAAGAGGGGGAACATTTTTAAATACTTAAATGGTCTACTTTTAGATAGAAGTGCAAAGCAGGTGACTGAAAGTGCATATCTATATTTTATTTTACACTGTTTCCATTTTTTGTTTAATGTTTGGTTTAGACTGTGTATATTTCTGCCCTCAGTCCTTCAGTTGAAGGGCAGATTTATAAGTACTTTTAACAAACAATCAAATCTATAATGAGGTATTCATCCTGTTTTTAGATATGCCCAAGTTATATTCTGGTCTCATCAGCATTTAGAGATTGAAAAAACAACATTGCTATATAGCTAATACAGCGAGCCATATTACCTTACATTGAATTTATTGCACAAGCGAATCATGTTGCTTGTGAATGTGTATTTGTGTGTGTGTGTGTGTGTGTGTGTGTTTCTGGACTCCATAGAAAAAGTTAACATGTCTTCAAGAACACTAGAGTACTTAATAGTGCATGTCTCTGCTGCCTAGCATTAAGAGAGCCACACGGGTTTTTAAGGCTATTTAGTTTTCAAGTATGGTGCAAAAGCAAGCGTTGTAACATCATCTTTAGATAGATCAGATGTATCTATCTAAATTAAAGATTAAATTAGTGTAATTGTAAGGAATATTTTTAACAGATAAGGTCTCTAGAGGGCAGTGTTACTTGGACTGTTAAGTAAGTTCTGCTGAGTTTTTAAGATTAATTTTCAGCAATACTAACTTTCTTCTACAGGTATCATACTACCTAGCCATTTCTCCTGGTTATGTGAAGTCATATCAAAATACACAAGATGGAGTTAGATAGCAGTACAAAGGGACATACTATAATTAATGCTGCCCTAAGATCTTCATGTGTCCCACATGTAGATTGCTAAACAGGTGAATTAAAATGCTCATTTTATAAATAGTGAATGCTACAGTTGGATAACATGAGGTTTTATATTGAATTTTCTTCCCTTATCAGATTATTGGGAAGATATGAATTTAGCCAGTGTGTGTGTGTGTGTGTGTACAAGCTGCCACTTGGATGAGAAGGGTCTTATGTGGGTACTGCAATAAAATATAATAAAATAATAAAATAGGGGCACAAGCTACTTCAGTATTAAACTCTGTATTAAATTCCAATGTGAGCAAGCCCAAAGACTGTGACTCTTCAGCTCTTTGGTCAAGTTGGCATGTAAAAAGGTAGTGGGATTCATAAAGGCTGTACAATTTTGCATCCCTCAATACAATGACAACTCTTCCTTAAGATTTGCCTTTGAATCTCTGCAAACATAACTGATTACAGAAGAACACTGCAGTTTTTCTGCAGAATTCCCTTATGGGTTACAGTTCCCCACAGTGTACTGTACCTTTCAAACATATATCCAAAAACTCATTTTGTTTTAAAGAAAACCGTGTGGTTTTTTTTTCAAGTTCCAAATCAGTTGTTGGGCTGGTATGCACACAAAGTTGCAGAATATTAATTACTCTTTTACTGGGTAGAACTTCATTGTTAAATTTTTGGTCAGGAAGGATATTTAATGAAAAGTAAAGGAATGGAGTGCCATATACTGAATGACATGTGCTTTGCATAGTATTTAATATTTAATTATAACCTGGATTGGATTTAGTTGGATGACCAACATGATAAAGCATAATAAATATGATGTAAATTTTAATTTTGTATCATTATACCATCCCCAGATGTCTACGATTTTGGAGAAAATGTTGCCAGACACTAAAATAAATAACATTTATGTTAAGCAGGCCATGCAATGAGCATCTTGTTTCCCTAATGCTCTAATGGTTAAAATAAATGTATAATGTTGTAGGGGAAAGCTCCTTAATGAAATCATTGGACTCTGGCAGATATGTTCCAGAAGTAAATTTTGCAAAACTAGCATGCAGTAGCTGTCTGGACTAATATGTAGATGTAGTTTTCCTCCTATTTATCACTGTAAAGTTACATTGCAGGTTTTTCTTAAATTTATGCTTACAATAAGTGTTATGTCTATTACAATATACACAACATTAGAAGGGCATATAAATAATATGTAAATGTTTTCCAGTAATTGTTTGTTGTTTTTTTGGTACTTCCAAGTTGTGCAGCTGACACTGCCTCCTTGTTACCATAACTTATTCCAAGTTACTTGTACAACTGTTTCAAGTTACAGAAGATTTATAGCCTGCTTATTGGGTAAACTGGGACAGAATAAGCACAGTTCTTTACACTCTCTAGCACATTTGCTCCAGGATCTTGCAAGCTTGTTTTACTATCTGCCCTTACTCTTTTCTGTTGGCACTTATTATATGGCATGTCAGTATAATGTCAACAAAGGCTGTGTTTACACTCTGTAGATCGAGGTAAATTGGCTCATAGTAAGAAACAAGTGACCCTGTTCTGTAAGTTCCAAAATCCAGGTTAGGAAAATACCTTTATTAGGCTAACAGAGATAGATAGATACAGTAGATAGATAGATAGATAGATAGATAGATAGATAGATAGATAGATAGATAGATAGATGATAGAATGATAAATTATAATTTGGAATGTTTTGAGTTTCCTGGAGCTGTTCATCAGCCTAGATGGTGAACAAAACACAGAGGTGGGAAGTAAAAAATGTAGAGGATAGTAATTCCTTGCATTTGCGTCTGGTTGTAGTCTTAAGGCAGAATGTGAAAGGAACTAGCAGGTACATGGATAAGGCTGTTTGGGGAGCACTGCAGGCTACACCAAGGCCTTCTGGGAAGAAGAAGCATAATTATGGCTGATTCCCAGTCTTTGCAATTACAAAAACTAACTTTTCCCCAGGCCTCTTTCTCTGTCCTTAGATGAAACACATGTGTTTCTTGATAGGCAGAAAACAGGAATTAAAAAAAAACTAGTCACTCTTTATATTAACAGAAATGGAAATTAATGTTGCTAGGTTTTTTAAAAAGTCAACAGAAGTCTGATAGAGTATCTTTACCTAGCAGTTGGAAGGGATGGCCCCTAAAAGAATAAAGCGAGTAACAGGAGGTACATTTTTATTTATAAATATTACTGCTTACCAGTGCCATTACATACTGAGCTGAAAAGCAACAAAGGGTAAATGAACAATAATTACCAGTACTCCAAAAACATGTTATGCCACATTAGAGAAATACTCAAATTATAAATATTTGCCTTGTGAAATACGTTCTTGTGACATCAGTACAACACTCCTTCAGTGTCAGTATAATCTAATGCTTTGAGATGTTTCCATAATGTACCTTTTCATACATACCAACCAGTGTTCATACACGTAGCTGTGACAGAGCACAGGACTGCATACACTAATTCACCTACTGCAACATCTCTTTTAAATGACAGAAAAGTTTTTTGGAAGTTGTGTGGGTTCCAAATAATATCTCTGTGCCAGTCGAGATATAATATTTCTCTGCTTCTTGTTTACTGTGTCAAAATGTATTATTACATTTATGTACTGCCTTTCTTCTGTGGAACTGAAGACAGAAGACATAGAGGTTTCAAGTGGTCTCCCATCCAGACACTTGCCAGACCTGCTTAACTTCAGCAGAGTTGCTGCATCATTCGCCTTCAAGTCGTGCCTTGACTGTATGTCACATCTGGAAATCAGAGGTTTTTTCCCCAGTGTTGCTGACACACCTCATTATAGATTTGGTTGGGGAAATTGATTTGGTCTGCCAGCCTGATCCTAACCACCCCCCATTTTCATGGACCACGTTAACAGGTGGGTGGGGGAGGAGAAGAGGAAGGAGAAGTCCCATTGCACCGAGTGGAAGTCCACTTGCACAGTACTGATTATCTGTACCGGGTGACACCAGACTGTCACCACTTGCACAACAGGCTTCTACCTATGCAGATGAGATCTCCCCTTCATCTCCTCCTGCCTACAGACTCACACCCATCCCACCCTACATCTGTTTCTAAGGGCTCAGACTCCTTTGCAGCAAATTGGCAGGCCATGGCAGGGGGGCTGCAAAGTGGGGGGGGGAGGGAAGTCCCATCAAGTTCTCTAGTGTAAGATTGGATCTCACCCATTATATATAGAAGCAGTAATGGATAAGTACAGTAATGCATTTATGTGCATTCTATAGTTGTTAGATAGTGATGGTATCATTATAAGTACCGTTGATTAGATTGCTGACAAACCAACACTTGCAAATGTCGAAAGCATATGCACTTTCAAAAGTTGCAGAATATGGAACCTATTCAAGTATTTGGTCCCAAAATTGGACCTTTGCAGTCTGCCAAGTTATTTTTCTTCCAACATGGTGGCAAAACCTTTATACAACATGCTCTTACTTTTTACTGGTCTCAGATTACCTTCCACATCAAGTAAAATATACTGATGAATATTTGTGAATGCTGACACAAAACCAAGGGACAAAGAGTCAAAAAGTTAATGCAAGTCTTCCATTTTCTGAATGAAGCTCAAAGTGAATGGTCAGAATGGGAAGCTATGGTTCTTTCAGATGGTGATTGTATTTAGAGAAATATGAGTTATGGTAATATTTTCAAGAATATATTATTTACTGGGATACAGAAGGGTATAATTTCAATAAATTAGGGCCAATGACTTGAAATACTATGGCATTTTCTATGTAAAATGATAAAATACATTTGAATATAATATTACAAAATATAGCCAAATAGCCAAATGTATTGTTGCTACTTAATTATATTATAGAGGTATTTATTTCCTGAACTTTCTGGATATCTTCTACTTATGCATGATAATACTACAATCTACGTACGTTTTCTAATCCATTTTCTTCTTACACTGTTGATGGCTTCTATTTTCAACATTTATTGAGGTCCGTCCCCGTCCCCCCCATTTTCCTAACTGGCAAAAACTGTCACAGACTTAAGCAGCTTGCAAATCCGTCTCTAAGCATTTAGTATATTTGTAGTTATTATTGTACTAAAAGAAAGGCATTTATACTTTTAGGTGTAATAAATATGCTAAACAGTACAATTTTAAGTGCTGAACTAAGTTATATTTCATGTTTCTAAAGTAAATTTAGGTTTAATGAGTAAGAAAGTAAGTATTGCATATGGTTGGGAAGCAACAGAACTTGGTGGATCTGTCTGCTCTCCGAGCCACAGTGATAGTGAAAGCTCATGAGTGACACGCCCACCAGTGCTTTTGTACATGAGAACCAGGAGCTTGCAAATTTAAGAGATATTCAGCCACAAGATAAGGAGCAGTTGGGTGGCTGGATAGTGGTTGGAACAGCAGACAGAAACCATATTTGAAATGAATAGAGACAACTGATAGAAGAAGTGAGCAAAGAGGAGAAAGCAAGAGAAAGAATGAAGAGGAAGAAGACTAGCAAGAAGGAAAGGAGGCTTAGGAGGAGAAGGAGGAGGCACTGTGGCAGAAGTCATGCAATGAACTTCATAAGAACAGTGTCCTCAGGATAAGATTGGTACTTTGGACCAAACTGAAGGGTGTTTTCTACCCTTGTGAGCACTATGGCAAAGCACAGGAGGAGATTAATGGGATCTAACAGGTAGTCAGTAGGTGAAAGCCCTGCCCAAGCAATATGTGGTCATTCTTGTAGATCCTAAGTTCCAAATTCCCCAGCCAGGTTAGGACTTCACAGCATCTCTCATGGCGGTGGGTAGAGGCAGATTCCAGGTACTTTCCCCCCTAGCTTGGTGAGTAAACCCTCTTGAGTTAGAGATTTCAAAAAGTTTCATTCCTTGATGTGTATGCACCCAGATACTTATAAAAGTTACAGTAAACAACAAGTGAGCATCGGTAAGCCAGTTTTTGCATTACGGGGGGGACGGACGGACATGAAGGGGGCAGGTTATAAAGTACTACTCCCATCTGAGCCAATGGCACATGTTTCAATCCCACCCCCAACACACACACACACACACACACACCTCCACCTGAATTTCAACGTTTGTTAATTACTGGAAATTTTACATCTCAGAGAAAAATTGTTTAGTGTTTATTCCAGATTCCTATTCAGTAACTGAAATAATTTATCTCATTAACATAGTACACTTTGTAAAATTCTTTGATACTCAAGTGCAACTATTACGAAGCTTGACATTTTTGTTGATAGTAGTGCTTGTGCTTGAACAAAAAAATCTTTCTGGTTTGTGTATTTGGACAGGGAGTGTTTGCTTTCCTGATGTCAGTTGTATTTCTTTACTCCATCATATTCTTTCTGGTTGCTGGCACTGAAAAGACAGATAAATATTCTTCCTTGTAAAGAAGTCTGTGTCCCATGAAAGATTGATCTGATCTGGAATGTGTTCACCTCCTTCACAGTGCCTCGAACATCCAGCTCCAACTCAAAGACTGCAGCTTAATTTTATTTAATATAATTTATTCTTAGGCCTCACCTTCCTGACAGCCCATGATGGGTTACAGCACAAAAGTAAAAATGCAGAGAAGACAATAAATCAAATTCATATTGTAACCCAACAGTCTACTAATATAATTAAATTCACCCCCTATATACTTTCAACAGCAGGAATTAAAGTGCTTAAATAAATATGCTTTGAGTTACATCTAAAAAAGGTGTTCATAGTTTGAGGGAAAGGAATTATGTAATTTTGCACCAGCAATAAATAGGATCTCTCTTTGGACATGTGATATGGATTTTGCGCAGAGATGATTTCGTTAATATAGCATTCTCTTGGAGAAGGCCGTGAAGTACTTCCTTATGTGGTGAAATATAAAGAGGAAAAGGCTGTTCTAATATATGTAGTGCCCAAACTGTTTAGCGCTTTTAATGTCAAAATCAGCACCAACAGATCAGTGTGCCCTGGTAATCTGAAGATCCTCCGGCGCTATCTGCTCACTAAGACCCTTCAACAACAGAAAGCAGGCAACTGCATCTGCACCAGATTAAGCGCCTAATAAATTATCAGTGGCAGCCCCCACAGAGAGTATAGTGCAACAGTATACCCTTAATCCTTGGAAGGGTGGTGGTCACACTGACTTGGACCAGAATGGTCATGGCCTTAACATCAGGTAGAATTTACAAAAAGGGGTTCTGGCCACTTCCAGGCCAATCCAGCAGCTTTCCACGGCTAAGAATATAGGGGATTATAGGAGACTGATTGTTACCTTTTGTGGATGTGCTTATCCTACCCAAGTTGTAATATCTGTAAACTATAACCATCTTATCTTGGTTGGAATTCTGTATTATTTAGATTATTTGCATCTGATTCTGTATAATGGCTAGTTGTTGAAAATGCACTGTGACTATAAAACCTGAGGCAGGTGAGAAGTATACAGTCGTACCTTGGTTGCCGAATGCCTTAGAACTTGTATGCTTTGGCTCCCAAACAATTGAAAACTGGAAGTGAGTGTTCCGGTTTTTGAATGATTTTCGTAAGCCAAATGTCCGGTGCAGCTTCTGCGGCTTCCGATTGGCTGCAGGACAATGGTTCCGAGAGTTGGACAGACTCCCGGAACACATTCTGTTCATATTATCATGTCCAGATACATGATAAAAAACCTTTGTTCTGTTGGTTATTATAGAGTAAAGGAATAAAGCATAAAGTGGGTGGAGTAAAGACTTTAGCAATACTGAGCGGTAATCCTTAGTATGAATGCTCCAATTTTCACTTGTCAAATGTTGTGAATGGCACAGTTATTTCTAGAAAAGATGTATGCTGTTTGTTACCCTTTTCTAGCTTTCCTTTGTTCCTGTTTGTTCTGCCCCCCCCCCCCTGCAATGAGGGCAAATGAGAGCAGCTACCACAGCACCATGGAGAGCTCCTAGGGAGCAACTTTCATTGAGGGATGAAGGTGAACTGTGGTCTTTTGAGCCACTGCCCACCCCTCTCCTAATCTCCTCCTGTTATTGCACTGGCGAGGTGGTGTGAAAAACACTCAGGCCTGGGGGAAAGCCCCTCTGAGGTGCTGGGGGATTTGGATCAGTGGGCTCCTGCCTACCAGTGGACCCATATTCCTACCTGATTCAGTGAACCCCTGATCACTATCATCTGGCTCAGACCCAGAAACCTGTTTCAGCCCCTCAACTGATGGCGCTGCTGTATCTGACTCAGTGCCCTGATCACTCACTGGGCTCCAGGGTCAAGATGGCTTTGTTGCAAATAAAATGTACCACATATTATTATGGTTCATTTGACACCCCCCCTCCCCTTTTGAGCCTGTGAGAATTTCTGGAATGATACGCATCTCTTAGCAAGTTGTTTTTCATCTTGCTTTAGTCTATGCCAGCAGCAGATACAGAACAGAACCTCCCTGATAACCAGTTGTGGTGACTAAGCAGAGCTCTTCTGCGCACTGAGTGCATGAAAGGGAAGCTTAGATAATAAAACTATTACAATTAGGAGAAGCACATGTACTGCATAACAAAAGAGGGTAATGTTCGCTGAAAAAAGAGTAATGTTATATGGATTAATACATTTAGTGAAAGAGGGGAGGGCATATTACATGTGACTATGCCCTTCTGTTTGATAAAAGTCATTTACATAAGTAGGGTTTTTTAAAATCACATTATATGATTTGTTTGTTTATATCACAGAGTTTATTTTCTACCAGTTTCATAAACATAAGAATACAGCTGAAGTACCAATTTTTAGTTTTTAACCAGTTTGTTTAGAATATCCACAGTGGGGGATTGAGAAGTCTGCTCAGTTATTTTTGTGGGTTCATTTATTGAATCCTTGATCACCGTCCTTGTCTCTGCTAGATCTCTTGGCAGCCTTTATGCAGGAATAATTGTAAATGGCACTGTCATCATCCTCAAATACAGAATTTTAGTTTATGATTCTCCTCAGAAACTAGCAAACATTGTTAAATTGAATATTTAGCTGAACGATCAACCAGAACCTTTATGTCCATAGGCTCTTAAGCATTAAGAAACGTATCTCCAGAGAGCCCTAGAGACATTACAACACTCTTCACTGAGTAATGCCCTCAATATGTTTTGGACTACAATTCCAATTATGGACTACAATTGTAGTCCAAAATATCTGGCTGGCAGGTACCAGGTTGGCAAAGGTTGGGTTAGAGTCTACTGTTAGCTTTTTGTAAAGATGGACAGAAAACTAGTTTGCTTGCCCTTGATTTGTGTGTGTGTGTGTGTGTGTGTGTGTGTGTGTGTGTGTGTGGCAAGTCTTAATTCTCTAGTTTTTACCACTATGTAGTATGCCTGAGTTCTTCATTAGGTGGTGTGGTTGATGCCCTGTCACTAGAAATTAATTATCCCATCATGGCTCTCTCCGGGTATACTGCATGGGAATGTTGAAATGTTTTCTTTACTAGACCTTTTAAGGGCAGATTAGCTCATAGATTGTTTTTTGACAAACTGCATGTTTGAAGAAGTGAAGTTGGAATGAAAGGAGCTGAGATAAAGAAAGTGTCTTATATGGATCCTGAGATAGGTTTTATCCTAGTCATATATATCTAGAATGAAAATGATGCAGCTTGCACCCTTCCTAGCAACAATTGAAAGAAAACCGCCACTTCTGACACAACAATTAATTGAATATAACTGCACAAGGCTGGTGACAACAAATATTAATTTCCATGTTTAAATAATGAATGAGAATATAGCTTGTAGGTTACTAAACTAGGAATAGCCCTAGGGAACACATCATGTGAAGCTACTTCTCTGGCTGCTGATCTGTTTCTAAGTACAATTCAAAGTGCTGGTGCTTAACTTCAAAGCTCTTTATGGTTTGAGTCCAAGGTACCTCAAGGGCCTTCTCTTTCCACAAATACCTGCCTGTTCATTTAAGTCTTCATCAGAGGCCTTTTTCCTGGTGCCCCCATCTTCAGATTCAGACAGATGGAAACTGTTTCAGAAGACAGACAGATGGAAATGGATGCCTCTAATGCCTTTTTGGCTCCAGGCAGAGACCTTTTCATTTTTCCCTTGCAGAATTTTAGCGTGAGCCATTTGGAGAACCTTGCGTACTGAAGGTGGGGTTAAATCTTGGGATAAATGAAGTTGAAATTCAGAAATATGTGATGCATAACACCTTCAGCTGTGAATAAAGCATTCTCAGTCCTACGTTACAGAGATGAAAGGTCATGACTGAGGATAGTGTAGTGTAACTGGCTTCACTGGCTTCTTTCCCCCATTTTCAGACTCTCATCATTTGCCAACTTAAAAATTAGGGTCAATTTGAGAGGTGACGTGGTGCATATTTATGCATACTTGAATTTATTTCCCCGCATAATGTTTATTTCATAATAATACTGCACAAACTTTGAAAAATGATTTGTATCATCAAACTCTAATCAAACTTAGTAAGCTCTATTCTTGAGGAAATCAGAGGGAATGATAAGATTAAAATTGAACTTGTTTTTATTAAATTCAACTGTTTTAATCCATTTATTATTTAAGAAGAGTATATTTTCTTGAAGAAATCTAAACCAAAGATGCTTCAGAAATATATATGATTTTTTCCTCCCTTCTAAGCTATATGCATGCTGGCTATGAATCATAGGTTTTGCTATGATTAAAATTAATTATAAAATTTATGGGAGAAAATAAAAATTAAGGATTCTACATACTGTGTTAAGTGCTACTTGCTCTATTCAAACAGAATGTATCAAAGCTGAGAAAGAAATAGGTGGGTAATGGAACATCTTACAACGTTGATGTTGGAGATGATGGAGGAACAGAAAACCATGAATAGTCTGTTCTAATATTAATATTTAGGGTACACTTAATGAAATCACCATAAAATACATTGTTAAAACAAGCAAAATATCTCCCCCCTCAACTCTCCACAAAAACACAATTGATTATAGATCTCCTTTGTATAGATTTGTTAGTGGTCACAAATGTAACCTGAGTTTCTTAAAGGCACAGGCAACATCATACAATTCTGGAATATGTATGCTAAATAAGAAAGATAGCCAGAGCATATATTGTACCCCCCTCCTTCAGTGTGTCTCTAAACATTAAAACAGTCAGAAGCAATTTACAGGGAGCAGAGTACATACTCTATTAGCATTTTGTGGTGTTACAGTTTCTCAAAGCAACCCAGAACTGGACTAGGAAAATTATGGGTTGACAGAATGAGTCTAATTTTCAGTTGGCTTTCAGGCAAAATGGCTTGGCATTGTCTGTTTTTCACTAAGGAAAAAATGAAGCATAATATTGGATAGGAAGGAAAATCAAATGTTATTAAATACAAGAAGTCTGCTCATAGAAATTATGACATGGACTCGGTTTTAAATCACTGAAAAATATTTTTGTGCATGAACTTATGGCGTGGTTACATTTTGGGGTCTCAAATATGCCTACAACACTCCTATTATTTATTACTGTATTATCATTTGTTGAATTTATATACCGCCCTATACCCAGAGGTCTCACACTCCACATTCACACTTCTTTTCAGGGACCAAGAAGCCACAAATGGCAGGCTTGCATGCTCATTTGCAGATAGATTCACAATAGAAATGGCCCTGAATGATCATATAGGTCACATTTTGTATTCCAAGCAAGCCTACAGCAAATCAATATTCTCTTTCCCCTGTTGTGGCAGTGTTTCCTTCCCCAGATATTCTCCAGCTTGCCGGGGGGGGGGCGGAATGGGCCAGGGGGATTTATACTGGACTCCAAGCCTATTCAGCTGGGTCATGTGACCTGACAGCTGGGTGTACGTTCTGTTGGCAAAAACAGTGCAACTCAAACTACACAATGGGGGCCAATGGTGAGGGCCCAATTCTTGGATATTGAGATCAGACTCATCTGAAAGAGCACTCAGGATCCAGTGCAACTTTGCATAGCAGGAGCAGGAGGATATAAAGTGAGCATGCTCCAACCTCAGCTCACTTTACTTCCTGCCTCCCATGTGTGGGCTGCTGTCTCTTGAGCTCCCCATATAGGGACTTTTGCACTGGGGAGAGGAGCTCAGGGCACCTGGTGAAAAGCACTTTGCACTCAGGAAACACTCCAGAAACACTGGGCATCTCAGCACCTGCCACAGACCACACCCGAGAAATGGGGAACAAATGAGGCCTTTGTGCTAACCCTGCTCCTAGGTTCTCACCAACAGGAACACAGCAGCGGCGGAGGCTGCACTCAGTCAACAGCAGCAACACTCACCCAAGGACACAAAACAAGGTGAGTCTGGGAGGAGGAATCCCCAGAGGGTGCCCCAACAATGGTGTCATTCCCACAAATAGCCCCTGCAGCATCCAGCAGCACTGCTCCCTCTAGCGGTGGGGAAATTCTGAAGCCCAACCAGCACCACCTCCCAGTCCTGAATATGTGGCATTGCTTGCACCATGGGTGCCAAGAATGCATAGAAAGAGGTAAGGGGGTCACCAGTCATGGGGAGGCATGTACAGCCACCAGCCCTCATTGTCATCCTGCTGTTCCATTGCCTTACTAGGCACGCAGCTACAGAGGTGGCAACAGCAGCAACTGCACCACCAGCGGATGTGATCCAGGAGGGAGAGCTGCAGCAGCAGACAGGTAGGTGACAGCACCTCTGAACAGCCACCCCTCCTGCTCCATTCAAGCAGTCGAGCCACATCCTCGCCTCAGCACAATGAGCCCCTGTCAACCTGCAAGCTCCATAACTCCAACAAAGGTATGCATCCCCACACATGCCCATGCTGGGGGAAGGAGGAAAACCACTCTCAGCTGATGTGCCAATAGCACTTGGGACCCACCCTCACAGGTCCGTCCCACCCCTACTTCTCACCACTGTGCCAAGGGGCTGTTTATCCCACGTGTTACCACCCCCCTCCTTTGTTTGCAGGCTACGAATCACCGGATGCTGCACCCATAATGAAGCCCTGCAGTGCAGAGAGGCAGCCCTGTGAATGAAACTCCTTGGAAGGAAGGGGATCCCTTTTCAAAGAGTGCTCAATAAAAACCAAATGTCCGCAACCATCCGCTCTGTCTCCCATTTGTTCATGCGTCACAACAGGAGGGGAGACTGCATTACCACCACTGGGGCTGTTCTGCAGGGTCCCTGGTCTCTTGACTACAACTCCCAGAAGCCCCTGCTGTGGGACAGTCAGTAGCAGCAGGGGCAAGGGAGGAGACATCCAGTGAAAGAAAACAGCAACACCTCACACCCCAACTACCCCCCAGCTGGGGAACCAAGCAGCAGCCCAACACTACTGCACACCACAGCGTCAGGGGCAAGGGGAAGGGAGACGGACCCACAAATGGGGAGGGGGGATGAGCTACCATCTAGCTGGGGGATGGCTAGAGGGCATCTAGTGGCTCCATGGTACAGAAGGAGGATGCTTCATGGCCTAAATATCACCCTGGCTATGTAGCTGTGGGCAGCTGCCCTGTGTGGTTCCTAGCCATGGTGAGGAGCTAGCTGAGCATTTCCCTGCGCCCTGGAGCCACTGCTCACTTGACTTGTTGTCCAAGGGCAGCTGTCACACCACCACTGCATTCTGTAGCATGTTATACACCAGCAACACCTGTGACATCCTCTTGGGGGAGTGAATACCTCCCCACCCCTGGTGTGAAGAAGGTAGCAAATGAGATTTCAGACGTGTTTGATAGTGATGCGTGCCGAGTAGTGTACTTGGTTGTCATAAGGAGTCATGAGGAAGAACCTCAGTGTGTAGCCACACTGTGCTGCTGTTGAGTGTGGCTGTGTGATTGGTGGGCTGTGGGGTGGGCATGCCTAGCACATGTGATATGCTGTGTGTACTGACTGGCTGCTGGAGTGAGTATTGCTAGGGGACATTGTGGGCTCTCTGTCCCATTTGTTTACATTCCTAGGCTGTTGACTGCACACCACTTTCTTTTTTCTTTTTCTTTGCATTTTTCCATTACATACATTCATTTCTTTCTCTGTGGTATTTTAGTTTTTCGTATCATCTCTTTTAAACATCTAGTACAACATCTAATACAGTAGTATCTATTACAACATCTCTAGTGATATCCTGTCATTTAATTTTGCTGCATCTCCTTAGTTTGTATTCCCCCCCCTTTTTCTGTACACGTCCTTTCTCCCTTTTTTACTGTTCATAAACCTATCCCCACTTCTATGTTTAACATTATTCTGCTATTTTAAAAAATACATTTCTAGTAATTCCCTCTCACTTACTATTATTTTCTTGTCCATATTCCTTACTGTGGCCGTCATATTGACTAATTCTATAAATTTGAACAGCCACTGATCTTGTCAGGATTGCCCTTCTTTCCAAATTTTCGCATATGCCACTGCTGTTGCATAGGGAAATATTTTTTTATTGTTTGGGAGTTATTGTGATATTAGTGCTAGCAGGAATGCTTCTGGGTTTTTTGGGGAGGGGGCATTCCCCTGCACACCACTTTCTTTGAACTATCTCTGCGTGACTTTGCAGTTCATACACTAAAGGTGCTAGGTACCGGTAACTCTTCCCTGCGTCTCAGCAGGTGGGCACTGGCTCTCTGCAATTTGGTTGCTTATTTCCAATCAGCTGGCGTTTCCCCCTCTCTGGGTCTCCTGAATTAGCTCTGAATCTGGTGTCCCTTGTTCCAGTTTAATTTAAACCAGCCTAATTTATGCCGGCTTTGTGTGTATAGGATGGTCCAGTAAATCATGTACAACCATTGGCTGGCTGCCTTCCAGGAACTAAGCCTTTCCCTTGCATATTCCCTTGCTTGGATCTGTCTCTTCCTAGTCATCCACCCCACTGACTGCCAGTGAGTCTCATAACTTGCACTGTAGGCTCTTTCCCGGAATGGAGCCAGATAGCTTGAAAGTCATAAACTCCAGGCTCAGTTAATTTTAAGATAAGAGTTCTTTAGAAATGGTCCTTTAAAAAAAAAAAGAACTAAGCCGGACAGTTATTTAATGCTAATCTCTGCAGCTGAGAGTGTTTGGTGAAGAGCAAATAACTCTCTAGAGTACCCATCTACCGGTAGTTCAAAACCAATACATTGGCAGGTTCAATTATTGGGGAAACTTGTCAGTATATGTATATGTATATGTATATGTATATGTATATGTATATGTATATGTATATGTATATGTAAGCACTAGCTAAGTGCAGAAAAATCTTCCACCCAAATAATCTTGAATAAGATAGTAATTGAGCCACTAAAGTACATTCCTGTATATGGGTGATCAACTCCTGACGCAGCCTAGTGGAACCCTTTGAAATGTAGGACTTGAGTGAACTTTCTTAGGGGCTCCTGTTTTGCTTCTTGAAACAGCTTGAAGGGAATAAGCAACAGACACAAGTGTTTGGGTTACGCATTCTGATATTTACTTTTGCTTCTGCCTAGATGAGATTATTGTTCTGCTTCCAAATGTGTTGGCTGGAACTTTATGGTCAACCCTTATGGTACTGGTGATCCATTATCTGACAAACTTGGCAAAAGCCGGTGACTTGGCTCCGTTTATGCTAGACATTTCCCCAGTATTGTGATGTCTCACTCACTTACAAGCCACATGACACAATCACCAACCCACAATGCGCCTTCAATTCTAGTATTATTCAGATGGGTTCTGATGGTGTGTTTTTTTCCTGTTTACTGTTCTTACAGTTTTTACAGTATGGATGGATCAATCCGAGTGCTTTCAGCTTGCTGCTGAACTGCTTTGGCAAACTTTCTGCCCTCACTTTTAATTAGGGTATCACTTTGTGTGCAGGAAATAGGTGATTGTCCTGACATTCACCAATCAGTCTAGGTGGTCAGCTATGTTTTTTTTATTTAGGCAGTATTTTTTTCCATGTCAGAGGCATTATGTCTCTGAATACCTATTGCTGAGAATCACAGGTTAGCAAAGTGCCATTGCACTCATGTCCTGCCTATCTGCCTGCTTTCCACAAGCATTTGGTAGGCCACAGTAAGAACAGAATGCTGGACTAGATGAGCCATTGGCCTGATCCAGAGGCTCACACAGAATTATCATTCCCAGCAACCCTTAACAAACAGCAGTGCCCAGAATTCTTGGAGGGAAAGAAAATGCTTTAAAGGTACAGAAAACTATTTGATGCATAAAGTACCCAAATCATCCATGCTCATGACAAGAGAGGGGGGGGGGAATAGAATGTCACCCATAAGTAGGGCACATTGAGTATTGTAATTCAAGAATGCCACATAAAAAAATGAAACTATTAACTAAAGGTGATGAAGCAACCTTGTAATGCACTTAATACTGTGTAATGCAGAAGTTTTAGTCAGATAATCTACTTACATTAGTCAATGTACTTTGCAGAGATTTTTAGTCCAAACCAAGAGGTTGAGAATGCTAATGAATGTTGCATTTTGTTTAAAGCCAAAAGAGATGATAGAAAAGTAAAAATAGACAAAGTTCATTTACCAAAAAAATGAATGTTTTCATTTACAAAAATGTTAGCACCTTTTGTTCTCATAACAAATGAAAGAGGTGGGAAAAGGGTGTATAGTTGGTACTAAGTGTTTTTGAATAAGCCCAGTATGCATTTTTATAGGTCAGGATTGTTCCATTTGTTTCTACTTTTATATTGTCTACCAACCTAAATAATTACCAGCCAGTTGCCAACCTCCATTTTGAGAGCAAGGTTCTTGAGCGGTTGGTCACTGACCAGATCCAGGCACTCTTGGAGGAGACTGATTTTCTAGAGCCATTTCAGCTGGGGTTTTGGCCTGGCTTTGGCACAGAAACTGCCCTGGTTGCCTTATATGATGACCTCTGAAGGGAAAGAGACAGGGGCAATGTGTCCCTGTTCATCTTCCTTGACCTCTCAGTGTCTTTGAATAGCATTAACCATTGTATCTTCCTTGATAGGCTGAGTTGGGGGTGGGCTTTACAGTGGCTCTGGTCCTACTTGAATGGTCATCTCCAGTGGGTGATGCTTGGGGAGTGTATTTGTGTCCCTGTTAATCCTCCTTGACCTCTTGGCAGCTTTTGACAACAATGTCCACCCTTGGAGAGGCTATCTGAGTTGGAGTGGGCGGCACTGCTTTGTAGTGGTTCCAGTCCTACCTGGATGGCTGTCTTGGGGGGTGTTTTTGGCACCATGGGGCCTTCAATGTGGGGTCCCTCAAGGCTCAGTTCTATCCCCCGTGTTGTTTAAACTCTGTATGAAGCTGCTGAGTGATCTGGAATTTTGGAGTGTGTTGTCAGCAGTATGCTGATGGCACACAGCTCTATTTCTCCTTTGCATCTCCAGGCATGGCAGTGGATGTGCTAGATGTCTTGCCTTGGTAATGGACTGGATGAGAGTCAACAAACTGAAGCTCAATCTAGATAAGACAGAGGCACTGTTATGGGGTGGTGCCCTAGACCAGATTGATGGGAAACTGCCTGGTTTTGAGGGGGCTACACTCGCTTTTAGGGAGCAGGTACATAGCTTGCATAGGTGGCTGGAGACTATCCAACAGTTGTGCAGCATGCTGCGCCACCTCCACATCTCTAAAATTGTCACGGAGGCTGGGGTTTGTTTGGCACCTGTGTGATGAACACCTGCATATGCAAATCATAAGAGGCTAAGCAATAAAAATATTTCTCTCTCTCTCTCTCTCTCTCTCTCTCTCTCACACACACACACACACACACACACACACACTACTAACCTTCCATGCTTAGGAGCCTTAAAGAACAGGTAGGGAAAGTTAGGACAGTGCTGCCTGAAGCCCGCTTCTATTCAGCACCTTTGGGCAGCAGCACCCAAGTACTGTACAGTGGTACCTCTGGTTATGAACTTAATTCGTTACGGAGGTCCATTCTTAACCTGAAACTGTTCTTGGCCTGAGGCAGAGGCGTAGGAAGCCTCTTGGGCGCCCGGGGCGGTGTTGCCACGTGGAGGCACCCCCTGGGGGCGAGGTGTCCTGACGCATGCGTCGTGACATCACGGCGCATGCATCAGGACAGACTGTGCATGCCAGGAAATCCAGGCATGCGCAGTCCATCCCGCCGGCGCTGCTGTTCCAGCGGCAACCCGCCGAGCAAGCGCCAGCTCCTGGGGTGTCCCAGTCCGTACTGCTTTAAAGCAGCACGGAGGGGGAAGCCCCATGAGCCGGCACTCGCTTGGTGGGTCGCTCGGTCGCCGCTGGAGCAGCAGCACTGGCAGTCCATCCCGCCAGCGCTGCTGCTCCAGTGGCAACCTGCAGAGCGAGCGCCGGCTCCTGGGGCTTCCTCGTCCTGATTGCGCGGGGCAGCCCCATAGCGGCGCCGGCGGGCGGACCCCGGATGGGCCGCGGAGCTTTGCTCTGCGGCTTGCTCGGGTGCGCCAGCAGGGCGGGGCTGGCCCAAGTGTCACCCCTCTCCCCTGGAACCTGGGGCGGACCACCCCCCTCACGACGCCCATGGCCTGAGGTACCACTTTAGTTAATGCGGCCTCCCACTGCCACTGCCGCCGCCGCGCCATTTCTGTTCTCATCCTGAGGTAAAGTTCTTAACCCGAGGTACTGTCTGTAACCGGAAGTGTTTGTAACCCGAGGTACCACTGTAGCTACTATCCCTCAGCAAAGGTCAATAGAGGTGTTAGGCACTACTGCTTAAAGACACTGGTGCACGTGGGGGAGAGGGGCGTCCTTGCAGTGATGCTCAATCCAGCACGTTTCCCACGAGCTCTTGTACTTTAAGGTGCTACTTTAAGGAGCTCCTGAAAGGCTGGTATGGGAGCGCAGCTTGAAAGTGCTCAACACCCCAAACCCATCACCCTCCTTACCAGCCCTTTCCTTGGGAACAGCTGGCGAAGTGAGGGTGGCTTACGCCTGGCAGATTCAGTTTTTGGCTTGGGCCCCATGGCCAGTCCCAAATGGTACCCCCTGATTTAACCGAATAACAAGCGGAGCCTGCAAGAAAAACTAAAAGTTTGCCTCCCTTCTTGTGCTGCATGATTCGTTTTTCTCCGCCTGTGATTGTTCTCCCTTGTTCAGACTCGCTGCCATCCCGTCAATATTTATTACAGCCATCTGGGGACAAAGCATGCGAATTGCACATGTCGCTGCTTTTGGCACCCCCCTTTCTAATGTTTGCAGTCCTGCCAGGCCTGGTGGGATGGCAGCCCTGAGCGGCGGCTGCCAGGGCAGCCATTGGAGGGAGAGGGCGGCGGGCTGGCTGCTGATTGGCCTGGCCGCCCACTGAGTTTGCGCCCTCCGCCCCCGCCCGCTCTCCACAAACCGAAGTCCCCTCGGCTGCCGCCGGGCGCCGAGAGAAGGCGGGAAAGGCGGTCGCTGATTCGCTTGCCATCGCGGAGCCCGAGCGGCCTTGGCTCGCGTGCCGCCCCGCAGAGCCCCCGAGGAGCACCTGCTGCGGCGGCCGCCGAGACACCTCGCCGCCCGTCCCGCGCCAAGAGCAGCAGGGCCGAGGCCGGCGACGGGATGGGGAGGCAGAGCGCAGGCGGGCCGGGGCGCAGCATGCTGCGCTCGCCGAGCCGGAGCAGCCTCTCCGCCTCCTTCGAGGCGCTCGCCGTTTACTTCCCCTGCATGAACTCCCTGGAGGAGGAGGAAGAGGAGGTGAAGAAAGGCGGCGGAGGTGAGGCGCGCGCGCGAAAAGCGGGGGGGGGGGGCACTGCAGCAACCGGTGGGCTGCTTGGCGCTGGACGGTCTCTGCAAGCGAACAAGCCACGCAAAGTCTGAGTTTGACGGTACCCGAGTGGATGTTCAAATTGCCCTTGTCCTAAGTGCGGCAGTAAGATTGTGTCCTTGCCATTAAACGGAGACTCTGGAATGCGTTTGTGCTGCTGCGTATTTAACTTGGCAAAGGTGCCATAATAATTCAAGGTGTCGAATTAATTCCTGTATGCGAAAGAGATCCCTTTTACCGTTTTCCCAACTAAATGCCCGGAAGTTTGATTTTCGAAGGACTTGGGGTATTGAACACATTGCACAACACTCCTAACCAAAGTTAGCCACATTAAAGTTCCATTAATTTCATTGTAAGATAATACTGTATACGTGTGTTTTGGAAATCCATTGATAGAACTGGTTTTAAAAGAAGCCCTTTGGTTGTCGCTGAAAATGTGACTCTGAAATGATGTGATTTGGTAGTCATTAATTCAGTGTCTGCATGTGACAAATTAATTTGCACTTACAATACGGTAGTTGAATATTTTCTCCTGGTTCATACACTGAGATAGAAGTCTTGTTTCTACACAAAGAAGCAATTCCATAGTTCCTACCTCCACTGTCAGGAGGCAGAATGCCACTGAATGCCAGTTGCTAGGAATCCTAAGTGGAGAGAATGCTAGCTTCCTGTTGAGTTCTTGGTTAAGGTGAGAGTTGAACTACATGTAGTTATCAGGTTCTTCACAGTGCATTCCTATCCATATCTACTTAGAAGTTAACACCATTAAGTTCTATGGGACTTATTCCTGGGTAGGATTGCAGCTATGGCCACTACACCCTCTACATAGCCAGCACCATTCTAAATATATGTATTGCTTCATTCACCAGGCTCTGTATATTTATCACACAACTCTAGAGATAATTTTGCAGTGGTTTGCCTGTTTGCTTATCTGGGTATAAAAAAGAACCCATCCAGGAGCCCAGTCGCTGATTCACCCTTCAGACATGCTCACAAATCAGAGGTGGAAATGATTTCAGGGCTTCTGATCCAGGGTAACAAACTTCGTAAACCTTGTAAACAGAGCCTTACTAATGAAGAGTTGTTGCACTGGCCTCATTTGCAAAATTAATCATTTTACAGCACAATCCTATGCATGTTAATCCAGATGTAAATCCTATTGGATCCTTACTCTTAGGTAAGAAAGTGTAGGAGGGCAGCTGTGCTTGCTATTGGTGGCCCAGTATTTGTTCAAAAGCAGAGTTTTCCACTGATACTTTGTGGATACATTTGTCTTGGGTGGTCATCTGGACTGGTAAAATGTGTGGATGCTGGTCTGACATTCCTTTTGTGGGTTTTGAACTTATTTTTGTTATGACCAGTGGCTAAAACAATAACATTTTCTTTCATTGGCAGTTGGTGTTTTATGGATTTGACTGTGACCTCTTTGAATTGATTGGCTTGCTTAGCATGACGCAGAAATTTCTCATGAAAGGTCAAGGCCATTTCTTCTAATGTATCCATGAGCCAGTGTCATCCTCTGTTCTTCACTGCTCTATTGTACAATCAAGGACAGTAGTTCTTTTCTGCTGTTTGCTTTGGACAGGGATGAAGGACACAGTAGTCCAAATGTGGTTATAAGGCAAATGATGTCTTCAAAATCTGAAGCTGCTCTTGCAGCCTTACCAAAATACATGGGTCAGAATATTAATAAATGATATTTCTGCCAAAAGATGATGCAGGTATGCTTGCATAAGCTTGAATATGTAGAACCACCTCTTCCATCCAAAATATGGCCTGTGTTGTGTGCACATACTGATCTTCACATGAATGCAAATTTGATCACATTTTAAATGAAGTCCTGCAAGAGCTTCACATTCAAACATGGTGCATGCGTGTGTCTAAATGAGGACTTTTCTCTCCAACATGGCAGAGGTTTTTTTTTATCTGGAAGACAATGGAGATGTGAAACCTGAATTCTGTAGTGGTACAGAACCATTTTAATTTTCACAATATGTAGATCTGTCCTGAGTTACATATGCCATAGACAGAACGACTACTTCAACTGTGATAATTGCTTTTTTAATTCTTTTTTCCTGATTTTTCTTCTTTTATCTTTTCTTTACAGTTTTTTTTGCATCAGAGCAAAATCTAAAAAGGATTATCCCTCTAATTCATTTGCCCATTTCCCAACAGATGCTACCTCTTGCAACTGTTCACCCCCCCCCAAAAGTCACAAGGTGCTTTTTCAGCACCTTTCAGGCCAACTTTGCATTACTTTTCAAATTGCTGATTCAAATTGCAAGTATCTAAGTGAGTTTTAGTGCTTGCTGCTCCATAATCTCTGCCTGTACTGTATATAGTTCAGTACTGTCGTGCACATTACTATATCTGGATGTTTTTACCCTTTTCTCTCATTTACTGAAATGGACTTTCAAGTGCCAAGAATATCTTTATCTGCTGCATTAAAACACACACACACACACACAAACACAAAAACATGTGTCCTATATGGATACTTTATTTTCAGCCAAAATAATACAGTAGAGACATGCTGGTTTTTAAACAAGGATTTAAAATCTGAAGTCCATTAGCACATAGTTTATGTGTGAGAAATAGAAGCTAAGTTTGGACAGCAGGTGAGAACATACTGGCATTTCTTAAGAGCCATCTGTAAAAATAGGCCTTAAAATGGGGTCAGCTGTGTACAATCTGTGTTCCATACAGCCATCTCCTCTGAGGTCAAAATTTATCATATTAAAAATTTAACAAAGGCTACCAAACTATTTTAGTATATTTAGTACATTGTTTTTAAAATGTCTCACACATTTGTCAATGTTTGCCTACACAGTAGGGGTTTGAACATATAAACAGATTGTAAACCTGCATGGGATGGTATAGCTTCCATATGTATAGGCTGTGCCTAGCTGCACCAATCCACACACACACACACTTTTCAGGTTTATAAATTTCACTAATTTCAGAATCATTTTAACATTTCAAAACTTGACTTCCTTCCCTCTCTTTCTGCTGTTCCTTAAATTTATTTTTAATATCTTCTGCATATCCAAATTAGCTCATTTATTCATCTACATTAAATATATACTCCTATGAAACTGCGGGTTATTACGATAATCCTGCCAATGTTCTTATCTGTTTACAATTTATCTGCAAATATTCAATAAACCATTTCCATTCTTTTATTAAAAAGTTTATTATCTTGATTTCTTATTCTTCCGGTAAGTTTAGCCATTTCTGCATATTCCATAAGTTTTTGTATCCATTCTTCCTTTGCTGGGACTTCTGCTTCTTTCCATTTTGGGGCGAGTAACATTCTTGCCTCTGTAGTAGCATACATGAATAAGTTTCTGTACAGTTTGGGTAGTTCTGTCCCTATAATTCCCAAAAGAAAAGCTTCTGGGGTTTTTTTAACAAACGTTATTTTAAACATCCTTTTCAATTCATTATATATCATTTCCCAGTAAGCTTTAACCTTACTACAAGATCACCACATATGATAAAAATCACCTTCTTTCTCTTTACATTTCCAACACTTATTTGATTTAGATTTAGACATTTTTGCCAGTTTACTTGGTGTTAGATACCATTGATATATCGTTTTCATATAATTTTCTCTTAGACCGTAACATGCTGTAAATTTTATATCCATATTCCACAATCATTTCCATGCTTCCATGTCTATACTATGACCAATATCTATTGCCCAATGTATCATTAAGGATTTTACTTGCTCAGCCTTTGTCTCCCATTCCAATAATATTTTATACATTTTAGACAGCACTTTCACATCACATTCCAACAGGTCTCTCTCCAGTTGTGATATTCCCCCCCCCCCAAACCCTCGTATCCTATCTTTCTTAAATACTTCTTTCAAATGATGACATTGTATCCATGTTGTTAATTTCCCTGATAATTCCTTAAATTCTTTTAATTTATACTCTCCTCCCTCTTGTTTTAATAAATTTCTGTAAGTTGTCCACCCTTATAGTAAGGTTGGAAGGGTAGCTGCACCAATCCAGATATGAAGATGCAGTTCAGTGAGACATATTTGCATGCAGATGGTCATTCACAAGCACATACAGCTATTGAAATGCTACCCCTTTTCTATCTATGTCTCAATCCATATAGGAATTGCTATCTCCAGGTGCTAGTAGTAGATGCCCACCTGGTCACCCATGACACTTGATTGCACAGTGGCTACCTCTGGATTAGGGCCACTTTGTGTGATAGTTTCTTGCATCCATGACAGCACCAGCGGGTGTCACAGTCAATATTTGTAGCTAATACATGGTGTCCTTCAAAACAAAAACAAAAAAGCTACTTAACTTTCAGAACCCATTTTTTAAAAATAATAATAATAATGGAGCCCTATGATATTCAGCATTCACAATTTATGGAAATGTTTTCTGCCCATGGGACTACAGAATTGCTACTGAAATTAATTCACAAGCAGCATAAAACAGGAGAATAATGATACAGCAGTAGTTATTTATTTAGAGTTGCTTAATATTTACCAGCCATTGTTAATTAACTCCTGGGTGGTGTGTGTGTGTGTGTGTGTGTGTGTGTGTGTGTGTGTGTGTGATAATGCATGACAACATCTGCATCCCTAACCTTCCCTTGGAATGAATATAAATTAAATGTACTTGTATGTTTACTCCAAAGCATAACAGCTTGTATTATAATAATGATTAAATCATGTGCAGATGACCTTAAATAATTTTGCATATCAAATCTAAAGCAGTTGTTCGTGGTGAATACTATTCCATATGAGACCTCCTTATTTATGTAGCTTTAGTTCCAAATTGGAACAAGGTTATCTAGAGCTGCCCATTGTTCCCCTGGAAGAATAGCATGCAGTTGAATCACATACATGCCTACTTAGAAGTAAGCCTAATTTTGCTTAGTGGGGCTTACTCTGAAGTATGTGTGTACATATGTGCAGCCTTGATCTGTTCCTGCTGCAAATATTGCATTAAGAGTTGACTCTCAGATGACCTGCATGAGGCTAGCAGGGTTTTTTCTGCCCAGTTTTATGCTATGATTACAGGTCAGCTGAACTACTTATACTTCTCTGTGGCCTTTGTGCAGACATACATACAGCAGTGTTCTGAGATATCGTGTGAAGAACCCAACCCCAATCCCCAGAGCACATAAGGCAGGGGCGAGGAACCATCACCCTCAGCCAGCATGGCCAATGATCAGAGATGATATGACTTGCAGTCCAACAACATCTAGAGGCCATGAGTTCCCTGCCCCCAGTGCCAGTCCCAGGCTCTTTTGGATCCAGGGCAAGGCTAGCTACTTGCATCCTTCCCCGCCCCCTAATTGCTAATTTTCATTAAAAAAAGAAGTCTTGTAGAAAAAAATTGAAAAGCACAAAACTTGAAACCACTAATTTAATTGCAATAATAAGTAATGCAACAGTCTCTGATTATCTTTCTCAAATACAAAGAAAATCATTTAGCACACAAATCATTTTGTGCATTGTTATGTAAAAAAAGTAAGTCTCTTAAATGTTTCAATATCAGGTGCATTAAAATCTCACGTTGCCTGCCTTTTCATTTGCAGATTTTGTCACCAATTCCGTCAAGTCCAGTGCTGATGCTTGGGCATGTTCAATTCATATAGTTGCCAAGCCAACTAATCTCTTTTGCAACATTGTTGAGTACAGGTGGCGGCGACCATTTTGCGCATGTCCAGTTGATGTCCAACCGCCAACGTGCGGGTCCTTTTGGACCCAGCAGAGCAGACCTATGTGGACTGCACCAACACACACAGGAGCCAGGCATGGAACCCCTGCACAAAATGGTCACCTCCTGTATATGCAAGCTATCATATACCACTTGCCACTGACACTGGAAGTGTGAGGAAGATCCTTAGAGCAACAGAAACATCGGGCACATTATCCAGGTGTTTTTGCTTGTAGTATGAAGAGAAATACTCCTTGTGGTGGCATAGGCTTTGGAAGTCTTTGAGCTATTGCTGTAAGTTCACAGCACAGATGTTCAGCGTCAATATCTTTGTTTCCATTATGCGGCAATGGTTTTTCCAAATTCTTGCAGGCCTTATATGCATCTTCAGGAGTAGGAAGTAGAAAGCTAAATGGGGAGTTACGGTATATTGTTGTAGCTGCTGGAATCTCTCTTCAGCAGGTTGTAGGGCAATGTCTAAGACCAGGTGTGCCAACTTGAACAACACATAAGCCCTGTCCCACATAATCACATGACATGGTGCATGCACACTATTTGAATGGCAATGCCCATCAATTGGGGGCTGGCCCACTCAAATATTTTATTTGGGGTGCCGAAGGGACCTCGGTCCCTACAAGTTGGTTCCTATGTCCAAGACAGCATAGTACAAACCTACATTGAATTTCTGCTTTGGATCTTATGGGCCTCATAAGGGTCATTGGAAGGATAAATAGCAGTGGAAGAGAAATATGAACACATAACTGGTTTGAAACTTAGCACTTTTGTAGACCTCATCAGGCATATCTTGTATACCAAGTTGCTTGCAGATCAGGTATGCCAAGTTCTTGAAGTTGTTGTCAGTTGACTCCAAATGGCTGCTTGCATGAGTAGAAGGCATTTCGACTCACATAAAAGGGGGTCCTATTTCTTCATCAATTGCTCTCCAGCTACAGTCATGGCACATTTCATATCATTCTCTGCTCCTCGCAATGGCAGAAGGGGACACGAGCCAAGAAAGTTCAGTATCATTGTTTGAATGTCACTTATTGTCCCTACAATAAAGCCCACTGGCATTTTTCTGTTATTTTAGGATTTATTATTATTATTATTATTATTATTATTATTATTATTACTGAGTCGATAACATTGTGCTTGCCATCATCATCATCATTTTTTATTTGTATGCCGCCTTTCCACAGTTAAAAATAATGCTCAAGGCGGCTTACAACATGACAAGATTTACATAATTACAAAAGTCATAAACAATAAATAAACCACATCAAAAAATACACAACCAAATGGAAAACAATTTCCACATAAATCAAAACCTAAAACTAAGAATACAGCATTAATATCAAAGTTTAAAATGACATAGGTAAAAAATAACAGCACTTTAAACAAAAAACAAAATGGAGCCCTCTGCCCAGCAGCAGCAGCAGTCCTTTATAGAGCCCATTAGGCCCTGCCCAGGCCAGGTGGTGAGTGGCAGGACTGGGGCCCTCAGGCACTGAGCAGGGGAGTCCTCCAGGTGCAGGTGCAGCTGTGTGGCTGATGCTGATGGGAGTTGTAGTCCAGAACATCTGGAGGACACCAGGTTGGCAGAGGTTGCTCTGAATTTAAAGCATATGAACATAATAGGCTGAAACCAAGCAGACACAGTTACTGTTCCACCCACTGCCAGCTTTAGCCCCCAACAGATTACCCCAAGCTTCTCCATACCTGCTATATGGAATATATTTAAAGCATTCTTCACCATACTAAAACAATAATAATGAAACAAATTGACTGTAAAGTCTTTTGAGCTTTAGTCATACTGATTTTAGAAGACATGGAGGAGAAAGCATACAAATACAAATGAATTCACGTGACAACTGACATGTTTGTATACACATGTCAATTTTTTTGGGAGGGTTAGCTTCAAATGGTTAGTTAAGATTTGAGCTCAATGGGTCTGTCTTCTTAGTAGACATGTACAAAATTGAGCTGTGCATTGGCTAAATAGAAGTAAAATACAATGGTTATTATAATTGCTGCTATGATAAATTTTGGTTTTGACAATGCTGCTTCAGTGCAATTTTTGAAGGGAAATGGTCACTAAACGAAGTTGTTTTCATCCATACAGTATACATCTGGTTAACTGTAGGAGTTTGAAATGTTTCAAGGTCAGCCTTTCATGTTCCCTCTCATAGTTCCCATAAAAAGCATTTAAGTTATAGAACCACTATATTTTAAGCATTTGTGATGTAATTCAGTTGCACAGTGGTACAACTATAGTTTTTAAAAATATGATTTCCAAAAAAAAAGATGCTGACACAATAGGGATTACGTCGTTCTCTTCCAGGTATTCTGTTTGTTGTAGAGATGCTATACTACTAAGCCTTTCATTATATTTCTTTAGAAGCAGGTGGCAAAAAGTTAAAGAGCACAGTCCAGAGAAGCACAGAAACTGGGTTGGCTGTGGAGATGAGAAACTGGATGACACGTCAAGCCAGCCGGGAATCCACAGACGGCAGCATGAACAGTTACAGCTCAGAGGGGAAGTAAGTCCAAGACGTTTGTTATAAAGTTCCTATCTTTGGAAAGAAACCAAGTGTCACTGATTCCTTTTTCTACTGCAGCTTATTTGTCATGCTGGGCAGTCCCCAATTTGTGCAGGGTTTGCATTCCTCCCCCCCCCCACATCAGCAGAGCGTGTGTAAGCCCTCCCCGTTACACCCCCCACACCCTTTCCCAGTCATTTCCAGGTTGCGGCGATGTGCATGATCACGTGTGCATAGAACAAGTGTAAAATGGCCATTGCTTATAGCATGCCCTCCTCTCTTATAGGGGAATGCACATAAAGGAAGGACATAGTTAATGTATGCTTGTGTTGGGTTTGTATCAAGGGGAGGGCGCCTCTGGGCCTCCAGATGTTGTTGAACTCTTGGCCATGACCAGCAAGAGCAGTGGTCACGGATGCTGGGAGCTGTGGTATAGCAATATATGGAGAACCACAGGTTCCCTACTTCTAGTTCATATGAACAACAAAATAAGTAAATTGGAGGCAAGAGTTATACAAATTCTGTGGGAGTACCTTGAAGGTTTTTCATGTTTTAGGAATAAGTGGTGATATTTGCTGAGTTTGGACATCACAGATGCAGTAGTTCATATTTTACATATGCTCATAACGGTTGGTTTAGTTATGTAACAAAATTTGTATAGCACTTGATTAAGCTGTACACTCGAACTTCTAGAATCATGTCAACTTTTCAGAAACATTTGGCTTTATGTCAGACAGGCTAGTCAAATAATGCAGTCAAAGAATGAATGCCCAAGAGGTATAAAAGGTCATTTTTCTGCCATAAACAGAATTGCATTTGGATTAGAAAATTAATTATTATTGGTAGTTACAGCCTGGAAACCAGGTTGCCCCTAGCTGAAAATCTGTACACCTCAAAGTGGTTTACAAAGATTTAAATGAATATCGAATAAAACGTTAAACTTATTGATTTTTAAAAAGTAAAAAATGGGTATTTAAAATATTCAAAAGATGATTAAAATCAACAGCAGCTAAAAAGATATAAAACCTGTTAACTTCCACAAGTCTGTATAGGGCTGGCCGAAATAAAACATTTTCACAGGTGCTGAAAATACAGTGAAGGCAAATGCCTGACATTAGTAGACAGGGAGTTCCAAAGTGTAGTTGCTGCTCGCTAAAATATCAGTTTCTTTAAATTATGGGATGGGTATTGTGTCACACCTATAACAGTGCCAGTTCCACAGCTTGAAGCAGTCAAGTGGGCATAAATGGGGCAAGGTGATCCTGTGAGTAAACTAGTCCCAAGCTTAAGGGCTTTATATACTAATAGTGACACTTTGATCTTGGCCCAATAGCAAATAGGCAACCATTGCAGATCTCTGAGTAGAGGTGTTAAATGCTGACAGGGCCTTACTCATGTCAGTAACCGAGCCGCAGCATTCTGCAATAACTGCAGACGAGGGAAACTCCACATAAAATGCATTGCAGTAATCCAGTCTTGATGTCACCAGTGCCTAAACCTACTACTGTTAGTTGATGCATATACATAAGTGGATATAGGCCAGGTTCATAATGCAGTATGCATAGCTTTGTTTTTATTATTTAGAAACTTGTTGTTTAAAAAAAAATGGTTGTTTTCCCATTAGTTTGATTTTTCCTGGTGTGCGATTGGCTGCAGACAGCCAGTTCAGTGACTTTCTGGATGGACTTGGCCCTGCACAGCTTGTTGGTCGCCAAACACTGGCAACTCCAGCAATGGGTAAGAAATTAATTTTGTTTATATGGCTGCAATTGGTGGGAAAAGAAAGTTTCCCCATTAATTACCTTACTTTTGTGTAACCTTAATTTGCAATACTTGGGTTTTTCGTTTCCTCCTTAGGTGATATCCAGCTCGGAATGGTGGACAAAAAGGGACAGTTGGAGGTGGAAATAATACGAGCCCGAGGCCTTGTTGTAAAACCAGGTTCAAAGACACTGCCAGGTGAGAGAAATACACTTGAACCCCAAGCACTGTGGCAGCAGGTGAACATTCTGGTTCAGAAACTATTTTAGCCACAATAGCCAAAGGCTTGTTTCATAGGCCACCTCTGTACAACTATTTTTAAAAAGTAGACTAATTGAACCTTCCAACTTCTCTGATATATCAATTTCATATATTAAATGTAGAAGTATTTTAACTATGTAGCTTTGACCCCCGTCATCAATGGGCAAATGTATGGCAGTTCTTACTATTATGGACCAGGATGATTTCCTATGAGACCAGCTGAGGTTCAAAGATTCCGCCACAGAGCAACATCTGAGGACTGGAGGAAGGTTTCTAACACCCTTGCTCTCTCAATTTGGTGGTAGATGGAACAGCAGCTGCCCAGTGTGAGGAACTTAGCCTTGTAACTTTGGCAGCTGTTTCAGCTGCAGACTGATGCTGAAACATTTGAGGACTGAGAGGAAACAAACACGTTTGCCGCTGCTGCTCCCCCCACCCCCCAGTAACTCATAACTACTTTATTGCATTTTAAATACATTGTAAACTACCTCAAGAACCTCAGGTGGTAGACAGGGTCTAAATAACTCCAAATAAAAATACTCTTAGACTGATAACCCCTTAGGCATACACAAAGTAGGCCCACCAAAATCAATGGGCATAAGTCTATTCTGAGTGTGACAAATGATGGGTTAGTGCTATTCCACTGATGATCCACTTGCAGGCTTTCCTTCTGGTTGTCCTGTGTGAGAACAGGATGCTGGAGTAGACCTAAGGCTGCTGTTAAAGTTCTTACATTCCTCTATAGGAAAATGGCTGTAGATCAGTGGTAGAGCATCTGCTTTGCATGCAGAAGGCCCCAGGTTCAAACCCACACATCTCAAAGTAGGCCTGAGAGTGACTCCTACCTGAAACTTTGGAATACCACTACCAGCCTGTTTATGTTCCCAGGCACCTAGAATTTCATTACATTCGTACCTTGGATCCCAAATGCCTTGGTACTCAGACGTTTTGCTCCCGAACGCCGCAAACCCGGAAGTGAGTGTTCCAGTTTGTGAACGTTCTTTGGAAACCAAATGTCCAACAGCCAATCAGAAGCCACGCTTTGGTTTCCGAACGTTTTGGAAGTCAAACGGACTTCGGGAACGGATTCCCTTTGACTTCCAAGGTACGACTGCAACTGCCTTTCTTAATACTGAAAATCACAACAAACTTGCCCTCTTTCCTTTATTCTGCCATGAAGCAATAGTGTCATTAATTCTTGAAAATCAGAATTGCCAGTCATGCCAGGATGAAGCTGTAAACAATAACAATTGACTATTTTATGTTTTATGATTATAGTTGTATTACTATTTTCTCAGTTAAATGAATAATTATTGAGGCTGTTTACTATATAGTGTATAGAAAACTCTTCAATAAAGACTGCAAAATATAATAAATAAATAAATAAACATACCTGATTTGCTTCCTAGTGCCAAGGGAGGGAGAGAATGAAGCAGGTTGGCTTTCCAGAATGCCTTGGGAATAAATGCTCATAAATGAAATGTATGAGTGTGTGTTTAATTAAAGTATTTATCAGTTAAATGTCAGGATTTTGCATAAGGTGCTAAAACTGCATAGCTAATGTGCAAAAACTGGTGACTAACAGACCTTTATATTTTTCTTCCCAAAGCACCATATGTAAAGGTGTATCTATTAGAAAATGGAGTCTGTATAGCCAAAAAGAAAACAAAGGTGGCAAGAAAAACGCTGGAACCTCTTTACCAGCAGCTGTTGTCATTTGAAGAAAGTCCCCAAGGGAAAGTTTTACAGGTAATTTGCACCCTTAGCCATGCATATCTAAAACCCTTCCATTCTAGCATCATTAACTGAAATGCCTAAGTCTGACTTCTCCCTTATGCTGCTTTCTCACATAGCTGCCTCTTAAACTCTCTATTATTCTAAACTAAATATCTGCAGATTAGAATTTTCCTGCAACACTAATTTTGAATCGTATCCCATCATACTAACACAACAAATCTTTAAGAGCAAATAGCCAGTTAATGAATAATGAATAGCAGGTGCTATCATTCTTCGTGTTTTATTTATTTCTATCAAGAAGATGCACCCAGTGTTTGATATTCCGTATAATTTGAGTGAGATGGCTTTATATTCTGTGCACTTTCTGCTGAGACAAACTGAGAGCTAAATCCAAGAAACGAATATATTATCACTGAAAATGTTATGCTGGCAATTCTTAGGGATTCATTCCGCTCCCCTCTATAACAAAAGGAATGTCCTGCCATTAATATGTGGCCAAGCAGTTCCTCAATTCCTGCTGGTTTTAGTATTAGTGCCTTAGTATTCTGTGAACTTTGGTGGAAAGCAGATTTGAAGAATATCAGAAATTATGGCAAAATTTAAGTTTGATCTCAGGACAGATTAATAACACTATGCACAGCACGGTAGCAGATAACTCATAAACTGAACACCTGCTGGATTTTGTAGGATTTACTTCCAGATACATGTTCATATCAAGTTGCTGTGAAGAGTGAAGAAAGGGGTTGAAATTCTGTCAGGCTCAGCTCCAAGGGGGCAGGGTGTAAATCCTTGTTTGTACACGAAGTAGAATAAAAACGAGGCATTTGAGTCGGAAGATTAACAAGAGAATTGTCCCAGAATAGGTGTAACAGCACTTGGATCCATGCACAGTGATTGGGAGCCCAGCCCAGGTTTTGAGATTCTTGATCCTGATTGGTGTCTGAGCAAGGACACCATTTGTCAGATTGTTCACCTTAGGAAATGGCAAGATTCTGAAACTTCCCATTTGTTGATTCTAGGTCATCTTGTTAATTGACGTGAATAATCAACTTCATTTTGCCCTGCTCCTAAAACCTATATCTTCTTTTTTAACTCAACAGATTATCGTGTGGGGAGACTATGGACGCATGGATCACAA
This sequence comes from Lacerta agilis, assembly GCF_009819535.1. Classification (NCBI taxonomy): domain Eukaryota; kingdom Metazoa; phylum Chordata; class Lepidosauria; order Squamata; family Lacertidae; genus Lacerta; species Lacerta agilis. Next base: position 65,845,213 of record NC_046318.1, read on the forward strand.
ATCCTTTATGGGAGTGGCACAGATACTTTTAGACGAACTGGAATTGTCCAATATGGTGATTGGCTGGTTCAAACTTTTCCCCCCTTCATCCCTAGTAGATCCAACTTTAGCCCCTCTTACAAGAAGGGCTTCCCAGTCGTCTCTTGAAAGTTCAACAGGACCTTCTTATGCTCGTTCATAGCAGCTGTGAAACTGTTGTCATAGCAACCAGCGTTACAAAAAAAAATTAACAGGTCGCAAACCCTGGTAACACTGCATGCTTAATGTTGTGTCTTCAGAGCCTGTTTCTAGGGCTATAAAAGCGATCCTGTGTTCTCAGAGGAAGTTGCACACATTGTGCTCTAAAGGAAGTCCTCAGGTGAAGGAGTGGAGCTGGAAAAAACTGAATGGTTTGGAGTTCAGTGACACTCAAGTTTTGGTCCAATCTGAAGCCATGGATTAAATTACAAGAACCGAGCTGTCTCATGCAACAAGAATCCCTTTCAATGCCACATCTATTTTCTTGCTCCCTTTTCTTTATCTCTGCCCCCTGTCCTCGTCCCCACCCAAGCCTGGTTATGCCACAGAAATATGGAGCTACCCAAAGAAGCTGTGCCACAATCGGAAGGAGGGAAGAAAAGAGCCATGAAAGGAACGCCAGCTGTCATAGCAGTTATTTGCAGCAGAGGAACCTTGCCTTATCAGAAAGGTTGAAGTCTTACAGTGGCAGGCTTCATAACTCCAGCTGCTGCTGCTGGAGTCAACTCCAGTGTGTGGACTCTGAAAAATAAAATTCTGTGGCTATACTGTACTGTATGAAATTAAAGAAACTTTTTTGCATGGACACAGATTATGCTGAACACTTAAATTATTTTCTTGGGGCTGCAACTTGCAAAAAAAAAAAAAGAATAAATCAGCCATTTTCAACAATTTATATTATTTTTAAAAATAAATTTCACTAGTGCATGGTTTTAAAAGGGAGAGAATGCAACAGGGTGGTAAGACACACCAAGTTTATCATTCTTTAAACCAATCATGGTCTGTGTTTTGGCAGACATAAATGAAAAATAAATAATTTCTAGCAAATATTTAAAATTACGTTTATGTGACAAGAAATAAGTGTAATATATTAAATTTATTTAAATGTAAAAGGTACAAGCCTTGTAAAGTTCAACGATATGTGCAAATTGTATACTTCTTTTCCCCTTCTTGTCTACACCTCTCTCCTTTTGCTCTCTCATTCCCTTCTTACCTCCCAGGATGATCATTATACTCTGAAACCGCTACTTTTTGACTTAACTACTCTCATGCCCCACATTTGGTTCAGAGTTGCAGATGATTCTGCATTTCTGAAATCTTTGAGAGGAAAAGAATATTGTTTAAGAACTTTTTTCAAGCATGTTGAAAAGAATTTTGCAACATGGCTTGGGGAGTACATTACAATAATTCAGCATGTATTTGATAAAAAATTTGAACTTTTTGCAGTTTATTGTACAGTGCATGGAAACTTATTTTTTTTTGTCACCTTCAAATTAAATTCTACAGCAAAATACTGGAATCATGTGGCCATTTGTAAAATGTCTTCAATAAATTTGTTTTCAGCACCAGCATCATTCATTCAAAGGTTGAACTATCATTTCTGGATGGTCTTAAAGAAATACAAGATGTTAGTCTTGCTAAATATCAGCATCTTATAATTTGCACTGAGCCAAACAAATTATTACCCATTTAGGGTCACAGTAAATAGCAAATAAGCTGTTCTCTTCAGTTTTTATAAACTATGTGATGGCAAATCAGTGAATATCAGCCTGACATTAAAAGTCACAATTCAAACTGCAACCCTGCATCTGTCTTTCAATTCGTGGTATTTACATGCCCTGAGTGATGGCAGGATTTCACCTGCTGATTTTTAAACGCCTTAAATAAAGTACATGCAATTTACTAATTTTTTGACACCATCACCAAGAGCCTAAATGCAGATACCACAGGTATTTGAAGAAACATACACACCTGTCTCCTATGTATCAGATAATTTAGTACCACTGGAAGGAGGGGTGGAAAGGTAGGGGGTATTCTAAGTCCAGATCTCTCATTATATCCTGATGAAAGGGAATGTAACTTGTTAATGTTCAAGTCCATCATCCTTTTCTCTGTGTCTTTAGATGCCTTTAATACATACCTATTGTTTAATGTCTATGTGTTGCAATAATATTTGAATATACACTGTTTAAATTAAGGCCATGCACACAAGTACTCTGATTTTGTATGAAAAATCTGTAGTGTTATCCCAAAATGTACATGCATCACAGGATGGCAAAAGTTAAAAAAAAATAGGTGTCCCTTCTAAGGCCTTTTCTTTTATATGGTACAATTTGACATATATCAGAATTATGGGCACAGTCCATCACGTACATTCATGAACCATGCGCAAGCACCATGGACACGGATGCTAAAATGCCTGGTGATTTGCACACATGCAGCGATTTAGAATTCCCTCCGTATACCGCGGGGGGGGGGGGGACTCTGGTATGGAGCTGCTTCTCTTCTGAAATGAAGGGAGAAGCACTCGCTGATGGGATTTTCATGCATCCACAAGAAATTACTAGAGTGGAATGACTTCTCCCCCACCAAACTTACATGTATTACGTTAAAGAAGATTGGTAAAATTTTGGTGATTAAATTATTTCATTCACCTGTATATGGCAACCCATGAATGCTACAGACATACCTTTGCATTATCCCTTAGGAGTAAAACCATTTTTTAAAGACTTATGACTCTCTTCCTGATACTGTGACATGCAGTCAATGCATTCTTTTATGCATATTCCTATTATTAAATTATTTCTATTTGAGACAAGAAGGACATGACCGTATGGAAAGTCTGTACATACCTGGTCATTATGCAGTATTTATTTTAAAAGTTGATTGTATTTTTTTAAGATATTCACATGTCTGCAACTCTACTTATAATTTAGTCATGTAAATAGCACTCTTCCAGTGACCACAGCTGTCTTGTACATACTCTGTTTTAAAAGTAAAGGGAATTGACATTGGGGGAGAAAAGGGCAGATTAGGCCTGTTAATGAACACCAACTAATGTAAATCAAATTCATTCTGGTGATGGTATTTAACACTTTAAATAAAACATTTTCTTTACAGAATTTGTAAGTGATTCTTTTTCTCATCTCCCCCACCTTGCCTTGCAAAAAAAAAAAAGACATTCATGATCTTGGAAAGCTAACGAACAATGGCTTGAAATCTTGCAGGAACATTTACTGTGCAAGACCCATTGAAGTGGGTGGGAGCACTGATGTCCTCTAACACCATTCTCATTTTTGTGGAGCTTGTGAAGTCAGTTCTTTGGTATCTACCTTTTCAAAGGTTGCTCTAAAGCAGTCTTGAGCTGTTTTTGGACTACAATTCCCATCTTTCCTGACCACTGGTCCTGCTAGCTAGGTATGATGGGAGTTGTAGTCCAACATCAGCTGGCGACCCAAGTTTGGGAAACACTGCTCTAAAGTCTTGAAATACCAGCATGTGTTATTCATGAGGTTGTGATTCTGCAGTCGTGTGGCAGTTTCTTTAAAGTGCAGACATAACTGCAGAGAATTGGTCTTGGAACTAATGACAGTGATGTGGAAGGCTCATTAAATAAACTCACAAATTATTTCTAATATGTACAGCTTAATAAAGCTCTAAGCCTTAATAAGCATATTTGTGCAATAATTGGGATAACTAAACAGCATGCACAGAGAACTAAAGAACAAACTGGGAGCTGATTAAAAACTTCCATGGCTGTCAAATCATGTTCTGTGTATAAATTTACACAATGTGATGGAAGACAATGCAGCATGTGACTAGAAGTCATGGCATATACAATATACCTAGAGTCATGGCAGTGTGGGATTGTTGTAAGTGTTTCAGAACATGTTTAGTGACCTTGTTTTGCTTCTATGCAAGCAGCAACCTTCCTATTGTTATTCAGTCAGATACAGCAGGCTGGAAGCTAAATAGTATCTTACTGTTTCATGCATAAATGAACACACTTCTGTGTGTTGATCTGGCAGTTACGGCTATCCCCATCTCAGCAGTATTCCTAGATGAATTCTTATGTCAGACTACTACATATGCTGCTTAGGTATCTATAGGCTAGATGAGCAAGGATTTTGCTACTGAATATATATTTGAAACACTGATCTTGTATGGAATTGCTGGTCAGAATAATAATAATAATAATAATAATAATAATAATAATAATAATGACTCAAATCAGGTGGTGAACTACAGGAGACTGTTGAAATACATATTCCAGCGGGCATTTAGCTGAATTCTGATTTTATTATTTTAACTGATTATTACTTTAATTGTATTGAGTTTTTCACACACCATTTGTTAGACAATTAAGTGATATATAAACTGTAGAAACAAACACAATAAAATAATAACAGTACTAGGACAGCTGCTGGAGGGCCCATCTGCCTATTTCCAAAGGCAGCACAGGAGGAAACGGAAGGAACCCGAACTGGTTTTATTGTTACTGGTGTGATGGCTAACTGTTGTTGGAGTCTCTTTGCCTGCACTGAGTTTTATTTTTAAATAAAACAGTTAAGTTCCATTAGAAGTAGCGGTGCATCTTCTTACTGGAAGCCCGAGGAGATCTCTGACTGGACTGCAACACAATTTCTTGATCAAGCTTCCCACCTTCTCCTCTCTAAGTGGGGCAACAAAGCAGCTGCCCCAGAGCTGAAGAATCCCATCTTGGAAAGCAGGCCTAATAGGCTCAGGGACTTTAAAACACCCCTATGGGGTTGAGAGCACAATGTCTCCCCTCACTTCCTTTTCCACCATGAGAAGCTGATCACAAACTGTTGTCACTGTTGTTCCTTATTATATTTATGAACAGCTTCCCATGAGGCATCCCAAAGTGATTCAAAATATAACATACATAAAACAGTTGCACTTATAAAGACGGTTAAAACAGCACTATATAAAATCAGTATTAAAACAGTTTACAACAACAGTGCATATACAAAACATAACATACCAGCAGACAATGCTGGCCCACCTCACAGAAATGTTGCAAAGATAACATTTTATTTCCTTCCTACAAAACTGTAGAGCTATTGAGAGTCCAGGCAACACCCAAACATGCTGAAAGAACAGGTTGAGATCACAGAGCTGCATGAAATAGATCCATCCCTGTCCCTGCCACTGACAGGCCCGGCAGACATGTCCTCCTGCCATCCACGCATTTGAAGCACATCAGAAAGGGCTCTGGGAACACCAAGGTATACATACACAGAGCTGCAGGCACAAGGGTCCCTGGCCCACTCTGGGGAGCAGGGGAGCTCTGCACACATACATCAGGACATGGGTGTGGAGCACCTTCTCACCCCAGCCAAATGCACAGGCAGTGGGAGTTGTGGCCGCTGTGCAGATTGCCAGTGTAGTGGAGCTAGTCTACATGACAAGTCCCCTCACACATTCCTTCAATGAGTTAGGGGGCCTGCACCTTAACTGTGGTGTTCAGGTAACGAATATGCAATGACAATATTTTATTTACTGCTCTCTGGTACATCACAAGCTAATGTGCTGGTCAATTAGGACAGCAATTGTTTGATTTTGCATTCGTTTCCTTTTTGTTGGATAACACTGCAGTAGAGTGAACTTGGCTAACTGTGCAGTAAGTGATTCTGCTGCCATTTAATTCATGAAAACAAGTAGAATTTTGCAGCTGCCACCAACAGCTGAAATTACAAACAGAGGAAACAAACTCCCCCAATAACAGGAATCGGCAGAGGCAGCTCTGACAAGAGCCTCGTGAAGCCTGTTCTTTCAACCTACTTCTGCTGCGTCATTTGTCAATTTGTCATGCCCAGATGTCAATGAGTCACAGCTAGTAGCTTCAACTGACCTATTTTTGCCTTTGTCATGCCGCAGGATCCATATGAACAACGCGAAAGGGTTCAATGCAGTTCTGTGATCGTCATTGCTAAGGATAAATGTGAGTATACCTTTAAGGGCACCTCCCATGGGTAGTTTAGGAAGTTAGGCCCAAGCAGCAGGCAGGTGTAGAAGCAGAGGGAGAAAGCAGCTAAAGGAGAGAGGGCCTGCTATAAGCAGTTCCATAATAAAACCATTTCTCCTTCAACTCCTCTGACCTGCTCATCATTAAACAGAGGACATCGCAACCATACACTCACCAAACCTCAAGTGACTGCACCGTGTGACTGGGTGGCAAAAATGTATTGTGTGGTAAGACTACTGAATGTATAGATCCATCCAAAGAGAAGCTGACTTCACATGCAATAAAATTAGTTCTAATTTAATAGGGAGGCTGATGGGACTAACCTAAGGAATTGACCTTGAGTGGATTCCCCCAACTACATTGACCTCACCAGAAGTCATGGGTTGTAGAAAGCTTTCTGTGGAAAGTTGTTGGAGGCCGCATTCAGGTAGTGGGTGTGCTCAAGACCCAAAAGTGATCGGTTGCTTTAGAATTGTGATTGTACTTTATATTTTTGCTGGCTTTTTATTTGAACAGCTCTGAGGACATACTTAACAGGGGGGTATAGAAATGTCTATATAAGTAAATGTGGGTGTGGTCAGACCCTCACACAGCCATGCACCCTTAAAACACACACACAATCACACAATCTCTCTCACTAAGGCAAACCCAGAGAGCTATTTCCCACTGAAATAGGCATGCCCCAGTTTCACCTTCCCTTTACCCCTGACTTTTTTCTGTAAAATAAAAGCAAAGGGTTTTGAAACACCTCACCAAGCCCCAGCAGAGGAATGCAAATGCAGCCAATGCATATGTGAATTTCAGGTCCTGCCTTACATCTATTCAAAGCCTAAAACCTCAAAATGCAGTTGAAAAACGGCATGTCCATGCTTCAGATGACCTCTGAAACACAAGGCCCAGTTTAGAAATGGGAATGCAGAAGCATGACTGAGATTCCTAACTGAAATTTTCATCATTCTGAACATTCAGATCAGCTCTTTCTGCAATAACATATTTGGGTTTACCAGCATATTATTTACGGGCCTCATACGCTGAGCTTATGCCTACTGACACAGCTTGACTCAAAGCAGAAAGAATGCAGGCATTAAAGAAAAATATAGCGTAAGCATGTGCTGTGGAATTAAATGCTAAGCAGGGAGGGAAGCAAAATCCTGTTTCAAGTGCCTTGCTGAAGAGGTTTCTTTCATCAGTAAATGCAGCAGAAAGGGTGCTTACCAGGACCCTTATCTCATTTACCTGGAAGTAACTGACATCTATTTCAATGTCAGGAATCCTGCTTATAGATCATATAGCTTCATGTGGCCTGATCCTTAGAGTTTGGAAATTATGAGCCTGTGGGATGGGCCTGTCTGTCTTCTGCTTTAGGCTGTGGACCAGATTAAGAAACCAGATTCTACAGTGTCCTGCTCAAAATTCAATAAACGCTAGAAGAATTAGATAGTGACTTAGTTCAAGTACAAGGAATGTTAATAACTAATCTACATGACTGTTGTGCTCATCTGATGAAATCCTCCTGATAGTTATGGATGTAAGCTGGCATTGTTTAACTGTATACCACTTATGCCTAAATCAAAATATTATTTTAAAAGATATATACCACTTGTATTGAATCTTCTCCTTAAGAATCTATTTCCTCTCCTTTTTTGTTTTTGTTTTTGTTCTGCAGGGAGTGCTTCAGTACAATTAATTTTTATGTAAAACCTGATCATCTTTCAATTTCAGTTTTCATATTTTTGTTCTAGTGTTCTAATCAATATTGAATCAATATCTCTTAACAACCACATTCTCTTCAAATTCCTTAAATTGGTCATTAAAAGATGAAAATTCTGTCACTAATCCTTAATATCATTAATTGTTAGTGTAGGTACTTCCAGATCAGCCAACCGTTTTCTCCAAAGGCTTCTACTGGAAATTCTGTAAGATAAAGCCTGTTCTTTTGAGATATATAAACTCCAAGCTGAAAAATACTATCCTTATAGATAGGTTAGGAAACCTATATATTAAACACTGAGCTTAATCTATTTATCATATTGACTTGGTAAGAATGAAATTCATTATCATTTCCACTGAGTATAATAAAGTTTAGTATGAAGAAAGATTGGCATAGATATAATTTTGAATTCATTGTTAGCTTCTAAAAAAAAATACTAAGAGGCAAATACAATCACCCCAAGTCTAGTTCTTGTTTAGCTTAACAAAAAATTTATGAGTGAGTGAATGAATGAATACATAATTAAGGGAGAAAAGCAGGGAACCTGCATACAATCTACACTAGAGGCAGAAACCAATGGATATTCAATAGCTTTTTTATAAATAAACTTCCTTCATGGCATGGCAGGGGATCCAGTTTGACCCGTGAAGCCATTTTCATCAAGCCACATCCACCTGCTCATCAGCTGTCACCACTGGGCTATAAACACCCTCCCATTACTCCTGCACTTCATTAATACATTCAAGTTGACCAGTTTATTAGCACCATGGTCCTGCAGCCTCCACGCTTCTCTGTACCCCTTTCCCACAGGAGTTCTTAAGCCCTCTGTCCTCCTGACAGCACAAAAAGACAGCAATGCGGTTTACTGAGGCTGAAAACATTTCAGATTGAAGATTCTTGCTTGGGGCAACTGAAACTTATTTCCTGAAAGTATATGCTTTTGCACAGTCTTATTACTGACTTGCTGAAATAAGGCAACCCAGAGGGAGCTCCCTAGCTTTGGTATGACAAGCTGAAAGACATTCCTGCTAGCAGGTTCTGGTAGTAAACTGAAGGGAAGCTAGGGCTTTCTGCTTGATACTTTCAGCCTGAGATCCAGACTGACTGACAGAAGGGCGCACAGGAATCTGGCCACAGAAGACCTTTTTGTCATCCACATAGGTACAATTATGTCTGACTATGGATGTTGCCTATCCATATTGTGTTCCTTTCATTGGAAAGCATAGTCGGACACACATCTGAGAGCAGGAAATTCAGTGTGGATAGAACACCCCACCCACCAGACATTGTCATGGTTCTGCACTTACAAGCTTCTGCTCTGCAGGAGTTCTCGTTGTCTCTCATCCCATTCATACAACGGAGAGAAATAGATGATGCTTTAGCAAAGGAAGGGTGATGATAGGATGCTCGCCCCGTAACAGAACATAAGAATTGCCTGCTGGTTCAGCCTAGTGGTCCATCTAGCCCAGCATTGAGAAGACTTCAGGTATTTCATTGGTACTGTTATAAATGGGCAATACTTCACCACTTTGTTTCCAGGGAGGCAATATAGGGGAGGATTTGGGGTGTGTGTGTGATATAATAGGGGCCAGGACTCAAAACTCTGGTGAGCAATGAAGCAGAACCACTAGCTTCAGCATGTTGGCAACAAGGCAAACGACTCACAGCTGGAGTTTTGTTTTTTTTTTTTTTTTTGCACAAAGCCTTGTGCACTGGTAATTCTGCCCACAAAAGGTACAGCAGGAGCCAATTAAGCAGACGAGCCAATTAGTAGGTGGCTGGGAGTCACCTGACCAAGAGACAGCAGATTCTGATAGAGAGTCTACAGTAATTTTTAAAAGGGATTTTTAGCTGCTCCTTTTCTTTTAGCCTAACTTGTGGTAAGGTCATCGGGGGAAATGCAGAGGGATGCTGCACACCAGGGGTCAGAGTTGATGGTGGCATTAGCATTCTTTAGTTTCCTTTTCCTTCACCAGTGCTAATAACTTTTCAAAGACTAAATCAATTCTTATTCAGGTTCCATGTGGTACTAAGGAAGACTGCCACCTGAAGTTTGAAAGAAGGATCACATCTGACCAGAGGCATACCTAAGGTAAGCCAGGTCTTTTAATTGGAATTGAAACAAAGCCTTGAGCACTGGTAATTCTGCCCACAAAAGGTACAGCAGGAGCCAATTAAGCAGACGAGCCAATTAGTAGGTGGCTGGGAGTCACCTTACCAAGAGACAGCAGATCCTGATAGAGATTCTACAGTAACTTTTAAAAGGGATTTTTAGCTGCTCCTTTTCTTTTAGCCTAACTTTTCAAAGACTAAATAAATTCTTATTCAGGTTCCATATGGTACTAAGGAAGACTGCCACCTGAAGTTTGAAAGAAGGATCACACTTGAGCAGAGGCATACCTAAGGTAAGCCAGGTCTTTTAATTGGAATTGAAACAATATTTAATGCATATATGCATACTTTTTAATGCTTTATTATGCTGGGTGGGCAAAGGCAGATATAATGTATGATTTAACTGTGCCCTTTTACCTGGGACAGGGCTGATTTTCTGGAACCTGGAAAACTTCTGTTTAGTATACCTTGCATTTTTTGGGATTCTCCATGAATTCTGGAGTGGCAAATAGATACTGTGCAGAACTGGGCACAATTCAGAGTTTGTGGGCTCTACATTGTGTGTGTTGTTTTTTTTAAAGAATCCTGACATCTAGGTGCAACCAGTTTGGTTCCCAGATCATTTCTGGGCCCAGTTCAAGGTGCTCAGCTCACATTAGTGTTTAAACACTAATGTTTGATCTATTGCCAAACCATTAAATAATTTAGGAAGCAATCCTATGGCAAGATCCACTGGTCTGAGTAGCTTATGGTGCAGCAGGTGTCCAGCTCAGCTGGCATTAAATTCCCAGCTCTGGCCCAGCTGAAGATATGCCATTGTACCAAGCTCAGCTCAGCTCAGCCAAAGCTGGCTAATCTGAGGCTGGTGTAAATCCCAAAAAGGGGTTTGTGTGCCGGAGGCCAGAACAAAGAGGGAATACTCAGTCTGGATCCTAAGCCTGTTCAGCTCGGTCACATGACCTGGCAACTGGGCGTAGAACACTTCTTTTAAAGGCTTGTTTTCCCTTTGCCAGGCTTAGGCAGAGCTAAATAGGAGTTTAGATCTGGTGTAGCTTCATGCTGGCTTAACTAACATTGGTTTGCTTTACAGCAGAGTCTTGTGTGTAGGGTTGCTCCCTCAGTCCCAAATAACTGAAAATACCACCTTCTTTCCTAAAGACACTCTTGGCTTTTAGGAATATCTGTGGGGACCCTCTTGGTATTTCCCAGATAAAAACACACTGGATTGCAACCTTACTACACAGCTCTAACCTTGTCTACTCAAAAGTAACTTACACTGAGTGCAATTGGAGTTACTTCCAGGAAACCAGGCACAGGACTGCAGGACTCAGAGTAGACTTACTGAAATTAATGGACCGAATTAGTCATATTACTCTGAGTAAAAAGTAGCTGAATACCTTGAGTTGCAATGTTAACCCCACTTACCTGGGAGTAAGCCCATTCAGTTAAATGAGGCATATGAAAAGACGTGGTTAGGATTGCAGCCAGTCTTTGTTGCAGTTGTGGAGAAAGACTTCAGAAGATTAAAGCAAACGTTAGACATAAACAATAAAGCCTCTTCCGCACCCCCTACTGAGAGTGTTGGAAAGGAATTTTGGAGAGGCTGCTGTTTACTTGCTTTATTCTTACTCAACTTGGTTTGTACCTTCAGCAGCTTGATTTGTACAGCTGGAACGGTGCCTCTGTGAAATAGGCGTGCAGAGTTCTGTACAAGATGCACGTCTTGTGTAACACCCAATTACAGTTCAGGTTCCCATACAAGATGGGGAGTGAGGAAGGGGAAATGCCAGAGGTGGCTTTTATGCAGCTTGTCGTACAACTAGAGTCCATTAGCTAATGTGGAGAAGGAGGAAATCTGCTACATGTCAGTCACCGACCAAGGTGTAATATATAATCCCCAAGCAATCTAATTTGTGGCATTTCCTACAAGCCTACAGACAATAAATGAAGAGGACCAAAATGCCCTCCATGTGGGCTTCCTGCCATCAGTTTAGTGCATTAAATTAACAACAATAATAGTGGTTATAATTGTGATGTTCAGCACCTTGGCAGACAGGAAGCAAACAAGTCTATTACTGATAGCCAGTCAGTTTTTGCAGCCCGGCTGTTTTGCTTTTGAAACAAGGGACATATAAGCCCAGACCTCTCAACCTTGGCCTAGGGAAGTAGATATATACTTCACAAGTAAATACAAAGAAGTGATTCTCATCCCAGACCTGGGAACAGGGAGACTGTGGAATCCAGAAGACATGGAAGATCTGTACCTGGGTCTCTGGCTTTTTGTTCATTTTTAAATTGGCACAGGGAGCTCTTAATCTGAGGGCAGAGCAGGCATGCAGGATAGTAAGAAGCAGTCTGAGAGTAACTGGTTGCTCATACCAAAAAAGCTTGGCTCAAGTCTGAGATATTATAGGACCACGTGGAATCTATTGAGTCCTCATGCCACCTGACTGCTGAACTGGTAGCTGCCTGCAGCATAATACCACCTTTAGCCCAACAGCACTGGTGGCGTCTACAGTATGTGCATCAGAAAGTGGAACTGGGAAATCCCTCTTGTTGGTATGAGAAAGGATAACATGGTAGATTCTTTTATTCTTGAGCTCTATGGTAGAGAGAGCTTCCACTCCACCCTTTCCCTTTTTGTCATGGGTGTTTGTGGCAGGGGGAGGAGGGGTTGGTTGTTTTGTACCCCCCCCCCCCCGCATTGTGTTATGGAAGGACAAGTATTAACAAAAATCTCTGAAAGTTTTCAGACCATATGTCTGGCATTCACCACAGCCAAGTCAGATCCTGTATAAAAGCTGTGAAATTCAGCCTTAGGGTTGTTCAGTGGACAAATAAAATCTGTATGTCTTTCTCATGCTTTACCCTGTCATCGCTAAATGCACAAATAAAGCAATCTGTTAAGACGTTATTTCTGAAATGTATTACCCCATTCAGTACATTGAATTGCCACAGTCTCTTTTTGCTTTTCTTCAGCACCATGTGTGAGGTTCAGTCATAAGTGGGCAGCCTGTAGTTACACATTATAGACTTTGCCCCTTTCTGGGGAACCTATGCTTCTTGCATGTGTTTCTGTGCATTCTCACCCAGTTCAGTAGGCAGACACTGGTGGAATGGGAGACTGAGGAACCTTGCTGCTCTTCCAAGAGCTCTTGGGCCCAAGAGCAAGTTAACCGATGAAAGGAAACTCTTGGGCATATTTAGATTCTTGTGGCATCTTTAAGAGTGACAGAAGCATTATATGGCATAAGCTTTCTTGGATCACACTCCACATCATCAGATGCTTAAAGTGCAATCCTAAACTGGCAGGCATATGTACACACATGGTTGGAGGAACAGAAAGAAGGGAGGTATGGGAAGAACAAAATGCAACGAGAAGAGAATAGTTGCAGTGAGAGTTAAGAAGGTTGTGTTGGTGGTAACACAAATAACCTGGCATGCATAAGCTCAGCAAGGTGTCCTTTATATAAAAAAGTATAAATCATACTTTTTTTGCTTATATGCTGCTCCGCTCTGCCCCACTTTGTCTTGCAAATTGTTCTGCAGATTTGAAGCTTCTCTCACCCTACCTGCGGGGTTAGCCTGTCAGCTGCATTTACTCCAATGTTCTGAAAGCACCACTTAGCGCCGTAAAAGTGCTTCTATAAACATTTTAGAACTGCACGTCACAAGAGCTGTAGTGCATTCACCAGCTGGGCTGAGCTGACCCTTTCAAAACCTGCCCCGAAACCTGCTTCCAGAAGGTCTCTATTTCTGGGTGGGATTCAGTCACATACTGTCAAATTCAGGTTGAGCAATTGGAGCTTATTGGAAGATCTTGTGCAACAAACCCACTTCCCCAAAAGGTCAGACTTTTTACATTGAGGAAAGTTACAAGAAAATGCACTGGAAAGTGTGGGATAACTGCAGTGTCATCTAGGCTCCCCACAAATAAATCAGATTAAAAGCTCATTAAACAGTAGTCTAATCTGCCTGCAAACAAATTGGGATGAATGCTCAATAAACAGGGCATCAGGAAGTGCCCTAGCAAGGAGATTGTTGATCAACACAGAGCAACCAGCTGTTTTCAGGTCACCATGCTGT